>NW_021940604.1:21792423-21939191 GCF_001715985.3 Manacus vitellinus
TTGGAAAAGACGTCTGAGATCATCAAGTCTAACCTATGACCGAACACCACCTTGTCAACTAGACCACGATACTGAGTGTCATGTCCAGTCTTTCCTTAAACATCTCCGGGGACCGTGACTCCACCACCTCCCAGGGCAGTCCATTCCAATGTCTAATCACGCTTCCTGTGAAGAAATTATTCTGAATGTCCAACATAAACCTCGTCCTGCTCTGTCCCCGCTCCCACTCCATCCCTGGTGGTGCGGTGAGAGCAGGCTGTGCCCTGGGGTCGTCTTTGGATTTTTACGCCGTGTTTCAAGTCGCTACCTTTCATCTTTTGTGTGACCGCGTTCGTGCTTTGACGTTCTGCTTCGAGAACTCGCAGGGGCTTGGGAAGCGAGCAAGTTTGATGCAAGGAGCACCTGGCTACCGACTGCCACTCCCCGGATGCTCCCGCCCGAGCGGCCCGGGAAGCTCCCGGGGCGTGTGTTGGTCCCTGGTCTGGTCCCAGCCCCCGCTACCCCGCTGAAGCCAAAGTCGGACAGGCTTGGCTTGATGGCGTGTCTGGGACACTCCTTGCCGGCAGAACTGGCAGCTTCTGCCCAGTAGCCTACACACAGGTGTGTAGGAGGTGTGTCTCCATCAGTTTCCCATGAGAGAGCACGATACACTTGTCCCCAAACACCTTGCTGGTGGCGAGATCCAAAGAGATCATTTAGCCATTAAGTCCACATATGTTGGCTAAGCAAGGGTTCCTTCCCTTCCCTGGGGAAGAGAGAGCTGGCACCATGGGGTAGACATTGCATGGATGCACTTCCATGTACTGTGGTTGAGAAAGCGATGGGGAGCTCAGATTGCAATTTGGGATTGCTTGGCTGGTGTGCAGTTGTTGAAGGGGAGCAGTCCTGGGGTTTGAGCAAGGCTCTTGCCCAGATGTGGGTTCCAAATACAACCCTTTGCTTTCAGAAGAGCCATTAAGCCCTTTTTCACTGTGCAGTGTGACTAGTGCACAGGCTGTGTTTGCAGAAGTGTTCTGAACATACTGTAAAGTTCAATAAAATGTACTTGCAAATTAGAGGTGATCCCTTTCTATCAGAAAGCTAAAGGCTAAAGACTTCCATTATAGCCAACTGAAACTTTGAAAAAGAAGAGACTGAATGTGGAAAAATGACAACTTTTAAATAAAATTTTGGAATTGGTTAATGGAACGCTGCTGCTTTAGATTAGTAGAGAAGTTCAGGGATTTTTCTGTAGGAGTAAATTGCATTCATGCGCAACGACAATTTAAACTCTGAGTTAAAAGGCTGTAGTATCAAAGTGATTAATAACTGAAAGGTAGCACACTAATTCCAGTGGAGGATTAAATACCAGGAAATGAGCTCTGATTCTTGCTCTGCAACCTTAGGAATAACCTTAGCTAACTTGAAAAGGAAATATTAAAGCTTTTCCAGGTATTAGAGCTGCCACTGAACTCTTCCGATATTTTTGGGTTAAGTGGTCATGGTTTTCTCTATTTTTTTAAAGTTTTAATTAATTTATTATCTCTATATATTAGATATATGAAAGGAAGCGATAATAAAACCACCAAAAATGCTAGTTAACTGTTTTTTGCTGTTCTTTGATATTGTAATCCTAGAATTACTCCTTGTAAGAACAGCATAAAAAAGGCAGAGCTGTGGGTTTACTGTTTTATGAAAAAAAAAAAAAAAGAACGTTGATGTCTGTTTCTGACTTACTGGTTTGATTTCCATCATGTGCAATGGAAGACCATCACAGGAGTTACATGGGTGCTACAAGGCACCATAGAGGACGTATCTTCAAAATGCCTACAGTAGTAATAGTGTTACAAATGCAAATGGAGAGTAGTAAAGCAGAAGTAAACATGATAAAAAGATAGCTTATGTGTCAGAGCTGGGAGTAATCAAAGGGAGACCTTGAGCCGTTAAGAAAGGTAACGTGTAAACGGAAGTGCAAAGTTTCAGTGCTGTCCAATAGATTGATATGGCACACGTTCAACTGTACTCATTAAACACTCATTAAAGTAAAAACTGAAGCTTTACTTCATGGAGCTTGGAAACTGGCTTATTCTTTTTGTTTGTTAGTTTGTTTTGTTTTCTTTTTTAGGGCATTAGTGAGTTCACTCTTAGTTGCTTTTGTGTAACTTTAGGACCTTGGATGAAAGTAGGATGTGAACAAGTTAGAAAAAAAAATTAGAAAACAACCAGAGTCATGAAGATAAGATGATTTCCTTATGTAAATACCTAGCTAAAGTATATCTGTGAGTTGGGGGATATTTAGCATTAGTTCTTAACTTTAAGGGGTCTTTAATGACAGAGAGAAACTTCTTCCACTGTTGGCAACAGAAACCTAGCAGTGGTGCATACTTATTGTGTGCTGATCACTGAGGCATTTTGAGCCTCGTGTAAAGGAATTCTTCTGTGGCTGGTCATAGAGGCTGTTTCAGTATTTCCAATTTGCAAGGCAGTCCTGTATAAAAGGTAGAGATTCTGGCTACTTGATTCATATAGTCAATTTGCAGTCTCGGGGGCCTGAGGGCAATAAAAACCTTGTAGCTCTGCAGAAATTCCGCTGAGAGCCTGTCACTTCACATTTCAAAAACTTGGCCTATAAAGTTTATGAAATAGTAAAATGTGTTTATATGGAGCTTGGCAAGCTGTTTGATAAAATGCTTGTAAAAAAAGCGGTTGCATTGCTTAGATTTCCATTAATGGTTTGGGCATAAAGCAGTTTTTTGACAAAGTAACAGCTTAGTTTGGCTTTTTCAGCCTGGAGTAGAATATCATTTGGACACATTTCTAGTGAGCTGACTGATTTCTATGAAAGTTTTTTTTTTTTTTTCAAATAGACAGTCAGATTGGAACAATGTTGGTGTGACATTTCCATGCACTGCAGGAACAAGTTTTTAAAGACATTGAGGACCTGCAGCTTCTGTTTACTTCAGTAGTGTTTGTGTGGTCTGATGAGGTCTAGAGGTACTACCTGTGTTATACATTTAGCTAAATTAGGCACCCGGGTTTATGAAACTTTCATTAATATCTTTGCAGTCTGGAAGGGGTAGAAAATAGGTATTTATATAAGCTGTCTAATGGTTTATTTCAGTGTACACTAGAACTGGACCAGTGGCTTTGAGGGTGTAAATTGTGATATAACACTCATGATTCCAGTTCTGTTGTCAATGTCAAGTTCTTAGCTGTTTTTTTGGACATATCCATGTCTGCCTGGTAAAACAAAGAATGCAGTTTTTCCAGTTATGGTTAGGAAAATGTGGTTTTGTTTCACGCCTTACCTCTCCTTGTTATGTTCCTTGCCACTTCTTTGATCACAGTTTAAGCTACAGTATTGTTCGTAGTTATTTTCACTTCCTGTATCTCCTTTGCATACAAGGGGCAATTTTGAAGATGAAACAAGGTTTGGAAATTCTGCAGTTTGTTGTATATGGCTAAATTATTTCATTTTACTCTTTCAGAATGATCAGTCTTTAGGTCCAGGCTACTGCAAAGTATTTCTGTTCCTACACCAGGATGTCAGTTCACCTGCAGGAGGACATATACATGAGTCAGCAAGCTTAAAAGATACCACTGTTGGTTTGTCAGGAGTGCAAGGAATAGTGGGATGCATGAGTCAAGTAGAAAATAGGCCACTCTGTTCCTCGTTCTATAGCAGTGACAGGAGATGCAACACTTGCAAAAGCTGAAATCTTCATGTGAATAAAACCGTTCCGGTTATTGCTGCTTCTGCTTACCTTTAAACAAAGAGTTTAAAGGAGCCAGCTTTCTCTCAATCTATAGTTATTTTATTTTTCTTTGACTCGCTTCCTGGGTTTGGGCAACAGAGGTTATTAAAAATATTACTTGTATAGCTACTTGGAAAGAAAAAATATTTGTAATTTTATTTTAATCTGTACGTTTCAAAACACCTTTCAAAAAGCAAGTATGTGCTTTTTAATCTTGTTATGGGGGGAATGACAGAAATATGGAGTGATCAGCTTTCAGAATGATGGCAGCAGAAGGGGCAGGATTTGTACCCTGGGCAGTTCCCAGGCTCACCACCTGCTCAGTAGCTGGTGCTGCCCTGGCAGACCCTTTTGCCATGTTACTCTTTGGCAAGTATGAAAGGTTTGGCACTACACTGTACAATGTATCAGCTGAACAAAGTGTATAGATTTAAATGCTACTGTAGTAATATACTTTTTTAAAAAAAAAAGAAAAAGCCACTGTTAGTAACTTGGCAGGTTACTTTATTGTTTGACAGTTGCAGGTACATTAACAATACAGTTGGTATAAAACAGGCTTCACTTTGGCTGCCTAATATGGAATCCCCTTTTGGAAATTGGGTAACAGTGACTCAAGTCCAAAAATATGGCATACAGGCATAGGAAGGGGAAGACAAATGAAATATTCTTTCCCTCCTCTCTGCCCTATTTTTCAGTACTGGAAGTTTGTAACTGAGGAGGATAGTCTGTTTTCCTCCTTGGAGTGATGCTGGTGTGCAGTGTCATTGATGTAAAGTTCTTAACTTACAGCTTCCGAGTCCACATAAAAGTCGAGTGCCCCATTTTTGACAGTGTTCAAGGTCAGGTTGGATGGGGCTTTGAGCCCTGGTCTAGTGAAAGGTGTCTCTGCACATGGCAGGGCAGTGGGAACTAGATATTTTAAATTCCTTCCTACCCAAACTGTTCATTGAAAGGCAGGGCATTGGAAGAGAAAGAAGGATGAATTACATAGCCAAGACAAGTATATAATCTAACATAGAAATGCTGCTTGTGGTTCTGGCTCTGTAAGCTTTTTTGGTTTAGTTTTTTTACTTGATGAATCTTATTCGTTTGAAGCAGAAGTCAGGAAAATATTGATTAAGAGAGAAAAAAAATAGCCTGCTGTGAGGCATGGCTCCCTTGGAAGAGCAGAATTTCTTCTGGGGCAACTCGCTGTATTTGTGGTTTCTGCTAATATCATTATGTTGTTCAGATGTTGAATCCAGTCACACTTATGACTCAGATCACTGTGGTGTTAGAAAACTTTAAGTGTAGAAGCAGCAAAAGTAATCCACTCGATCTCTTAAATCAGTATTCATGTAGCAATTGTTTTGTTTACTGTTCTCCCCACATTGTTCTTCTGTAAAACTTAAATTGCTTAAAAACTTAAATAGCAGACGTGTGTCAGGAGAGGAAACTTGCATTCAAGTTGATTAAATGGTAGAAATGAACAATGTTGGTGGTAAAATCACAGGGGAATGAGGACATGAGTACTGCAGTTACGTTTGCTGTTAGGAGGGAGGAAACTCATTGATATGGCAAGGATTATACTCTCTTGAATGTGAAACTGGAATATTATGTAGTGATGCGAGTTCATACTTGTAAGATATTAAGGGTCTATAATAGTTTATGTATTTATGTCTTATTTCCTCTATTTGACGTTGTCTCAAATGTAAGTAATGTGAGTGTTCAGCTGCAATTACTGTTTACTAATGTAAACCTGATAGAGGCTAAATCACAGAATTATTGACTAAAGTCAGAACACAATGTATTTGATCCTGAACAATTACCTCTCTGCAGCAAAATCTCTTATCAGTTATGGTACTGAAAGGCTGTGGTTTGCTTCCCACTTTCTTTTTTTCTTTTCCCTGATGAAACTCTTTATCTTGAAAGTATAAAACAGCTCAAGGTTTTTGTGCTGAAGGTGTTTATGCCTCGCTATAATCTCTCAAAAGCTAAGTAGACCTAAATACTGTATTTGTCTGTATGAAAATACTTATTACCACTGAATGCTCTTTCTATGTGTGAGGAGAAGCAGCAGAACTAAACCAAACCTGTCTAACTAGTTGCCTGTAAGGCATTATAATAGAAAAGTCCCCAAACTGGGAAGAGATAATTAGTAGTTCATAACTATGCCTTACTGAAAGCTGCTGGTGCAACTATACCATGGCCTTGCTTCCTGCCCAAGAGATAGTGCAAGTGGAGATGAGTAGGTTTTAATGCTTCCCACAGACTCTTGCATATGGTCTCTCCCATGGCTATTTTGTCCTTTCTTCTGTTACTCACCCTGAAATTTAAGTGCAGAAATGAGCTGTACAGCCCATCATTGCCTTTCAGAAAGCAAATTGCATTCAGCTGATGTTTTGTTTGCTACTGTGGCAAGCGAAAAGGTGGTGGTAGGAGCTTGAGGAAGAAAGGGGGTGAATGAGATGTAGCAGAGGTTGTGTTTTAGAGGAAGACATGAAGATTTTTGCCAAGCTTGCGGAGGAAGAGTCATACATAAATTAGCTCATAATAAGCTGTGAAGAAAAACCTCTCAGAGTTTAGTGGTGTTTATTTTCTAAAGAAATGAAGAGGATAAGAAATTTTGTGTTACTGAGAGGGTTAAGAGTTTTCTAGTAGTGCTGCAGGAAAAGGAAGTAAGAGCTTGAGGGGGGGAAAAAGAGATTCCTTTTTGCCCCCCCACCTGGCAAAGCATGGTAGAACAGAGGCTAGGTCAGAAACTAAATACTTCTCTTGCAAACTACTTGACATAGAAATTTAATATGTTGGTGTATTTCTGGGTCATCCAGTCTAATCTGTTATATTGTAGGTAGAAATATAGAAGTTTCTTTCATAAATTTATTTTCAACATGGGTATTTTCACATCATACATGATTTAAAAAGAAACCAAAAAATCAGCGAAAGCCCCAAGCCCCAGAAATTGCCATGATTCATAACACTACCGATGTTTGCACAAGTAACCAGAATTTCTGTAGAATGTCCTAACCAAATTGCACTAGAGATTTATCAGTAACATTAAATTTCCCTACATGTTTTGAAAATACCTACTGAAATGGCTTCTTTGCTTCTCCCAGGCAACTATCACTAAAACAAGAGGGCATGGTCTTAAGCTGTGCTAGGGGAGGTTTAGGTTAGATATTAGGAAGAAATTCTTTACAGAAAGGGTAATTAGGCATTGGAATGGGCTGCCCAGGGAAGTGGTGGATTCTCCGTCCCTGGAGGTTTTTAAGATGAGGCTGGATGTGGCACTTAGTGCCATGGTCTAGTAACCACAGTGTTGGATCAAGGGTTGGACTCAATGATCTCGGAGGTCCCTTCCAACCCAGCTGATTCTATGATTCTGTGACCTTAATCAAGCTCATGATTTGCGTAGGTGCCTTCTGACCAGTCTTTCTCCTCTGCATTTAATTAGTGAATTCTATGTTGTTTGCATGTACTGGCTGCTGCTTTATGTTCAGTTCAGGAGAAGGAATGGTCTGTATGTGTGATCGGAAGGGAAGGGATTGCTAGCATAAGTGATTGGCAACTCTTACATTCTGCTTCCAAAGATACGTCATTTCTCGAGCTTCTTTGGTGGCATTTGAGAGCTGACATAGGCTGCAATGTTTCTTTTTCTTTTTTTACTGAAATAAAGTGTTAGAACTTAAAAAAGATTTATTTGTTTCAATAACAGCGTGTTTGCCTGAAGGAATGCTGAAACTGGTCCAGGACAACTGCTTTTAGAATAAATTGGCTAACTCAATAAGTGACTTTAGGAAATGAAGAACAGTTTCTACTTGTGTAGCAAATACAAGAAGTTTATTGTTTTGACTTGACTTATGAGTTTCATGTTATCTAAATAATTTAGGTTTATTAAAGACCTCCCAGCTCTGACGGCTTGGTTTACATGGTTCACTTGACTATAAGGTAGATGACTGACAGATAACAATGCTAGTTGTGATGATATTAGAAATTATTATACCTCTTGTGAAGTTCACTATCTCAACAGATTCAAGAAAAATGTGCAGATATATTTTAAATAAAGATTAGCTTCTGTTAACAAAATCCTGAGAGTCTTTAAATCAACTGATACTTAACTTCTCTATCTGAATTTTTTTATTAATATTTTCTTAAACTTTTCTGTGGGAGCACAACCTTTCATTTAGCAGTGGGTTTTTTTTGAGAGCTTATGAAATATTGGTGTATCTAATAAGACTGAAAGGGAAGGAATATTGTAGAGATAGTGTTAACTGACCTTTTCAAAATGCATGTCTGTAAGTGTAGGTTGGGTTTTTTGGTTGGTGTGGGGTTTTTTATGTATTTAATTTTACTTTATTCAGAAGCAGAACTGACTTTTCTGGTTGTGAGAAAGATTGGAGGAGCTGGGATTACTGTAATAGTGGATCTCTGAAGAGCATTATTCATGTTTGCTTCTGTCTTTCCTAGGATTAGCAATCTTAAAAAAAATATTTTCTGATGAGGTCACTGTATAACTGCATGTTTCTGCCTCGGTTGTCATCTGTTTTCTACAAAGTTAATGATCCTGGAGTATTCTAGAGTTGTTCATCTGGTAGGTGAAACCACACTGTGGTTAGGCTTTTCAATAGGCAAAGCAATGGCTGTAGCTTCCTGTGTGTGCTGGCAGTGTCAGATGGCTCACTTAAGTATAAGGGTTCTGGGCTAAATAAGAGCACAGATATGAATTGGGGAAAGCCTCGGACAGTATGGCTTTAAATGTGTTCCCATAAACTGAGCCTCTTGTGCGGTATGATTATTTTTTTGTTCACTCTGTGCTGACTTAAGTAGAAGATGCCATTGATTTCTTTTTGCAGCTAAGTGAAAATAAGTGTTATAGGCAATTGACTTGGAGGCAGAAGCTAGATCTGCTGGAATGGAAACTACATCCAGAGCTGTATTTTGAAGCAATGTGTCTGGTTTCCTCATGCATTAGTTGCAGGAAGAATCAATTCTTTTTATGTGGCCAGAAGGTTTTCTGCCTTTCTGTTCCTCCTTTCTTTTGCTGTCTTTATTAGAGCACTTGGAAGCATTCACACAGGTAATGCTGGGATTCTGCTTTGACTGCAATTTTCCTTGACTCTCCCACCTCATTGGTAATGATGTGGAGTCTGAGAGCCTGAAGAGATCTGATGATGCAAAGGCCGCTCCTGGATGACATTTCTAGCAGCATGAGATTAACTGTTTGACTCCCAAGTAGCTTGTTTTGAGGAGACGCCTCTTATCTTATGGCTCATGAATTTTGCAAATTCAAAGGTGTTTAGAGAAAATTCTCACCTGTGTTAATACTCTATGATTTATCACAGGTTCATGCTAAGATTTAACACTTTGCACATTAGAAAATGCAGTGTTCGTTCTTTTGGTTCATTGTCACTAGTGCAGTTTAGAGTGGGTGTCACCCATGTCTTCAAATGTTTCTATTCCTGAAACAGAGTTTCTGTATCAGTTGTTGCCCTGTTTTCCTGGGCCTCGTAGACTTCAAAGTTTTGTTCATATCTTTTGATTAAAACCAGTCATTGTACCAGATAACCAGTTGTTCCTTTGCCCAGGTCTGTCATGCTCCAAATGAGAAACAGGGGTAGACAAATTGCCAAATTTAATTTGACCTTCAGTTCAGAACAACAAAGAGACTGTTACAAGTTGAATGCCATTTATTCTACCTTCAGCATGACTTCAGTGGTAGGGAAAAAACCAGCATAAAACTTCATCCAAGAAGTGCTCTTAAACCCCAGAAAGAGTGTGAGAGAAGCCTATTCTGACTATGGGACATGAAGTTTTAAAGTTTAAAGGAAGCAGAACATGGCTCCCTTTCCCCAGAACAGGTGTGATGATTGCTGACTAAAGGCCTTGCTTGTTGTTGAGAAGTAGCAAGACTATCTTAATGGCTGGAATAAGGGCATCTAAACTTGTGAAATCCTAATCCCCTGACACTGAAGTGAGGTAAATGGAGAGTCTTCATCCCAAAAAAACATAAAAAATTATGATTTTTTAAATTTTTTTTTTTTTATGTTTCAGAGTGAAATTAGGCCTTGTGGTAACTTCATGAAGTTTCATTCTGGTCTTTATACCTTCTTGTGTGGGTGTTTTTTCAACTTTGCAACTTTCCAACTGTAACAAATGTGTTGTCTCACACTGCATATACAGAATTTGGATCTTGCTTCTTACTCATGATCTAGGTTGCAGCATTTGTATCTAAAGGCTAATTTAGTTATTTAAGAATTACATCCACATTGTGTTAGTAAGCTTTTGTGTAGGTCTAGCTCTGAGAATTGAAAATTTTACTGTAGATGGCTTGAACTAGGAAGTCTGAAGGAAAAGAAGAAGAGAAGATTTGTAATATGTCTCTGATAAATCTGGGCTTTCAGGTGCGCTGGGAGAAGTGCTTGATTGTGTCATGGGCCATAAAAGGAAAACTGAGTAACTGCAGCTTTTAGGCCATTGTCTTTCTAATAGGTTTTACATTGAGTTGATAATTTTGTTTATTCTGCTATAGCTGAACCTAGTATAAGAATTTAGAAAAAAAATCTACATCTGGTGTTACAGATATGTTCTTGCCAAAAAGATCCCAAAGAAATAAAGTTGCAGTATTTAGCCAGATTTAGCATTACAGAGAAAGGGACATAATGCATGTTAAGCTGGACTGTATAGTCCTGACTTCAGGACCTATGGTTACAAAATTCCAAAACCAGATAGCTAATGTTCTTCACATTTAATGTTATTTGCAAGTATTCTTCTTACGTGATTTTATGAAGCAAACAGCAGATTCTTTTTTGGCATAATCTAAAGGACCCTGTGTCTGTGGCCTTGGTACATAATTCATCTTTATTTCAGAGGTATTTTCCTCATCGCTGCTGCTGTTCCTTGTTTTAAGGTAGCAACTCCTCACATGCAGTATCCTTTCTGGAATGAAGGTATTTCCTAAGTCTATTCATTATTGCAATCAAACCTGTCTGTAAAGAAATAAAATCAGGTACAGCTCTATCCCCTGCTGTAATACAGCAAATGCTGGAAGAAATTATCTGGAGCAGCAGAATAATTTTATAGCTGTCAAGATTTAATGGGAAGACTTTAGTTTTTACCTTTACAAACAGGCTGTCAAGTCCACTTAGCCCAATCTGTCATAAATTTACTTGTATGAAATTCACAGTTCTCAGTAACTCAAGATACTTTGGAGCCAGTCTTATTTTAGCAATGGCAGCAACCCTGCAACTGGTTGAGGTCTCTGTGAATCTTCATCAGTAAGTTTGGAGTGAGGGTGGCAGTGATTGAAGTTGTACTCTCTTTCTGTACAAATTCAAAGTTTTATTATTATAGGGTAAAGGCTAAATTTTAGTAAGGTTAAGGTTAGTAAAATTTCCAGTGGTCTGTTATTACAGAGATCTTAAAGATCTATCTGTGGCTGTAATGTGAAATAGTCTGTAATTGTTGTTAACAATTAGAAGGTATCTATTCTACAAAGATTTGCCTTCAATTTTCTGAATTAGAAACTACTGGAATAAAGGGAAGAGGATATAGTTAGCTTATGTGTAATGGTGCTGGAATAGCCCCAGTCTTCTCACATTGATATTAAGAGACCTCTACTCCTCACTCCCAGTCTAGTGAAATCATAGCTGGGAAAAGGCATATTTTTTTAATAACAGAAAAATCTTATCAGTGCTTTTAAAGAACTCATGTGGTGGTGGATTTCTTTTAAATTTTTGCTTACCATCCTAACTGTTTTATATTTTGAGTTTCTTATCTGTCTCTCAAAACGAACTAATGTAAATGCATTGAAGTTCAGCATGTATACTGTTGGCTGGAAATAAATTAAGATCAACCTACAGATTCACAGCTTCTACCATTTGTGGCTGGTTGCTGTGTGGATGAAAAGGAGTTGGCTGAATTGCTGACTGGATAAGGCTTGATACAGTTGGAGGATAATAGTAAAAGAAAATTACTTTCCTAGTCTGTTGAACATGCACCTCAGTGACACCATATGGGAATTTTTTTGATCTTGTCGTTCTTTTGGCTTAATGACTATTTCTATATGCATAAAAAAACACTAAAGTGTAAGAATTCATCACTTTTCGGGAAGGATTTTGGTCCCTTTTTCCAATCAGTCATAGACACATTTTTTGGTTCTGTTACCTTTGTAAAGGGCTATGGCCATGTGCTATGTATAGGATTAAATCTATGAGCAGCTTGCAAAAGGTAACCAGTGCTGAACACGATCAGTTTAGTGGCTTGGCTGCCACGTTCCAGATGAGTTTTTCAGTTGGCTTCCAGTTGTGCTTCAATGTCATGGTTTTGCCTGTTCTTGATGGGGGGAAGTTTGCAACTCACTATGATCTGCTGCTGAGTGATTAACTTTATGCTGCCTAGCAGCAGTTAAACAAAGTGATCAGAGCGTAACCAGATACCTGTATGGACATTGTGTTCCAGGCAGTACTGTGAAGGACACTGAACTCCATAGTGTTCCCAGCCTTTGTCCTACAAAGTCACAAATGCTTGAATTCCATTAGTGTTGTCACAAGGGTGAATTGTTGTTGTTTTCTATTACTTTTTTTTTTTAGCTAAGTGTTGGAATGTTTTTATGGTACGCCTTTTTGTTTAAGAAAATGTGCACTTTAATTATTATTTAATTAGGGTATTGTGCACTTAATTTAAGACAGTTATTATTAGTATATACAGTAATGATAATATCTGTATTAACTTATGTGATAGTCACAGTTGTAACTTCAGAGTGATTGAAGTCTTTCATGCTAGTTCCTTGATGTGGATAATTAATTCTCAAGTTGGATTTATGTTAAATTATTTGTGAATTCAAGAGGAACCATCATGGAAAGTTTTAAAATTTGAATAATAGGGATAAAACAATAGTTTGAACCATGTGCTATTTTCAAATCCTCCTATTTTTCTTATGGTCTTGGGCAAGTTGTTTCTAGTTTTCCACTGACTTGTTTGTCGAGTAGTTTCTCATATGATGGGAGGTCTCTGAAGTACAATTGCCATAGTTAAGACAGTTTAGCTCCTTTGAAATGTAATTACTCTAAATCTTCTGAACTGCATTCTTCTAAAGTGAATTTGATACTTTGTTGTTTCCAAAGCATTTGGAAAATGGCAACTGAAAGTGTTACCCAGAAGAAGCAGTAATCATATTTTCATTTTCCATTTTGAATACTGCAGCTGGACATAAACCCCTGAGTACAATTTTTGGGGGGAAGAGAGAGAGGGTTTTGCTTTGTATTGTACAAATTAAAATGTTAACATTAACTTTAGGGATTGCAGAGTTGGATATTTATTCGTGAGGGAGAAAAGCTTAATCTCGAAGACCAAGTTTTTATAATGGAGGGATGTTCTCAATAATTGCTGATATGCATGAGGACCCTTGCATTTGGATGCTGCCTACAGCAACCTGAAATACAGAGATGGGAAGTTTTCAGGAGGGCAATATCTCATATCAGCAGTTTTCATTTTCATAAAAAGTTAATCCCTTTTAAAATAGCATGAGTTGTAATGCTTCTGAAACTAGAAGCCATGTTGATTTTAATGTTTAACCCCTAGTTTTGGAAAGGGGACTTGGAAGTGTAGAGAAACCTAGTGGTGGTGTGACATGGTACTTGTTTTGTCAGGCAAGTTCTTCTGCATCAGTTTTGAAAAGCTTTAATAAAATTTAAGTCACAACCTTTTAAGGTACGGAGTTCCCTTTCAGTTCTCCTTTGCTATATTTTTTGCTCAGAGTAGTCTATGGTCTTGGTCTGTGTCACTTGCTCCCCGCCCTCAGACAAACCCCCACACAGCAGGACCTTCAAGTTAGTTGACCTGTTCCCAAGCCAGTGTTTCTGTGGACCATATGAAAATGGTTACAGAGACCTTGCTTCTGCTTGGCTGTTACCAGCATGGCTGGTCTTTTGCCTCAGACCGGAGCTATGTGGTTTGTTGTTGTTTGGATTTGGTTTTCAAACTTAATCATGCTTGCTTCACTTCAGTAAAAAAATGTATTGATATAGGATCTGTCAGAAATGGATTTATGAAAACTTTCATGCTGTGTAATGCTGTATAATTTCTTGAAACGTGTTCAGAATTCACTAGAGTTTTCCTTCAACACGAAATAGAAAAACTTCCCCGTCTCAAGTGTTTCATAAGAAAATAGGTCTTTAGGGAGTGAACAGTATACTTACCTATCACACACACCATTTGATATTATTTATTGAATTCTTACAAGTGGGCAAATGGCTAATAAAGTACCTATGGTTGGTTTTTTTTTTTTTGGACACGTTATTGAATAACCAGAATTGTGTGTTTCATCAGATTGCATTGGCTGACTTGGTATTGAAGTTTTGAATATATTTCTTTCTTTCTCAAAATATCTTGAGATTACTATTGAATGGGAAATATTGTTAGCTGAAACACCACTTTTGGAAAGTGCTTTAATCAGCTATTATGTCTGCGTAATAAGAACAGTTAACTTTGGAAAAGCATTCATATAGCCTTGCATTTCTGCTGGAGCAAGTGAATGGTATTTAAAGGAAGCTGTGTTTATGATTCCAGAGCTGGTGGTAAAAAAAAGAAAATTAATACATTTTGTCAGATCTAGAATATTATATCTTTGAAGTTCTTTATCCTTGACACCTATTTATTTTAGCTAAGTATTTAACTATTCCTATTTTTGCTCATTGGTCACAAAACCTAGTGTTCTAGAACTATCAACTCAGTAAGTCTGCCTTCTTTTTCCATATGCCATAATACCTTAAGTTGTTGGATTGTTTGGTTTTTGGGTTTTTGTTTTAACATCTTTTGTAATTTCTTGTTTGCATCTTAAAAACCTGCCTGGAGTGGCTGCCTGTCAAGCTCTGACGGGCTGGCAGTGGCAGTGGTGCTGAGCAATGCTGTTGAGGGCAGCGCGTGCCAAGCTCAATCTCTACAGTGACCTTCGATCTGTGAAGGTCTGAGTAACTGGATGCAATGCTTTGCATCGGTAGAACTAGTTCAAGGGTAGCTGTATCAGTGGGGTCCTGTGCCCAGGTAAGCAGATGTGCCAGAAGAAGTATATAATGCAGTGCAGTAGTGACTACATTGCCTTGGGATTCTAGCTGATAGTTGTGCATGGGATTGTTCTGTGCTGCATAGCTTAAACATGACCATAGTTTAAAAGCCATGATCAGTTTTAAATGTCCAGAGATGGTTTTGGTTCTGTAGACAATATAATCTTGTCTTCACGGTCTCAGTAAGTGATCTCAGTTATGGAGTTAATACTTTGCAGTGTATGTAAATCTTCTGCGTAGATAGCAGAACCATGTATAAGAGGGAATGGGCAGTTATTATTTACTCTTTAAAATTTGGACTAATTAATGAAATCAAAAGCAATTTCTTTTAGATAAGGTATGATCTTATTACCTGTGAAGTTACACATTTCTTGGTTCTGCATCTTGAGCTGAGCTCTTCTAAATGACTAATTCATGAAAATAAAAAGCTGCTCAGCAGGGAAAAAAGAAGGAATCTGAATTATTGTGTCAGTAGATCCTGGTGAATTCTGCTTAGGAAGCAGACACGCCCGCTTCTGAAGTTATTCTTGAAATACTTGGTGAACAGCTCTCGTGAGCTGTTAATGCAGTATTTGGCCTGATTTTAGTAATGGTAACTTTTTAGGCTTTCTTTAGCCTAGAAAAGTTTTGGGTGGTGTCCCTCTCTCACCCCAAGTACAGATTTGTAAGTTATGTTTCAAAACACTGTGATATGAGGCTATTTCATTTCAACTTTCAGAGATGATTAAAAGTTTATTAAGAGGAGGGTCCAATCTTATGTTGACTGTTAAGATTTTCATCTGAATGTCTGAATGGGTGAATGTTTTGGGGGTAGTTGCAAAGCTTGTTCTAAGTTGCTGTCCTTCCCATTTCTCTGTAGAAAACTATCTGTGCAGAATGAGAATATATTTATCTTTGCCAGTTCCAAAATAATTTATATCACCTCAAAGTAAACCATTCCTTCACTTTCAGCTGCAGAAGGCTCTGGGGAAAAGAGGCCCTTCAAGCCTGTAGCCTAAACATGCTTGGTCTTGCTTCCTTAGAAATCATTCTTGTACCAAATTCCAAAACACACTGGAACACTTTATCTGCTTGGGAATTTTCCATGGGATACTAGTGTGGTGTTTTCACAGTAGTAGGCACTATCCTGGAATTTCAGGAAGTGTCCTCCAAAATTCTCTGTAGATATATTTGCAGTTATTTGCAGATATTATCTCTTTTTTCAGAGAGAAATAGATACAGGTTAACAAAGCTTCTTTACACAGAAGTTTTTGGTTGGGATTTATAAAGTCTTTGTTAAAAGAAAACTTGCTTTTATTATCAAAGTATAATTTATGCATAAAAGCAGATTGGCTTTTCAACTTCTTGATCCAGATGAAATTAAAATATTTCATTAAACTTGTATTGATGGGTATAATATAAGTTAGAGCTAAACATACTCTTCTCTTTTTTTTTTCTTTTTGTGTATATGTGTGTACAGAAAAGATGAAAAGGAGTATGCACTGAAGCAAATTGAAGGTACAGGGATTTCCATGTCGGCCTGTAGAGAGATTGCAGTAAGTGTATATAAATGAAAGTATTTTTACTGACATTATTACTCAACAGATATTTAATTTTCCTCGCATTAAGTAACATAAAGATTATCTAAATGTTTTCTATAAAGTATGCAAACATGAAAGTTTATTCAGATGTGAGCTTTTTTTTAAAATGCTTTCTAAGTCGTAATTTTCTTTTTAGTGGAAAGGAGTGTTCTTTCCAGGTAATAGTAGGGCCTCTTTCTGGTATAATTTGTTTCTTCTGCTTTGATATGTTCAGAGGGAAATAAATGTGAACTTTTAAATGAAGTCTTATTTTAAAAAGGAATATTTTTAAAATGACTTGAAGGAAAAAGGTTCTGAAAGATTACAGCTACCATTACAAGTCCACTTGCTAAAACTGTAATTTATTTCAGACTAATGGCAGCTTGTTCTTCTTTAGCACCCGAGAACAGTTTGTTCTCCTCATTTCTTATTTGTTTTGCTAAATAGAGAGAAATGTCATAGCAAAATAAAAACCAACTTTAATTGTATTTTTATTACATGTGTCTTAGGAGAAAAAATTGATTCAAAAATTTTGCACTTTGAAACACATTACTGCCTATCATTTCTTCAAATTTGGTAAAAATTAAGTGTTTGTATATGAAGGTAGAATTTGATCTTTAAATGTTTTATTTTACATCTGAAAATGTGCATTACTCTCAAAATTCTGGTACCAAGTAAAATTTTGCAAGAATTTGTTGCATTGCAAAAGACGTGCACTTGCTTGATTAAATATTTACCTTGTCTTAATGTTGCTGTGCTGCCAGCTGTTGAAATGTATGTTAGGATTGTACCTAAAGCTTTTTATAATCTAGCCGTGTTGCATTGAAACACAGCATTCAGGTGTGCAATGCAATTTGAGGCATTAGAAACGCATGATGTCCATGAACTGAACAAACCACTGTATCGTGTTCAGTGTAGTGTCCACGGTAATTCTGTATGAAGAGACTTAACAGATAAAACTGCTATCCTTTTAAAGTGCTTATCACTGTAAGGTCAAGGTCACTTGTGGATTTCAGAGGTGGCTGCATTGCTGTCAGTCACTTTACACAGGATTTACCCAGTGACCTTTCTCGCTAATATTTCTGCCTTTGGAGGAAATAAGAAATCCCCTTTTAACATCAGTACTAGGTTGTATTCTTGCTGCTATAAAATCGGTTTTGACAGCATTGAGGGGTTTTTGTTTCTTGGATCGTTGTTCTTTGTTTTAAATTGTGCTCCTATGCAGATAATGTATGGAATAGTCTGAAGGAAACTTTCCTGTTGTCATGACAGTGGTGTGGTATGAAGCTGGTTCTGTCATACCTGGACACAACAATGTAAGGAAGTAGAGAGTGTCCAATTATTTAAAGTTGATGATACATAACTATTTTGGTCTTGTTTTTCTTTTTTTTTAAAACTATTTTTTAAAATTAGTAAAGCTTTGTACAAAGCCCAGTACAGCCTGTGAATTTTGATTTCTATTGTGTAAGTTACTTGATTACTTTCAATGGTTCATCTGGTAATTCTTGGATTATACTTTACTCTTCTTCAGACATTATTGTGAAACTCTGTAACCTGAGCTAATGGAGCAAATCACCATTTGCCTCAGTGAAATTTCAGGTTGGTCAAATATTAGAAATGTGAAAAAGGTAAAGCTGAAATAGTTGAAAAAGAAATACAAACTTTTTGTCATATAGAAACAAGCCAGAATCAAATGCATTTTCCATACAGAGAAGCAGATTTCTAATTAATGCATCAATAACCTATCTTGTATTTAAAGGCTTAGATAGGTGACAAAGAGGGTAATGTTTACTGATTAAATAAAGATTTTCAGCCTGGAAAGAGGCCATTTAAAAAATGTCATGAGTAGTTCTCTTGACATTCAACCCACCCCTACCCTCTCCAGCAGCAAAACAACCCCAAACCCAAACCCTGCCTTGGAAACCGAGAACATGAAAGGGACACCGGTGTGCATTCAGAATATTTTAATAATTCTGTAAACTGAAGACACTTTACAATATGCTCAAGAAATATATTACTGAACTAAAAAGTGTTCAGTTTTGCAGTCCAAGACCATCACTTTGCATGTCCTATTTCTTAGACACTCAAAATAATATCTACTGGCTAACTTTCCCTAAGACAAAAGGCTCCTCTCTTCTGACGTTGCAAATTTAGTTGGTCTGTCTTTCCTTTGGACTTTGAGAACCATGAAACTTCTCTTACCACCATTCATATGAGCTTTTCCTGAAAGAAGGCATATGGCAGTGAAAACATCATTTAGGCAGTTGGTTCCTGGGGCAAGTGATTGTTACTTCATTTCAACTGTAGGGTGATACTTGCTGAAGGATTCCATATTTCAGCCAGTTCTGTTGTCTTGAATATGAAAGTATTAGAAGGTATTCTTATACATCAAAAGACGTGTGTGGGGAAAAAAAGCTAATTTGTTCCCTGTAACTCAAGTTTATTCTGAAGATAACTGAAATGGCAACGATTTCTATGTTCCTTTTATGAGGCAGATTATTGCTTGGCTTAAGCAACAGCATGTTTTGAAGAACAGTGGTGTAAAATATGAATGAGAGTTATGAAATATAGAGTTTCATTTTTAGATGATTATTTATTTAATGAAAATGACATCTCTTTCAGCTCAAGACTTGAATTAACTCATTTTGGAACTTCTGGTTGGGGGAAAGGAAGACTTTTATTCAGTTATGCTGCTTTCACATTTTATGTTTTGCTCCTTACCTTGTCTAAGTAATTAGGTAGGTTTTCTAGAACAAGTGGAGACAGAAGCAGCAGACCAGAGTGGTATTATTTGTTAGGGCTGTTTTTCTCCTGTGAAGTATCCCGATCTTCATTTGTTCTGTTAGAAACAAATAGCTATAACTTTAAAAGTCTGCAAACAGCTAATGGTAATGGAATTTTGTATTTCTTTATCAAAAAACCACCAGGGAAATACAACTTTATCTGAGATTTCTTGTCCCAAAGGTTTCACTTCCTGTGAGAGTATTATCCAAATTAATTCTACTACTTTGCTTTTCACCATCAAGAGACTATAGACTTCTAATTGTGGATTTTGGGAAAAACTAATTCAGAATAAAGAAAAATAATAAGCTTTTTCTTAATCCGTACCATTCACTAAGTACTTAGTAAATGTCTGGATGTGTAGCCTTGTCATGGTTTGAGAGCCCCAAAAATCCTTGAGAGTGGAAGAACTTCAGTGCAATTGTCATTACTGGCTTATTTAGCTGATATGATGCAGGTCAGAATCTTAAGTGAATGGAGCATGTCAAAAAGCAGGATCACAGCCCAAACTTTATGAAAGCAGACTTGAACCTCATCTTGGAAGAATTCTGTTGAGATACAGCCCTGGAGAGAAGAGGATACAGGAAAACATGTTGGTATTCAAGGATCAGATTCAAGAAATCTCCATCCCAAGAAGTAGGAAAGCAAGCAAGGGCAACAGGAGACCTGAATGGATGAACAAGGAGCTCCTTATTGAACTTGGACATAAAAAGGAATCAGGAATTCCTTTTGGAAGCAGGGATTGGTAATACAAGAGAAGTATAGAATTGCTGTTTGATCTTGCAAGAGTAGGGGTTAGAAAAGCCAAGACCGATGTGGAGTTGAGTCTGGCAAGGGACCTGAAGGGCAACAAGAAAGGATTCTACAAGTACATGAATATCAAAAGGAAGACTGGGGAAAATATGAACCTGCTGCTGAATGGGTACAATTGGTATGGAAAAGGCCAAAGTACTCAATAACTTCTTCTGCCTCATTCTTTACCAGTAAGGCCAGGTTCAGAAATCTCATGCTCTTGAGACCAGAGAAAAAGTTGAAGGAAAATTTACCTTTAGTGGAGGAGGTCCGGGTTAGGAAGTGTTCAAACTGGACATACACAAGTCTGTGGTGCCTGATGAGCTGTGCCTACAAGTGCTGAGGCAGCTGCTTGGATTTCATTTTGAGACCATCCTCAGTTATCTTAGAAAGATAATAGTGAATGGAAGAGAGCAAATGTCACTCCTGTTTCCAATGAGAATCAAGGGAACTACAAGTTGATCAGCTACATCTTAGTCACTGGGAGGGTGCTGAAGAAAATCCTGGTGGAAACGATTTCCAAACCCACGCAAGACAAGACAGTGATTGGGCATAGTCAGCCCAATCGAAGGGAAAATCATCCATAACCAATCTGTTAGTCTTCTACGATGAGATGCCTGGCATGGGGAATGAGGTGAATGCTGTAGATTGTTTATCTCGACTCTACTGAGGTTTCTGAGGCTGTCACCCGTAACATTCTTGCAGACAAGCTAACACAACCTGCAGACAAAGATGACTACTACTAAGGGTTTCATGTGAACCAGTGACTTGAATTAGGTCCTAGATGCTGTTTGGTCAACTCCTGGTCCCTTCCAGCTTTTTACCCACCCTTGCCAATGAGAACTTCCCCTCTTCAAGGATAAATTACCAACTGTAACCATCTGCTCTGTAAATAGTAATCTTAATTCTAAAATTCATTTGGTTTTTCTATAATAGGGTGTTTTTATAGATAATTTTTTTTTTCTGTAGAGGAAGAAAATGAGACTAGGCTGTTGCAGATGATTTAAATGGGAGAAGTAGAGCCAAAAACCAGTGTCATTGCTAACCTAGCCTTTTTTAAAGAATGCCCTAAGTGCTGCAGTTTTGCCCTGTGTGAATGTTGGGTCTGGGACTTGTAACCATTTTAGTTGCCACATCCTGTGCCTGTGTGTACTGTTTTTTAGTGAAGGCTGCTCTTTCTGGGAGGCCTTTAAATGTTGCCAGTATGCTGTGGGACACTAGTGGGAGCATTAGTTGACCTTTGTGTTCATACTTGCATCTATGGGTACAGGCTAAAATAAATTTAGACTGTAATGTTAAACGAGTTGCTGAAAGCTTATTTGAACAATTTAGAATGCACAAATTATTCTCAGGCCTTTTGCCTACTGATGCAGTGTATGTTACAAACTGCTAGAGGGTACAAATATTTTGGCATCCTCAGTTTCTGAGAGTGGGCGAAGTTTTAGAAGCCTTGCAGGTTAAATGATTGGTCTTTGTAACCTTTTTGCATTTCTCAGCTTTCTTGAAGAAGGCTCTGTCTCACTGTATTTATATTCTTTTCTGCCTTCCTGCTGTTTGTGGCCTTCCTTTGTATGTGGACAGCTCTTCTGGGGTTGTGTTTCCCTCTTCTTGGGTTTGGGAAGCTGTGGTGGTGTGGCACTGAAGCTGAGTGGAGAAGGTCAGCCAGACTTAATGTCTCCATCTTGAAGCACTTGATGCTTTTACTGTGTGTTTCTCTGTGGTGCTGCTGGCAGCAGGGACATTCAAGGGGACATGTTGTGCCTTGCTGGTAGAGCTAGTAATGCTTACATACTTTTACCTCTGTTGGGTGCTACATGTCATTTGCAAGCTGCTCTCACCTCCCTGGTTGGAAACCACTTAGTCAAATGAGCTAAACATGAAGTTACTTAATTTGAGACTGTGGACCAGGCTGACCTTCTAACCTGTTTGACCTGTCTCTGCATCTCTTAAGAGTGCAGAAAAGATCACCTGTACAGAAATGATGGTAACTTTTCAGTATTAATAAAACACTTAGAAGATTTGTAATGCCATCAGTTCTCTTTTAATGAAGTTGCATAGATTTTTATAGTAGGTACAAGTCTCTGCTTCAGCTGTATTGACCTTTTCTTTGGCCTTGACTATCATAGCAGCTTGCAGTACTTACTGCTGTGTAGACCCATGTAGGCCTTGGTTCCTGGCTTTGTTGAAGGCAAGATTAAGTAAAAAAATGCTTTAAAAAAGTCTGTGTCCCTGAGTACATTTGCTGTAGGAGATTCCTTTTGAATATCAGGGCTTCTTTTCTCTTGCCAAGATAGAATAAGTGAGTAGAATATTTGGCCACGTAAAATCTTCCCATAAATTCTCTACTACCTAATTAGAAAAGATTGTTAGATTTGTTTGTGGAAACTTTGAAACTCTACTCCCCTTTTCAATAGCTGAAGGTAGTGAAAGAAGTGAAAAAATGTTTTTGAAGGGATTTTTATTAGAGAGCTAAGGCATGTGTTGGCTAGACGTGCCTGTGCATTTTGATTTTATAAGTATGAATCAGCTGGAAAAAGGTTTTTGGTTCAGCTACATGACAACTCATGTTTTGCATGCCATAGGAAGAATAAGAGCTCTCTGCATTACATAGTTTAATCTTGTATAATCTGTGTAATTTAAATGCTTTTTGTGTAAGGGAGTACTTAAATTCCTGCTTTGGTTATTCGTCAAAAGGATTCTGTAGACATTTTCTGTCTTTTTTTATTTTATTGTACCTGAAAGAACAATTAACTTCATTAAATGAAAGTATTACATAAGTAATAAATATGTGGAATAAAACAATTTTTGTTTAATCAATTAAGTTGACTTCTTTTATATCAACTCATAAATACACTGTAGTGTTTATGAAAAAGTTTGAAGCTTGAAGTACAATTTTTTATCAAGTAATCGTAACAAAAGTAGAGCATCATCTGAAGAGGCTGGTCGACTCTGTTGTCTTACTACAGCTACCTCCTTCAGCAATTTAGCAACAGTAAAAAAGAGCATGCAGAGAAGAAAGGAAAAGAGAAACACTGCTTTTAGATATCTAAATGCAGAATTAAAAACTTTATTTCTTTTCATACAGAGGGTACTTTCCTTTACTTGAAGTTGTGTCTCTGCTCAAAGTGGGAGAGCAATATCAGCATATCAACAGCAAGTATGTTAAACAGAAAAGGAAAGCCTTTACTGCAGTCTAGCATGATATGAGCCAAAGAAACTTCTCTATGAATTTGATACTTGGCATCAGTTAGGATATAATCCACATGCCCAGTGCAGCTGACTAGGGAAAAATGGGTGTTCAGTGCTATTTAGACTCAATTTTTCTTTGCCTTGAATTTGTTGTTTGCTTCAGATTCTGAATATTCTGAGAACATAAAAATGCAAAACCAACTGACGGTGCCTTTAACAGAAATGAAAAAAAAACAAAACCAGACCTCTCCAGGTTAAGCTGTAGACAGCAATGCACTGAAAGCAGATAGCTACTTTATCACTCAGTTGAAGAACAACAGAATTGCAGATAATGCAGAGAAGACTTTTTGAAATATTTATCTGCAAAACTTAAATACTTACTTCAAGATTGCTTGTGTTTGTATATGCACAAATGAACATATATGCTCACACGTTTTAAAGCTTCAGTTGGAATGTTTTGTAAATTTTGGGTTCTTTTCTGAATTTGTGTGATAAACTTTTATTTTTCTCTTCTGTTTCTCATACTTTCTTTAGCACTGAATATTTTCCTTATGTTCCTCCATTTGTACTTTCCCTGTAGTCAATTAAAATTAGTTTCTATATGTTTTCAGTTTATTCTGTGTGGAGTTGTAAAATTGTTTGAATGATATATTCACTTCACATAACTAGAATGTGTCTTTCTCTAATTTAACATTACACTGACTATTTTTGATGCCTCAGACTGAGAGGTGATGGCATGGGTTTTTAGGTGATGGATTCTTTTTAAGTTGGGACTTCAGTCTTCAAATTCTGTTACTAAATTGCCCACTTAATTCAGCAACAGGCTCACATTTTCTTGTTCAGCCTTTCATAACCAATGTAGTAGCAGAAGCTCTTGTTTCCCTCAGCATTCCTTGCAAGTGTCAAATCAAGGTGAGCTTCAGCTCTCCTGACACCATCCCTGCATGCCTGGGCAATGTCTTTAAACTCCTCCCGTGTAGCCTGTCCCTGTTTGCACCCCTCTGTATACTTGCATTTAAGCTCTGACAATCTGCTTAGCCAAGCAGGTTTCCTACTTGTATATTTTAATAGACCTGCCAGTTTTCCTGAACTCCTTTGCTCTTCAGAGCTGGTTCCTGTGGCTGCCTACCAGTTCCTTCAATAAACTGAAGTTTGCTCTCCTGAAGTTCCAGGTCTGTGCTCTGCTACTTGCCTTCTTCACTCAGGATCTTATAATCGAAGAATAATAGAATGACTTGGGTTGGAGGGGGACGTCAAAGATCATCTAGTTCCATCTTCCTCACCATGGGCAGTGATGCCACCCACTAGATCAGGTTGCTTGGGACCCCATCCACCCTGGCCTTGAACACTTTGAGGGATGGTGCATCCATGACCTCTCTGGGCAACCTGTTCCAGTGCCTCAACCACCCTCACAGTAAAGAATTCCTTCCTAACATCTAATCTAAGAAAAATCTCTCCTCTTTTAGTTTAAAATTGTTCCCCCTTGTGCTATCACTATCTGCTTGTGTAAAAAGTCCCTCTCCTCCTTTTTTATGAGCTCCGTTTAAGTACTGGAAGGCCACTGGAGAGAGATCTCCCTGGAGCCTTCTCTTCTCCATGCTGAATATCTTCGAGTGTACTAGCTAATGGTTGCTACAGCCAAAGCTGCCTTTGATTGTCACATCTGCAAATAATTCTTGTTTTAGAATTATTATAGAACAGCTGTGTGCTACCATTATTGGCCCTTCCAGTGTGTATATCAAGAAATTGTTTGTGATAGCCTCCAAAAGTTAACTAGGTTCCTTGTGCCCCGCTGTGTTGCCTTCTCAGTGGATGTCAGGGAGGATGTCTTGTAAGAATGAGGGTTTGTGGGTCAGAGACTTCTCCCAGCACAATGTCATTTTTATGAGTCTCTCCAGTGTTCCTCATCCACAAACTGCCTGAGAATTCTTGGTGCACAGGGAGTCTGTGAAGCAGAAATGAAATGTTATTAGTAGTGCCTAAACTAGATAAATTAATACAGAACAGAGATGGCTGGATTGAAAATTGAATATCAGCGGGAAAAAAATTCTAGGAATTTGAGCAAATATTGCTTTTTTCATTCCATTATCTGGCATTGCTTTCAGCCCTGTATATGGATAAGTGGATAGCGTTTTTAGTCTGCAGTTATATTTTAGTCTGCAAGTTTTTGTGTGCGAGTTTTAGTCAGCTTTGTTATTTGAAGGCAAAATGTCACCTTACCTTTGACTAGAACTTTATTCACTTAATTGAATTTCATTATGTTAGCAGTTTCAGTGTGGTGTTTTTCTGTGGTAAGCTGGAAAGTAGCTCTGTTTAAATACAGTTTCTACTGTATCTTATTGAGATTTGTCTCATCTCTATGTTGACTTGAGATGTTATTGTATGGCGGTTTTAAGATGCAAGGAGGCTTTCCTGTCTCTAAACTGTAGTCAACAGTCCAATAGTCACTAAGGAGATAGCCTGGTGTCTTTGATTCTGTGATGCATCTTGCCCGTAGACTTATGGTGTGAGGTTGTTGCTTAGTTTGCATTTTGGTAAGAAGGTGGGAGCATTATAGTAATGTTCTTGGCTCCATTTGGCCATCTGATTGGCAACATGTTTCTGCCTTGTAGAAGGAGCATCGTGTTCATCCTTCCTATGTCACCAACAGTGTCAGGATGCTTCCTGAAACCTGTTGCCTATATGTAGTGCATATACAAAATTGTGGTTGTAAGTATATGCCATGGGTATACTTGACCTTGAGCTTTTTTGTATGCAGCTACCTGAGCATGCTGAAGTTAATGTACTTCAGACTGGCTATACTTTTGGAAAAAGTTATTAGTTTTCTGAATATGCAAACAGCATATTGAAAAAAGCTATCAGTAGAATAATTTTGATTGGAGGCCGGCCGTTATGAAATAGTTATGAAATCTGCTGCCAGTTGTTGAAGACGTTTGAGAAAGTCTCTGCCTTTTCCTTCTGTGCTAATGAACTTATTCTATCCCATGGCCCATGCAGAGTTTGTTTCTCAACTGTCATTGTCTTTCCATATTTTCTCTTGCTTATTAGATTACTTTAGTTTCTTTTTTACCTCAGTTGCCTTTTGTACTATTTCCCTTGCTTTCCTTTATCTCCAGATGCCTTTAATATTTACAAGCAGTATAGTGATTTCCTGTCCACTAGCTGTGTCTTGAATCCATTTTGGTTTGACCTCTCTAAGTTTCCACCCTAAAAAAGCTTCTTATTACTGCAATTAATGGTTTCTCTCTGGTAAAACTCCAAGGTTTGTTCAGTATCCTCATTTGCCTTAGTATCTTTGCACTTCAGACTAATAGTTATTTCTTCTTTTTTGACATGTTATATTTGTTCTGTATTAGTGATTTTGTTCTTGCCTAGGTTTTATTTAGTCTTTTTTTCTGAGGATGGGTGATCTTGCATCTTTACAGTCTGTCTCTTAAGTATTTATTATACTTGTGGGCTAAAAAATACTTTACTGTTACTAAATTGTCTTTTGTACTATTCCACATCTGAAATTCACTGAACTTTGCTCAAAGCCTTGCGGTCAAAATAAGTAATTCTACTGTGATTTTATATTTTAATCATTTTCAGCTATCTCAATTGTTCAGATTTTCAGTTTAAGGCCAGATGTATTATTTAATTTTTGCTACTTCTGGGCTTCTCAAGTCCAGACCATTTTCAAGCTTTTATTTATCATCTTCAGTACTTCTAGAATTCATGTTTTCATTTTCAACACAAATGGGCCTGGAAAACAGATCTGTAGTCCTCTCTCAATGGGATTATTTTCGTACAATCAGAATGGTTTGGGTTGGGAGGGAAATTAGAGATCATCTAGTTCCAACCCCTCTGCCATGTTCAGGGACATCTTCCACTAGACCAGGTTGCTCAGAGCCCCATCCAGCCTGGCCTTGAACATTTCCAGGGATGGGGCATCATGGCTGCTCTATGCAAGATTTTCCAATGCTTCACCATGCTCACAGTAAAGAATTTCTTCCTTATGTCTAGTCTAACCCCACCCTCTGTCTTTTTAAAGCCATTCCCCCTTGTCCTGTCACTACGTGCCTCTCTCCAACCTTAACGATGCTATGATTTTGGCTTCTGTGTTCATTGGTCCTCCATCACATGCACGCACGGGAAAAAAAATAAATCCATCCATCTTGACGAGGCACACAAAAGAATTTGTCGTTTGGTGTGCTTCATTGTTGTTAATATTTTATCAATATTTATAAAACTATGATGAGTTTGCTAAGGCAACAAAAGGCATCTTCAAAGTTTGATCTGCTGCTTCTCTCCTAAATTTGGCTGGAGGACACTAGTGAGTGCCAGTAAGGGATGAGTCCTTGTGGTGCTTGAATAATTCCAGTAATCCAGGGGGATGGCAGTGAAGGTGACTCTGTCTGCACCACATTCAAGGGGATTTCTAGATTTGAAGGGTCTTGGTCTCAGAGTAACCGTAAGTAGCAGCATTTTCAGCTTGACAGCTTGGCAGTGGTGGAAACTGGCCGAATACAAAGCCTCAGAGTGACTGTTGCTTGGCTGAAGGACAGTAACACAGCTGTTGCCTTTAATGCATATGGAAGTTGGCTTCAGTATATGTGATCTAATAAATGTGGGCTTAATGTTAAAAAGTCACAGCATTCAGTTGCATTGGCCGCGATGAGGGAGTGGTGGGGAGAGTGAATATGCAGTGTGGCTTAGGTTGATATTGCCCTTTTATAGTGCATGGTGCTCAGAAGGATTCTGTTGTCTAGGTAACAGGGTCTGTACTTCATTTCTTAAGAAAGATGGAACAGATGTTCCTGCAAGAAGCAACCAATTATCACCAGTGAGAATATTGGCAGTATTTAAACTAATTGCTTTGTTGTTGCAATTCATATGCTATGAATAGTAAAGAAAATTTAAAGGCAGGAATCTTCATTGGATGGCTTTTCCTGAATGAGGTTTTAAAAAAATATTTATTTAAAAATATTACAAAATAGCACTCACTCATCAGTGTGTCTTTTCAAGCTTCCATTTATCACTGCATTTTCTTCTATATCATTCAGTCTTTTTATCTGATATTTGTAATGTCTCTTTCGTGATCGAGTCCCATTGCTCCATCACATCTGTGTCACATCATATTAATTTATTTTGTTTATTTAAAATACCTAAAAATCTGAAGGCAATAGGGTAAAAGGATGCTTGCAATGGAATAAGACACTGAGGGGCTTTTCTGTCGTGTAAATCTAAGATTTCTTTTTTTTGGTGGCACAATCCAGGCACAGCAACTTGGATAGGAACTGTGCCATAAAAAGCTGGGGCAAAAAGGAAGCCATACAGACAGGTGTATGTGTGAAACCCTCCTATGTGCTGCTTAAATGGGGACATAACTTGTGTGGTGGTGACAGTGGCAAGAAAGTGAGTAGAGCTGAAGGGGGGACAGCGTGGAACAAGGAGTGCCTGAGCTCTCCCACTGCAGCACTCAAAGGCAGCGTGCCTTGTTTTATGAAACTTTGTGCTAAAGTAATCTCATGTATAAATTAAAGTGTTTATTGTTTTCATGGATGTAGCTTTGTCAGCCTGGAAGATTACTGTAGTCCTTACAGCATCGGATGTGTTCTTGTCTTTTATAAAGAGATCTAGGGGGAGGTGTGTATGCAAATCCATTTTTATACCTTTGGGATAAAATCTGATGTTGGGCATTAAATAAGAAAAGAGAGCACTGGGACTAGATTCTCAGGGCACTGTTTGTGAGTCCTTAGCAAAGCTAAGCCATAGCATTATGCATTTTAGACAAAAGATCTGGCCCATTGCCTGAACTTTTCCATGGTTCTTGCCAAATATAAAAGGCAAATATTCTGTTTTTTAGGTAAGGCATTGCAAAAACATGGCTTTTGTCTTGGCAGTAATAGAATAAAGGAAGAATCCTTGACCTACTCTCTTTTTATCGGCTCTGTTAAAGGACATGCTGTTTTGATTTTTATCTAACTGTGGAAAATGTCATAATGAGTGGAAACGAAGTGCATGTTGCACTTTTTGGATTATTTGGCTGAGTTATCCTATTGTATAGTAGTGACATGTTGATTGGAACAAAATGTCTTACTACATTCAGTTATTTCAATAACCATTGTAAAACATTTGCAGTCTGAGGAGGAAAAAAAATATTGTTTCTGGGGTGTTTTAATCCTTTGTACCAGGCTACTTGCATGTAACTTGTAATCTTTTACTTGTTATCCTTCCTCTGACTCTGGCTCCTGGCTCACTTTCTGTAAACTGTTCTGTGTTAGTTCTCAGTAATTTAATGCAGATAATGCATCCAGTCACTTAGCTGCATGTATTAGCTTATCTTTGCCTCTTCAGTCAGGAGCAATACTGCTTCAGTGTTTGTGTTCACTATCAGGTATGCTCTTTCACTGTCCTTTTCAATCACTGTTGTCTCTAATTTCTATTCCAAACCTTTTCTTTGTTATATGGTTTATCCTTTGTATAGTATCCTTCATATTCTGTTGCTCAGAATTCCTTATGATATCTACTGTGTAAATATTTGTGACTTCTCATTTGTGACTTCATTCCTGCTTGCATTTCTTCTTGATACACTTTTTTATTCTCCTTGTTTCCCTATTTTTTCACAGGGTCTGTCAGCAGCAATATTTACTGCTTTTACTGCTTCTTTTGTATTCTAGAGTGCTTATAATACAATCTTAGCTTCTGCAGATTTTTCAGCTACTTTCATGAGAGTTTTCTCCATTTTTACAGTTTAATTATATCACATATTGCCAGTCTCAGGTTCTTTTCACCTCCCTTGACACACACAGTTAGCTCTCCTCTTCTTCTGCCATTCCTTTTCGTACAAATCATTCTGACTGATTTTATTCCCGGAGGTCATGCTCAAAGGATAAAAGAATTTGACAAGTACTATATATTTTTCCATTTTCTATCCTTGGAAATAGAAGCTACTTCTTTATGCTGCTTCTTTTCCCTGCAGTGGTTCCTTTGTCTTATGTCTCGCTTTTTTCTGCTTCTTTCTGACCTTCTGCTCACAACACAGCCTGCCATCTTGAGTAACCTCACTGTCATGGGAACTAGTGCTTAAAAGAGGAGAACAAGAGGCCACTTTTGCCAGAGGGTTGGTGGGCTTCTGGACTTTGTGCCAAGGTTGGGTTGTTGGGCCTCTGGACTTTGTGCCAAGGTTAGGAGAGGTGTTTGCTGAATTGCACACATTTCTGTGTGTCTCTCCCCCCTTGACACTTTCCGTATTTGCCTTTTGCTTTCCCTTCCACTACTCTTTGCCTTAGTCTTGTTTTTCCTACATAGTTCATTCCTTTTTATACTTTTTTTTTTATTTCCTAGTCCTCACATCACCAACACCATTTTTGCCGCTCTTCCGCTTTGCTAGGGTCCTCTGCTTTTTTTTCTCCTCTTCCCTACTGTTTCCACAACCAGTTGCATTCCTCACCTCTGATGTACTACTGTAGTCCATGTATCCCTGTCCCATGGTCTAGGGTCTTTCTCCAAGGTCTCACTTACCTGCTCACTTCTGATTCCAGCTCTACCATTCCTCCTGTTCATGGTGTTTCTCCCTGGGATGGTTCTCCTGACTGGTTTTTCTTCACCTTCTTCCTGCTGCTCCTCTTTCTGTAGTGAGTTTCATGTCCATTGCCCTAGAAGAAGTCATCCTTCTCCTCAGGACTGAGCTAAGCAAGAGAAAAATGAGGGAAACTCTCTCCTTTGTTTTAGTGCCAGAGCTCTGACCTGCGTCATTTAACAGCTCTAAAGTTCTTCCTACAGAGTATGCTCAAATAACATTTTTTTTTTTCCCCAAGGGAAAGTGAAGCATCAGATGGCAGTTTGATGATAAAAAATTGCTTAGCCTGGCTTTGTTTCTTTGCTAACCTGTGCAGAAGTGCACAAGATCTCATAATACTGGGCAGCTTGTGTAATAAAATTATGTTTACATTTATCAGCGTTGAATTTTAATGTAGTGGAAATGGGAGAGAAACTACCCTACCTATTTACAGTGATGGCTTCTTGAACAATCATTGCTTTAGTACAGGTTGAGGGTAGAGTGAGAATCTTTGAATCTTTGTCACTCTTCTTCTGATAAGCTCTCCAAGTTTAAGAGCACACAAAAAAGCAAATTCAAAGTCACTAGAATGACTTTCAAGTGAGTTTCTAAAGTCAAGACCTGAGAGCAAACCAGACTCGGTCAACCAAATAAATCCCTGGTGTGTTCGGATGTTGAGTGTCTTTGTGCTATCCTGATCTCTTTCCACCTCAGAAAGGACACAGTAGCACTAGAAAAGGTAAAGAAAAGGGGAATCATGAAAGTTGGGGATACAAACTACTTCCTTATGAACAGAGACAAAATAGACTGGGAATCTGTGGTTTGGAAGAGAGGGAAGCTGAAGGAAGATGTGGGAGGTCCAAAATCACAGACTGAGTTTATAGATGCACATAAGTGAACTGTCATTTTGGCTGGGATTATAAAAATGTTATGTGCTGCTGCTAATTGCATGCTTAATGAAATACTGGAAGAGTTCTGTTGCAGGTCTGGAGAGTGACTTCCAATTACTCATTTCTGCATGTCTGGGACAGTGTCTGCACTCAGTTCTCAGGAAGAAACTCTATCCTGAGTGTTTGTGTTACGATGTTTTCAGAGCCTCATGGCTTTTGCTGCCTTGGGCAAAAATTCAGTTCACTACCCATGTGCTTGCAGTAGAAGTTACTTTAGAGAAAGGTAATATTCAGTGGAAGATAAATGCAGAATGCCATGTGCTTAACCTCTTATGTTAGTAAATATTAACCAGTTACCAGTTTCTTCATCTTATTAGCTACTATTGTTTCAAAAGCTCTCTTACAAAGTTGATATTGTTCTGAGTCCTTATGAGTTGCCATAAGAGCATATTTACCATACCTTGTTTCTATTTTTATCTCTTTGCTCACCACATTTTTAATTTCATTAAGCCACCTTTTCGAGCCTTCCTGAACTGTATCCCTCCTTATTGAGGGAAATACTGATTTTGCTGCATTCATTGTCTCATTGAAGAATTTTTCATATATAATAGAAGAATGAGGAAATAGCAGGCTTTAGATTGCAAACTGACTTTTTTTATCCAGTTGCAGTCTGATCCTGAGAGTATGAGAAGAATCTTGTGGTAGGCGTTTAATGACTTGGGAGACTGCCAATGAACATCTTGTTTTAGCTTGCTTCATACATTAGGTTTGTCTAACGTGTGGCTAAAGGTTACAGAAAATATGGGTAAAAAGTGAAAACCTACAAGCAAAAGCAGAACAAATTTAACAGGTAATTGTGTTAGTGACCACTTAGAGCATTCTAGTGTTGTGCTTCCAGAGTGAAATGCTGATTTTGTTGTAAATAACTGTCAACAGACAAATTATAGAAATAATTCTTGAGTTAAAATTTTGAAAGAGTAATATTCTTAAATTAATCTGATCTGGAAACAGTATACAAGAAACCTGATGTTAAAACTGTGTGCAAAACTTTTGGTATTTTAGACAGACCTAAGTTAATGAAAGGAAGTTAAGAACCAAAAATAATACATTCTCTCCTCCTGTCCACAAGAGGAGCAGGGTACTGTACTTGCAACTGTAGGCTTGTCTATTATCTTGTTTAGGTAGAAGTAAGACATTAAAGCACATCAGTTGAAGTGCATCAAATTTTAATGGATGCTGTCATTTAGAACTAAAGCAGCTTTTGTTTGATTCTCATAAGGAACAGAGGTTTAATGTGTTTAATATGTTTTGAATTCATACCTCTGATTTGATTTAATTTTCTATTTAAAGAAGACTTGAACTATAAATTATGTATCTAAATGCCTGCATCCCACTGGAGTACATGTGAAGAATAATCATTAGGGGATTTTTTAGTTTGTTTTTTTTTTTTCCCCTCTCTAACTATATGAAGGTAATCTTTTTTTAATCCTGAAGTGCTAATTATGTCACATAGTAGTGTCACTGAAAACTTGACATGATCTACAAGATTGTGTTATTCCTCTATGAAAAATCTGCTATTTCTGTGATTCAGCATCATGGAAATGGTACCTAACAGAATTGTATCCTGGCTGGAGATTGCTGTTGTGTTGCTGCATCAGTCTTCAGTGTTTGGTCCAGATTAGGGCATAGGCACCTGACTTAATTTCTTCTCAGAGCAGGGACTTAATGCTGGCTTTATGCTCATCTCTCATACAACCACTGGATATAAAGTTAAGCTGCCATTGATTTTTTTTTTTCCCAAACAGTTTTGAATCACAGGAGAGTGTTGGATTAATACTTTGTCATATCAGAAGAGTACTTTTTTCATACGCTATTGGAAATGATAAATTGTTGTTGAACTGTTGCCTAATGATAACACTTGATTTATATTCCCATGTATTTTTATATTGGAGAAATAATTGTCTGCAAGTTGAGGACTTGGATGTGACAGTACTCAGCAGCAGCATACTGGACCTTGAATAGTACACCAAGTCCTTTACAAAGCAGGGGTAGATTTGAATTTTGAAGTTGGATTGGCGACATTGAGCATGACCACTTGAGAAAACTACATAGGCTTGAAGTTCCATGATGTATACAACATTTCTTGGCTGTTTCTAGGGCTGGAATACCTTCCTAGGCTGTAGGTTATTGAGCTGTCAGATTGAGAGGACATGCTGGCAAATTTGTTACAGAGCCAAATCTGTTATGTATCATCTGATAGAACCCCTTACCAGCTGAATTTTGCAGGACAAGAGGGCACGGTCTTAAGCTCTGCCAGGGGAGGTTTAGGTTGGATATTAGGAAAAAAATTTTTACAGAGAGAGTAATTTTTTACAGAGAGAGTAATCAAACTTTGAAATGAGACCTTGGAATCCAGGGAGGTGGTGGGTTAGCTGGCCCTGGAGGTTTTTAAAATAAGACTGGATTTGGCACTTAGTGCCATGGTCTAGTAACCAGGGTGGTATTGGATCAATGGTTGGACTTGAAGATCTTGCAGGTCTTTTCCAACCCAGTTGATTCTATGTGCTCTGGGTCTGCATGGAAGCCAATGCAAGAAATTTTCATATCACAGGATAGAGAACTTCAGTAGCAAAAGCAGAGGCACAGAATTGCACTTTTCTCAGTCCAGTAGACATATTTACCAAGTTGGAAGGCTGGTTGGTCATTGTCACTATTTGGGTGCAAGAAGTTGTTGGGTGGATGTTTTTTTCAAGATCTAGAATTTATTTTAATGGTAACTTCAAATAACTTATAATTTGTGTTGTGTAGTTTGTAATGTATAGACTGTGGAAAATGGCAGACTGTCACAAAAATGAAAAATTAATAATAAAATAAATAAAAAAGTTAGTTAAGAAGATGAATCAATAAGTAGACTTCAAAACTAAAGGGGAAAAAATAGGCTGTAAAAATATGTTTTCAGGATAGCATTGTAATCCCTATCCAATATTTTGCATAGGTTAGAAATTTATTACTTCTTGAGAGTTTCATCACTATGGTGCCATAATTAATTATGTTGAGGTTGGAAAAACATACTTCTTGGCCATTCTTTACTAAAACTTTGTTCCTCTTACTCTGGTTCATATACCATTTATCATTCTGAAGTCTTTTTGAGAGGAATATCTACTTTGAAAAATGGATGTTTGATCAGAATTGGTGTCTAATCTCATTATTTGCCCTTCTGCAGGGCTTTTGGAAAACCTCAGTTGCCATCACTGTTTATTCACTGTGAGATACAGTGCAAGAGCAAGGTGATAACTGGTTGCCAGGAAATCAGAAAAGTGTGGAAATGTTAGAATAAGCCCTGTAAGAGAAAACTAGTTGCAGTTTAAAAATCCAGGCAGAATGTGTAAGTTTGTGGAATTATGTGATGCTACTTCTGAATTTTAAAGGGATATTAGCAAAGTGGTATGTTGTGTCCCCTCTGCCCCATTCTAATGCTTTAATATAGCTCTAGTTTTAAGAACATTTGTTAGTTTGTTGGGAAATTTCTTTATCTTCTCAGTAACAGAAAAAATTTCTAGGCAACCAAAAAGCAAATTCAGGGTATCTTAAAATCTTCAGAAATGACAAACATTTCCAACTGCTTTTTAGCAGGTTATTTTCTATAGATGTTTTCAATGTAGTTGGAGTTATCTGAGTGGGATGAATGTTCTTTTATTTTTTTTTTAAGCCAAATAAGGAGAAAAATCTCTGAGAGAGACAAAGCTTTAATTTATCTATACCTTTTGGTTGGGAGGAAAATGGTTGTTGTTAAGTCTCTGTCAAACTGACCAAAACTGGCTATGGAGCTGCCTTTGACAGAAGAGAGAGTATAGAGTTCAATTGTCCTAAAGGAAATAAGGTTTCCTTTAGGAAGATGCATAAATTCAATAATAATTCAGATGTATTTTATAGAAAAGATATGAAAAAAATTATGTATTTAATATATGCACTGGAAGTAAGTTGATTTTTGTGGCCTTAATGTCAGTGTTTCCTTATATAGTTGTATTAAAAATTTCTTATTGTGTAAGTAATTTTACAGTAGTTCTTTATTTGTACTTAAAAGTCTGTGCTATGGTACATGATATTGGTAAATAAGAAATAGAAAGAATCCTTATATGTGTATTTCTGCCCGTGTTCTTCAAGAAAAATGCCAAAATTACTTAATTTTCTATTGTTGGGAACCTCGAGAATTAAAAATGCAGTTATCCTAGTTTCTATTCCTTTATTGAAATGTAATACTTAAGAAAAGTCTTTTGCCAAGCTTTTGTTTCAGAATAATAATGTTATTTAGCAATACCAGACCATTTTCAGCTCCTGAAATGAAAATATTTATAGAATAAATACTTTCTTAATCCTTCTCATAGGAGAAGGGTGGGGCAGATTTTTGTCCTCTTCCTGTCCTGACATTTGGCAGTTTACTAGCTAGATTCTGCTCAGTGTCTTTTTACTTCTTTATTTTTTAAAACATACTTGATTTTTCTCTTGTGGGAATTTGGAAACCTCACAGTTTGGGGACTGTGTGCTTTAGAGAGATGGAAATATGAAGGAAGGAGAATGGTGAAGGAAGTGTAAAGCAGACTTTGAGGGATGCTTCAGTATGAAGGACTGCTTGGGATCAAACTGATGAAGATTGGGTACATGTATAGGAGAATTAGAGGGAAGGAGAGAGTCTGTTTGGAGTCTGCTTTAAAATATTTTAGCTTGTTAATTTTAAATTGGAGCATGCCTTGTAAACTCAGGCAGCACTCCTAGCAGTTCATGTAAGAGTCCCCTACTTGGTTTTGCAATGCCAAAGGCTGTCCAAGGACAGGCCTTACCAGACCAGTATACCAAGAATGTCCTCTCTGAAGCAGAACTTAAGCTGATGCTGAAGTTTACCTTTACCTTTCTTCTTAGGTTCTTTGGACAGTGGGTTTTTTGGGGTTTTTTTTTTTGTGTTTGTGTGTAGATATAGATATCCATGTCAATTTTTATGTTGCCTGCATCTTTTTGAGACCTCTTGGACACGTGTGAGCCTTGTACAAATTAAAGCTGGAAATGAACCCTCTGTACCTGCTTAGTTTGAAACTATTATTATAAAGACTTTTTTTGGTGCTTCGGTTATGCAGTAACTCTGTAATTGTAATTTCTCCAAGTTGCAGTGTTACTAATATAAACAACATGATCAAGGTAATCCAAATTGGAAAATCCCAAAATTCAGAATTATTAACAAAGCTGAATTTTGAGTCATTTTTTAATACGGTACGCTCCTTCAGTTCTTCTCTGTTTTATTCTTCTTGATAACTTTGAGACCAGTAGCACAGTTAGCAAAGGATTGTTCTTACAAGTTTAATAAACAACTACCTGGTTTTTGTTTATTGTTTTTTTTTGTTTTGGTTTGGTTTTTTGTTTGTTTTTTTTAGAGACCCATATATACTTCCCTGAGGGAAAAGCTGCAGCACAGGGTCTTTGTGGATTCTGTGTGGAAAGGATAATATTAATAATACAGAGGAGAGGATCTAGGATTGATTAATAACATCTAAGTAAATTGGAACTTTAAAAGATCCTCTGAAGACGTAAAATGATGACCTTTAGTTTTCTTCAAAAAGTCTAGTGTCAATTAAAAAACAACTTCAGTGACCCTAGAAGCTTTGAATATGTTCATCACACAAGAACTGACTTTAAAATTCTACATCATGCAATTGCTTTTATGAGCTATCAGGCTCATGTTTTGGTCTTTTCTATGATTTCTTGTTAAAGGTTTTCATTCTAACCTTGAAAATGGTTAAATGCAGTACTACAGTGTGCACTTCCATCAAGGAAACTACCAAGGCTGTTCCAGATCAATTTAAGTACCTAGATCAAAAGACTGAAGTAGACTGTGTGAAAGGTAGGAACACCTCTTAGATGCGATTGGCCTCTGAATAAATTTCTGAAGATGATTATAGGTTTTGTCATCACTGACACGGAAATACGTTTGCTGCAAGATTTACTATTGTCAGTAGTGAGAGCACTGTTTGTGTTCCAGTTTTCTCTAATTTTCCTTAGATTTCCTTCACAGCGAGATGAAAGTGTCTGTCCTCACCCTGCTTTTGTAAGTGCTATCTAGAAAGCATTATTCATCCTGTGGTATAAAAGTATTTCTCTGCAAGATTTGTTTCTTTGAGGAATGTACTGTTTGAGTGTTTTTAAATGTGCTAAGCACCCTTGTAATTGATCGTGTTGTTTATATTAATAACACTGCAACTCTTCTCCTATTCACAGAAATGGTCTCTCTTTGGGTGGAAAAAGGCAGAACTTTACATACCTCAAAAAAGAGCAAGAGTCTTCCTAGTTGCTACTCTACTTCATATAAAAGTTACTTGCATTATATGGTGGTAGACAATTTGCAGGCAAAGTTCAGAGTTTAAATCAAATTGGTCTAGGAGCTTGCTGCCAGTCAGTACCTGAGCTTTTCAATCTGCTGGAGATGATCAGTAAAACCTCATTAAACCTGTCTTTTGTGAAGGCTTTTATACAGGCAAGTACTGCATAGGCATCTATCTAGTGAATCTAGTGGCTGACATATCAAATTGTCAAGTAATTTTGTTTTCCAATGTTGATCAAAGCGCAAATGAGGTATACTGTTTTCCCTGCTATTGAGAAGCTATTCCTGAACCTTCCTGTGCATCAGATGCCATCTTGCAGAGTAATTTTATCTCTTATCAGTTGTGTCTTTCTACTTTCAAACATGATTATCATTTAGCATAATGATTCCTTTCATCTTTAGTGTTCATGTCTTTGTATTTTAGTGGACATCCATCTTATTTCCTTTCAATATTTGGTCAGTTACAGTAATTGAGAAAGCCTTTTATTCCCTGTTGGGAGCTAGATTGTTCACTCCTTTGGTCACCCTTTGCCTCTTTCAGAACAAATTCATCTTTTCATGTGTGTGTGGAGCGGGAAGTGTTTGAGCATGAGTAAAGAAAGCTGCATATAGTATTTTAAAAATAGATCACAGAAACCTTTTATATATTGATATCAACAGATCCTTTCTCCTCTGCAAATACCTCAATTAGGATATCTAATATCCGATAATATCCAGTTCTACCTTTTTTCACCTGCACCTGATGACTTCTCAGTCTGTAGTAGAAATTCTTGATTAGTTTCTAAGTGCATGAATTCAGATTTTGTGCTCATCCCGTTTCTATTACTCTTTGTTTACTCAGTCATAGAATAAAATAGCATAAAAAATGATGCATTAGCACACTCCTTTTCTTCATTGGGAATGCTGTTTTTATTGAATCAGCTAATTTAATTCATACTCATGATTTTGATGCTAAGATGGGTTTTATTAATAAACACAGTACTTGTTCTTTGTTAACTCCCCAAATAGTTAATATATAGAACTACTTGGCCTTGAAATGTATCCCTTTGTTGACTGCCTTTTTAGGTAGTTTCTTGCTCACCTCAAACTTATTCCCATCTTTTCCATCTGACGAAGTACTTAGAGTTATTATAAGGTTAAAATTTCAAAACAAGCAGAAGATCTGTGTTCAAAACCACTTACTGGATAAGAAAATCAGGATAGTTTTTTTTAAACACATTTTTCTTTATGTTTAGCATTTCAAAATGTTTTTTTTGCATACTTTGGATTAACAAGTCTGCAAATGCCTTGTCTCCTTTCCATTTCTCATTTATGAATGTATGGGATGTATTTGCTAATCATCTGATATCACCTCTGAATTTTGCTTGTATCTGACTTGTGTTAATTTCCACTTTCTGAAACGTGAAGCATTTCCATTATGTGTTTGTTCTTTCCATGATCAGTATCATAACTGTTATTAAAACCTGATGTAAAATATTTTAGATTTTTATTTTTGTCTTTATGTTTTAAGATATCCTACTTCTACTATCTTATTCTTGTGCACTCTGTTGTGCTCCTTTTCTGCCTAGACAATCTTTACTGTCTATTTTGACTTTCCATGCAAAGTCTAACTCAGCATGACTGCTGACACTTTGCATTTCCAATGCTTCAAGCTCCTATATCAATTCTGTTGCCAACTTAACTTTTTCTCAGGCATCAGAGACTTTCCCTTATGACCTCCATCCCTCTCCTGCTATAAGAGACATTGACTTGTGAGGGAAATTCTCAGTGTTCCTCATGAGAGAACTTATTCATCAGACAACTGAAGAAATTACTAGCAATTCTACATGTAGTGTGTAGCCGCCCGGGAATCCTACAAGCTGTTCCACGCTATTTGGGCTATCCAAATGCAGCATTTTAAAACTTCAGGCTGTGCCATTAGCTAAGAAAGGTAATAAGCAGAGATGCTTGTACAATTCTCTTGATAATAATGATAACAATAATAATCATCCTCTAATATGTTTACATGAAACCCACTGAACAGGACGGTTAAGTTTCGCAGATGTTGACAATTCACAATGATGTCCTTCTCAATGTCTTTCTGCCTAAACTGCTTTGTGTGCTGTTACCAAGAAAGAAATGTACCGTAACTCACCCGAGACACAGGTTTTTATTAGCATTTTACCACAAGTTGGATATGATGGAACTTAAATTTTAGAGCAACATTAAGCTAAAAGACTGTTAAAATATGATGCTGTGTTCATTTAGTAATAAATTCGAGTAGTTGCAGATCCTTTTTATGTTCAGGTTGTTATTTTTTAATAAAATGTTGTCAGGTACACTGGGATCTTTCAATTACTAGGACAATGTACTGATTTCTTCCTTCTAACTTTAGATTTGAATTAATCAAGTCTCCAAATTGATTTACTTCTAAATAAGATTTCAGAAAAACAGTACTAGTATTATGTTTCATTTATCTGTTCTGTATGTTTAAAGTTTAAAGCAATCTGTGCTGCAGGAAATCTGGAGACAATAATTCACCACATCTCTGAAGTTGTTCATGTGGTTCTAGGTATGGCTAAAATGCACGTTTGTGAAATGCTTTTATGGTGGTGAATGAACATACAGCTGTATCATAAGAAAGTGACTTGTGATGACTTACCTGTTAGATGTACGTGGCGTGTTTCGAAGTTAAATATTGGCAAAATTCTAGTCAAACATATAAGTCGTTAGGGTAGATGGTTGCTACAATCGTGATGCAAGTAACTCCAAATATGTTCCCATGTTTTCACACTATTGGCATCCCCCATCTGCTTTAATGAAAATGTGGTTTCCAAAATCCCTCATTGCTTTTTAGGTAAGCCTTAGATTAATACTTGTCTTTGAAACACTTGTCTCAGATTTGCTGGGTTTTTATTTCCATAGCCGCGTATTTGGTTCTGCCATGTATTCCTTTCTGATCGCATCTTCCCAGTGCATTTTGAATGACTCTGCTCATCTCCACTCTTTATGTATGTGGTGGTTTGAGATCCCCAAAATTTAATTCTCGAGTCCAAGCCCCCCCTCCCACAACTCACCCCAGTGTCAGAGGGGTTTTCCAGACACAACACAAGACTCAATATGGGGGGAAGGGAATTATATTACAATCACTACCCAAATAAATATTATAATACATTATATATGCAATCTTAACTATTTCTCTTATGGTAAAGCAGTATTTACATTGGATAAAATTTCTTCTCACTCCAATAAAAGTCCATGAGGGAAGAAGGAGAGATCCTTTCCACCTTCAGGGCAGCAGTGTCTCTCTTCTTCCATGCAGCAGCTGTAGCTGGATCTCTTTCCATTACACGCAAGGGGTCTTCTCTCACCCCTCTCGGCTCTTCGACTTCCAATCGAAGGTCTCTTTCTCTTCCGTGGACTGCGGTTGCAGGTACAGGCTCGCTTCACCACGTCATATCATGAAGTGCAGGAGTCTTCGTGATGATCCCTTTCCTCAGAGGGTTTGCCTCTGAGTCAGAACGTTAGGGCAGCTTTCAGTTGAAAGCCTTTGCCTCAAGCGCTCTACCAGAGCTCCTGTGCTCTGTCTCAGGCTGCCAACTCGGCAGCAGCAGCGGGGGGTCAGGCCACTTCCCCCGCATTCCGTTTGCCTGTCCCGGTCCAGCTTCCAGGACATCTTGAGCTTCTCAGCTCCTCTCTCCGGTACTGCTGCATTTCAAGACTCCCCTCAAGTGGGAGTCCACCCCTCCTCTCTAGGAGGTGTCTCAAAGGGGTTTTGAGGATTTTTGGTTCAGTTCTTACCCCAAAACTCTGTCTGTAGAGTTTAGTTCTCTCTCACTCTCTCTCCATTAGACATCTCTGTGTCTTCTTGCTTGGCTGCATGATGGCTTTGCTGCTTCTTCTTATCTCTTGGTTTTCTACCACAGCCTCTGTTCACTGCTGTCTCTGCCGCCGTTCCTGCTGCCCACTCACAGTGGAGAAAGACTCCCAGCTTCTCAGTTACAGACCTTGGTCCAGTTTAACACTGTTTCCGAGTTTCTGTGACCCCAGCTGGGGGCTGGAGGGCCGTGGCCCCCAAGCAGGGCTCCTGCCCCTTTCTCCTCGAGGCTTCAGAACATGGCCACTCTCCTCTTCAACTGCCTCATCATCCTTCTTTTCTGGTTTGGTATGATATGTTTTAATTTTGCAGGAGTGCTGATTGGGTCAACACCAAGAGAGACAGCACCCACTCGGGGGTTACCCTTTTTTTTAACTCCAGGGGGAAAAAACCACCTTTTTTTTCCCCCCACCACAATGTACCTATGAGCTACAGCAACTCAGTCCTTATGGTCACTCCCTCTTCTGCTGTAGTCTGTTTCTAGACAAGATTATTTTTAGACATAAATCTTACCAGCATTTCTGTTTGTGGCTCATGCTCATCACTTGTACTCTACAATATAATTTCTGATCTTGTCTTGGTGTTGAGCACCATTGCAAGTCCAGCATAGGTAGAGCAGAGCTCCTGTTCTTGAAAAACTGTGTTGAACTTCTGGAGCCAACATTTCCTTGGTCTGGCTCCTGCTGAAGGCCCAGCTGCTGTGGCACCCAGTCTTGACAGCCAGAACGTAACAAAGAGCAAATCTTATGAGGAGAGGCTGAAGGATCTGGGGTTGTTTAGCCTGGAGAAAGGAAAGCTCAGGTTTAGAGAAAGAAGGAAAGAGACAACAAGAAGAAAACGCTTCCTGCATGGTAGAAAAGATCTTTCTTTCATTTGCTGAAAAACAGGAATAGATTTAAGCAGCTATATTCTTTAGAAGATTTCTTGTCTTGACAGATACCTGTAGAGCCAAAGGATAATATAATTTAAAATTAAATTTTTTTATTTCCCCTAAAATAAACATCTCGAGTCTTTTACTGTAAGGTGAAAAAAAGGAAGATTCATTTCTCTTGAATGGGCCTTGGAACCTACTCCATTTACTATTTTGCCATTATAAATTGATTCTTGGCAATGTATATACTAATGCTGCAGATGCAAGCAATTTCCAGATAAAACAGAAATTATCAGTCATTCTTGTGACTGATGTGTGGAAAGGGGGAGGGGAGGAAAACTGATTCCATGGAAATTATATTTTTGGGAGTACTGCTTCCCAGCACCTCCTGAGACTAATTTAATCTGGCAGAAGGATAACTTCAGCAGCGGTGCCTGCTTTAATGTGCTGTCTAATTAGTCATGAGACCTAGTTTTCTTTCTGGCAAGCAGTAAATAAGCTTGGGTTTATTTCTGGATTACGGGACAGTAGTTGAAGCAACCATTAGAAAAAACATTTTGGTAAACGTTTCTTTGAAAACACCCTTAGTTCTGAGAACAACAGCCCATGATTTTCGAACCAAGTGAGGCAGGGATCCAAAGCAAAAGAGAATTATTGGTAATAAAATAAATATGTGGTGATCAAGAACTGTGTTGTCCACACAAAGAATTGGACCAGCTGCACAAGCTTCCTCCTGGCATCCTTAAATCCTGATGTTCATCTTTGACAAGAAAAAAGTTTTGTTTGTGTGCCATTATTGATAAAAAGGATTGGGCTTTGGAATGGGCTCCTCAGGAAGGTGGTAGAGTCACTGTCCCAGAGGTGTTTAAGGAAAGACTGGACGTGGCATTTAGTGCCATGGTTGAGTTGACATGGTGGTGTTTGGTCAATAGGTTGGACCGACTATCTGAGAGGTCTTTTCCAACAGAGTTGATTCTGTGATAACATCTTTTAAGATAGACACTGTTGGCAAGTGGGATGGATAGGTGGGATGGGCAGCTGTGTGCTGAGTGTGGGACAGAGAAAGTAGGTAGTGACAGGCAGCTGTGCTGGCAGAACAGCAACCCATGACGTGGAGGCTACCCATGTCCTTATTAAGATATTTTTAAGATAATGTCCTGAATCATCTTTTCTTCTAGGGCCTGTTTAAGGATCACTTGTTTGCTATTTGACCTGTTTGGTGGTTTTGTTGGTGTGTTTGCGTTGTACAAGCACGGAAGTAACAAGAACTTCTCTGTTTCTCTGCAGCTTTTACGAGAGTTGAAGCACCCAAACGTGATTGCATTGCAGAAAGTTTTCCTTTCTCACAGTGACAGAAAGGTTTGGCTGCTGTTTGATTATGCTGAGCATGATTTGTGGGTAAGTACAGATTTCCCTGTGTGTTTGTAATAAGAGCTTGTTCAAACTGACTTGTGTGTGACATACCATTCTATAGGCAGAGATGCATAAATTTCTTGCTCTGTAATGAAGGGTGTAACTAACATCCTGTTATTTTTACACTTTAAAACGTGCAAAAGACTATGTAGAATTTTTCAAAGTCAGACTGCATTTTGAAGTGAAAAGGATTTTCCTACAAGCTTTAATTGGAGTTAAAGAAAGCATTTCTGAGTTGAGATCTTCTAAAACTGAGTTTGGAAATCTATTTAATATTTTTTTCTACCATCTTGCACATGCACAAATGAAAAAAAAAAGAGAGGGACCGTTTTACAGAGTTCTCTAACTGAGATATAGTGCAAGTCACCAACATCCAATCATCTATATTCTAAACAGAGAATTTGGGACAGTATGAGTGGAAAGAAAATAGAAAAGAGTAAGCTAATTGGGTCTACTGATGAACTATCACTACATGAAAGAGGCATAGAGACTTAGATGTCTGTTTTTAAGTTTCCAGCAAAATATAGTATGATTTGATTTAATCTGTTGGAGAGGATGACATAAATGACATCTTGAGTTGAACTCAGATGCAAATATTCAAGCCCCACATCTGTTAAGAAGATGTGAGTTCCGTGAACCTGGATTTGTGTTTAAACCCAAAAGATATCAAACACTAAGAATAATCAATATGTTTATAATTCCTTTGAAAATATTGGCAAGGAGAGGAAGTGTTAATATTAATTCCAATATTACTTTTTAAGGCTTCAGTAATATAGAAGTTGCTGTTACTAATGTTAGTGACAAATTGCTCAGTTTTTTTGTACTTAGATCTTGAGCTGATGAATATGTACTTGTAAATGACACAAAATTGTAGTTGGAAGGAAAGTAAACTTAGACCATGCAAAAAGACACTTCTGGCTCAGAACAAGTAAACTCATGGTGTTTCATTCACTTTCATAAGCTTAAAAAATATTTAATTTTATTTCTCTTATGGACTAGCACTTCTGTATTTTAAAAGTTTTCTTCATCAATGTTCAGTGTAAACTGAGAGCTTTGTATTTCTTGTAACTGGTGGCAGTGATGATAAAGAGGAATGCATCAGCTAAACCTCTGTATGACAGAATTTATTTGTGCATCAAATGAGTTTACCCATTTTATAGAAAAATCACAACAAACACATTTTACTGCTACATTTATTTCCATGTCTTAAACACCCCTTTTCTAGCCTTTTCCATTTGATTTTATTTTGGATGTGTGGTTTTTACACTACATAATGATTTTTCACATGATTTAAGAGATTTAGATGAAGAATCACTGCAGCTTGTTCTTACCACTCCTCACATCTGGCTGGGTATTGGATAAAATCTCAGTGAAGTTAATTATTTTCTATTATTTAAGGCTGAAATGTTTGTTACAACAAGGTATTTGGTGTGAACTGATCTCCCACTTCCTTACTTTCTCATGTTTGTTTTGTTTTTTTTTTTAATGGGACATGCTACACAAATCATTTCTCCTTTCCTATATAGTTACCCATGTTTCCTCACTTCTTAAACCTTTGCCAGGAATATTTTCCTCCCTTGCATAAAGTTGGCCATGTTCAAGGCACTCTTGATTCTGGCTTAACCTTGATCCTCATTTCCTTTACCGTCAGCACTTCCCAAGCATCGCTCTTAATTCCCCTTTTGTCTCTTTTGCTCACTCCCAACTTTGTGTCTTTTTCCACGCTGCCTCCTACACATGGAACAGCCTCCCAATTAACGTACGTAAAGATCCTTCGCTATCCTCCTTCGAAAAGCTCCAGAAAATCCACCTATTTTGTAACGCATTTCAGTAATACCAACCACTTGTCATTCTGTCTGTGTTGTGTTGTGTTTTGCATTTCCCGTGCTTTACAGCTTGTGCCCTTTCAGCTCTTTGGGGTAGAATTTGTGGTAGGGGATTAGCACATTTTTTTTTATTGCTTAGCATCACGTGCTTCCCCAGCACTACATAAAACCAAAATAAGTCTATTTATCGTGTGTATGTCAGTTTGTAAGGATTTAAGTTTTGGAATTGTAGGTGTGCTGTCACTAGAGAGATGTAGATTCCCAGAGACCAATGTTTTGAAATGCAGGTAGCTTAGAGTTACCTACCAAAATCTGTAAGTATGGGAACTGTGCTTCTGTTCAAAGCTGCCCAGCTTTAGTAACTCCTATCGGCTTCAATGAGAAAGAGTACGTGCTCATCACGTACAAACATCAGATTAATTAAAATCATTATATTTTTCAGCTTCTCTACTGAAAACATTTGGCAAGAGATGAATAAACTATATTAGATGCTATCTTATTCTGTTCATTTTCTAATACTGAAAAAAAATTGTCCTGTTCTAATGAGGAGAAGTGATGGTGCCAGTTAAGCTTATTAAAAAGTTCTTTTATGGTGAGCAAGAATTTTTTTTTTTTACTTTGCATTTAATTTATGTGAATTAAACTGCTCAAATTTGAAATTTGAGTTTTGATAGCTGCATACTTCAACATTTTCTATAACATCTATTGATACCATTACCAAGGGATGTAGAAAGCTATGCTAATTTGAGCTACTTTTGACAGGTATTGATGAAGACCGATTGTGGTGTTCTTGCCTACAAACTTTTTTTCCAGTTTTAATAACTAAGTCTATCAAAGATATCTTCTTTCGTTATCTCTCAGCTTACATTATGCGAGACAATGCAAAGCCATTCATGAGATTACCATAGAGAATATCTAAGAATATAGAAATTGTTTTGACAAATTGATTTATAATTAGTTTCCCTTAATTACCAAAATTCTTAGCGTAATACACAAATAATTTCCTTATGATTTTTCTTGACTATTTGTCTCTGTCAAAGAGATCCAGTGAAGTTCTCAGGCTGTAGGATGTGCCACACAAATTAATTTATAGCATATTGTCTGCACTGTCATCACTGCTTATATATCCTCATGCTGTGAAGTAAAGATGCCTTAGCTTGAACCTCAGTGTAAAAGGAGCACCTGATACAAGGTTAAAAATATGTGTGTCCTCAGGTGCTATTGAATATCTTAATTCCTGATAGCTCAGTTCAGTTTCATGCCTTTATATTACAATGGCCTGAAACTTTCAGCTTCAGATGTTAATAGCCACAGAAACAATCATCTTCTGATCCTTCTCTTGTGAGGGACGTTCCTTTTTCAATATCTGCTCATAAGGTCCTGGATGCTTTCAATCCAAATTGTACAATTTAGCAAACACAAAAGGAAATAAGCACTTAGTTAATGCATAGCTGAGTTAATCTTAAATCCCTGAGAGGAACTGATACTGTTTTTAAGTTACCACTCCATTACATAGTTAGAACTTCATAGATTTACAGAACTATGCATGGAATAGTGTAACAAGAATGAGTGTAACTGCTTCAAATGATATGTGTATTTTTCTGGTACGTTAATTTTTGACCTTTAAAAATAAAAAGTTTGTTTTAAATGCCAGAGTTTTTGATGTTTTATCACTAAATTTTCCTATTGCACTTTAATGTATGTTCTTATTTTACGTTAGTCTTAAGTTGTATACTACTCTCCATAACTTCCTATGTAAAGCTCATGCATTTTAAGACATTTTTCAAATTCATATCAAATTTATACATTAAATGCATGATGTTTACTTAAATGGACTTTTAAAAAAATTGATACAAATGAGATCTGCTCTAGAGATGAATTCTGTTTGTTGTCAGTCTAATTACTTTTAGCCATTGGAGAGGTTATAATATTGAGAGCTTGTTCCCAGCTACTCTCATACTTGTAAAGCATCAGATTTTCAGGATTGAAAATATTTCTAAAGCACACATTTTTAGTACCACAGATAAGCACACATTTGATGTCTTCAATTTTATAGTCTCTGTATTTTTAAGTAGGATTTTTGATTCTAAGCAACATTTTTGTTACACTTCTTTTTTTACATTCTGAATTAATAGTTTACCTACCATTCCTGGTTATGGTACAGAGTTAATTCTCAGACTCATTTAATATGTGTATATAACTTCAAATCTTTGAGATCCCCTTTTCTAGAAATGTAACCAAATCAGAAGCTTCTGGATGGTTTTTATCTCATTCTGAAAAAGCAACATTTTTATCACAGTAAAATGTGTTGAATGTGTTTTATAGCAATAAAAACCGTTGTTGATTCTTAATAAGTGAGTAAATAAGTAATTACCTATGATTTGATAATATTGAATGATGATATATTCACTATTCAAGACCAGTTAAACCACGATCTGGGTATTTTTTAGGTTTAGTTGAATGCTTCTCTTATTATTAGATTCCAGTGATCTCTAACAACTAAATGCTTAGCAGCAAATAACACTGAGAAGTGTGGAGTAAAATTCATCTGGAAATTATTGTTCATGATAATAAAAATGTGTGGGCAGACTGGCTTTGTTTTATATGAAATTCTCGTTATGTATATATTCTGCTTTTAAGAATGTAGGGTAGAGATTATTAGCATAGTCATGTGTAGCTAAAAATAACCATCAGATAATGAAAAGGAGAAACTATTCTTCCTACATGTGAATTTCATAACACTAGTTGACTCTCTCAGTATGCAAATAAATATGCTTAATTTCAGTTAACAAATTTTGAATAACATTCTTTTATGACAAATGAAATTATGAGTGTTTCATACTAATTTGTGCAATTTGCTTAATCTCACGAATGTTGTAGAATAGCTCTGAGTTTTAACATATTCCTTAAACATGATGTAATCAGTTATAATTCTTTCTTTCACAGGCTTCAGTTTAGCTCTCAGTAGAGAAGATAATTTGTATGCTAGTTGATCACAAATATCTTTATATACATGAAAATACTTTTGTCAGTGTAGCAGTTTTATTTTTTCTCTTTTGATTTTTCTAAAGTCACGTCTATATTTTTGTTTTAATTCCATCCTGCTCTGCTAGGTGATTCTTTGTGTAGTCTTCTCTGTTGTATGTTTATTTACCACTATAGGATTCTTCTCCCTGGCAGAAAAATAGAAGGTTTGTTGAGGCAGAAGGAAATGGGCTAGCATAGGTCTTTATGGCATGATTGATCCCTTCCAAATAAAATGGGTGGCCTTTTTCACCACTAAAATGATGGTTGAATTTCTTGCAGAGGGCAATGCCATTCCTTGTCGATAGCTTTCTGTTCTGAGAATGTGCCTATCACATCCTCAGAACATAAACTTGCTTTTTCTGCCAGAGTTGTATGAATTTGAGGGTAGCTTATGTGGACTCATTTTCTGTACTATGAAGCATGAGAATTGGAGGAAACAACAGGTAGGAACAGGCTTCAAAGACAGAGGCAAATGTGAACAGAGTGGAATGAATACCATGTGTGTCATATATATATATATATATATATACAGACACACTGAAAGGGTAACTGAATTCTGATGACTTTAGGTCTGAAAGACATTAGAGGACCTCGAAAGACCCCAATTTAACCTAAAAAAACTTTACTGAATCTGTTTATGCCTTCTCTGTGTTTCAAAGCTTAGGTATTTAAAGCAAGTTGGCATTAGCAAAAGTTATTGTATTAAAGCACCTTTCACTGTTACTTAAAGTGTTGACCACTTGTCACTTGGAATAGGGTTTTTTGTTAGGCAGTGTGGTTAATGTCATTGTAAAGAAGATATTTGATGATGGCCATACACTGTCATAGTTTAGAGGGAATGTTGTTGAGGCATCCTTTTTTCCTCTCCCCTTCTGAAGGACAGTTTGTGTTGGTTACTGTCATGCTTCCAAAATTGGAAACTAAAGTGATCACTCCAGAGATACTTTTAGCCACTTCTGTTTTGATTTTATTTTATTTTACTTGTGATAAGTAAACTGACAAAATTTTCTTGGTGTCTAAAACTTTGGTATCTGAAATGAGTCCTAAGAGTAGGCATGTGAAACTATTGATTTATTTTTGGAACAGCAAATGTTACTCACATTCATTTGTTCCATCTTTGCTTTCTCTGTTTGAAAATTGTGGAAGCAATGTGTGGTTAGTTTTGATACCACCTTAAAATTTTGATTTGTTCTTCCATAGCCTTTTTAAATACTTTACACTTAATATGCAACAATAGGTTGCCTTTGTTTGGGTATTGATTGCTGAAGAGAGAAGATAGAAGTAATTTTTTGTTTAAAATGAGACTGGAAGCCAAATAATATGAATCTTCCTCTTGGCCTTGGCACTTATTTAGTATGTATCCAAGCTTCCATCGCTTTAATATTAAAATGTAACTTTACTTTTTACTGGCAGGTTGACATAATTCTGTTTTATTCTCAAAGGCTGTATTAGGGATTGAATAGAATGCAGCAGGGGTTTTGCCAAAGTATGGGAGCACAGTTTGCTTCAGCCGGGAGAGGCAACTGAATTTGGCATGATTGCATTTCAGTTTGATGGAGATGCATGTAATTTTGCAATGAGTATTGCCTTAAGCAGCAGAACTCAAGTAGTCAGGTTTTCTAGGGGCTTGTGTCTTGAGTTCTATGGATTATCTGATGTCTGTTGAGGTGGGAGCTCGCACTAACTCCATTTAGTTCGGCGTGCATAAGGTCCCTCTGTTAGCTGGGTTCTTGCTTCTGTGAAAAGTTTCCACATCTGACTTTTTTGTTTGTTTTAACCTCTGTCATACTGAACAGCAGTTCTTGGAATTGGGAATTGGATGACACAAACATAGAGTATGTTTGCAAGAGACTGACTGACTTGGAAGCAGACTAAAATTAGGATCTTTTCAAATGCTCATTTAACTGCTGGTTAAATACTAGGGATTTGAATTTGCTCTATGTTGTTATGCATTATGTTTACTTTGTTTGTGGTGAAGGATTTGGAAAATACACGTAGTTCTTCACTAACCAATTTTCAAACCAGTTTCAATACACTAGGTAACATAGAAGGCAGACAAACTACTGGATTTCATTGATCACCACCGTATTTTATTTCCAAATGCTTAGTTGCATTTCACTTCATTTTTTATCATTTATATAGTCTTGCCTTTGCAAGAACTAAAATGGTCTTACTGAAATACTTACTGGTTCATCCAATTTTCTTCGCAATTTTATTACGTTTTTTCAAGTTGAAAATTGGGAATAAGCAGTTAGGAAGTAAAAACAGTAGTCCCAGAGATTGCAAATAGCAAATTATAGCTTCCTTGCTTTTCCAGACTGCTAATGAACGTGTACTTTAATGTTGGTCAGTGAAGTATTAATTGAATTTAGAGTGCAGACTTAAAACCACTGCCACAAAGTCGATGCCTCATTTAAATGTAAAATAAAGTATATAAAAGCATTAGAAATTTTTGACATTATGTTTATTTTCAAAAGTGAATACTGAATTGGCTCAGAGTATTTGGAATCAGTGTCAGCATGTTTTTAAGATTTAGGAATCTGAAAATATGGATGCACAGAAAGGGAAAGTGACTTGGCTACTCCTGCTGAATAGATTTGAATATTGCTTGCAATTTCATTTACCTCATATGACATGCATTTTTCTTTCGTTTTGAAGCATTTAAGATATATCAGAAGGAGAACTTGAATCCACAGTGTTCTAATGAACTAATTAAAATGAATTTATGGCTGGATAATGTTGTGGATGGGTTTCTGTTCTGTAGCATGTGACTGATATAGTGCACACTGACAATTAGGGCTTTCCGAACTTGTTTTGCTGAATGAGTCTGGGTGTTTTCCAGCTCTTTTGGCCAGGTGATCTATCAGAATTTATGACTTAAGTTATCTTCGGGGAGTTCCAGTGAAAAAAAGGCATGGAGGATGCTGAAGGTTTTTGACCCTCTGTCTGCTTGTCATCTTGTTACAAACATGCCTCTGACTTGCCTGGAAGTCCCCGTGTTTTGTTCGTAGCAGTTATCCATTAGTGGTAAGATTCAGCACAGAACTTGTGCATACCTAGAGGTTAGTAGCTGCAGTGTCCAAGTGCACCTCCTGATTGCTGGAGAGAGAACCAGGATGTTCTTCATACCTGTCAGGGTTCAGATTTATACTCCAGGACAGTCTTGATGCTGTGCTATTCTTCAAAAAGATTTATTGAATGACAGGAGTGTAGTTTTAGTTTTTAAGGCAGTCATCTGGGGAATGGGAAATGGTTACAATTCCTATAATTTGTGTAGATTATTCCATGTCTTTATTAGGTCTGAAATTCTGGCTGCTACATGCTGTACTTGAGGCTGCACTTGGAACTGTTCAAGAAGTGAAACTAGGAAAGAGTGCCTCATCCACTTGCACGGTGCACTTACGTATAAAGAACATTCTAGTTTGTGCTGGTACCCGCACCTGTTTCTGCACCTGAGGTCTTGGATTTAGACTGTTAAATCTTAAATGTTTTGAGATGGCAAGAGCACATCTCCCTGCCATACCTGAAGTCAGCAAACTGTTCAAGTTAAAAAATTCCTTTAACATTGTCGTACTGCTATGGCATCCTTTGCTTTGGAGCTTATTGTACACCTGATCTGCCTGATTACAAAGCCTTTGTCCCATTGTTGTGACTATTCATTTATTTCTGCTCTTATTTATTTCTTTAATTAATTAATTTGAGGAATAATTTCCCACAACAGTGGTAGGGCCATATAGATACATTTCTGAAAATATAAAGAAATAAGAGAAAGTTTAGGCTTGCTAGCACCTATTTGCCTTTCTATTTCTTAGCTGAACATTGCCATTAAAATTGCTGGTTAGTTTTGGTTACGTGTGTTGGTCTTTCTTCATATGGCTAGTTGCTTACAAGAAATTGGATGAACTGCTTTTTTTAGAAAACTCTTTAGAGTAGTATTTGGTCACAAACACTGTGGATTCATTCGAATGCCATGGGGCAAATTCAGCTTTTCAGTTCCCTGTAGTATTTGGCCCTGCATTAGGTTTTTAGTTTACTTTTTGTTCAGTTCTCTAAACTGTGATGTTTGTGATTTGATGGATATAAACTTCGGTAGAGTAAGTTGGCAACAATGGTTTTTATTTACTTTTGCAGGAAATTGGATTTTATCTAGTGATATTGCTTGCTTCAAGCAAAACTATCGGTTTTAATTCACTTCTACAATTCAAAAACCCTTTCAAGAAAGGAGCTTGTTTCCTTAGCCTTTCTTTCTGGGAGCCACATGGAAGGGCAGGGCTAGAAATCAGAGGGCACCAGCCTGATGTTGTCACATGCCTGACCTCTGGAGGTACTGGAGTGGCTGAGGTAGAGGCAGAGCTAGATGTGTTGTTCTTCCTCAACATATCTGTAGTTTATTATGTCCCATCGTGTCCCATGAGACCCTTTTTCAGTTTCATTTTCTTGGTGCCTTTATAATAAGGAATAATGTTTTGTATGGGTGGTAGTCAGTTTTTAAATGGGTATAGAAATCCCTTTTATTGATTACACACACCTTGAAAAAGGGCAGGACTGGATTTATGGGTCTGTGTGTATGACCTTTGCCTGTTAGTACTACTGTATTTTTCATACCATATATTAATGAATATATTAATTTGTGAGTTTATGGTATCATCACTGCATTATAAATCATATTGTTATTACACGAGAAGATCATTATTCAGTGTGCGTTGTACGGTACTGGCAGGTAGGGACTCCCAGTTGAAGCTGTGAGAGAGAATCTTCTTGTAACATGACAATAAAAATTTTTTCTAAGGAAGCGATTCTTTAAGGCATTCCATTTACAGTTTTCAGAGTGATTGCACAACTGAAGGATCAGGTACTAAGAGCTTGTCTTGTTTACTCATCGTCATGTGGATATTGAAAACTGATAATCCTTTAGATTTATACTGGTTTTTAATACACAACCATTGCTGTTGTACATGGAGTCGTGGAAGGCTCTGTGGGAACGCTGTTGATAGGGAATAAACTGGCTTTTTTTATTTACTTGTGTTTTTCTGCTTTTTTTTATTTCTCTTTAAACAATATTGTCTATACCTGTGCTAAGTGCAGTTTGACAATGGCTAAGGTGCTGGTGACAGCTGGGGGTAGCATTTACCATAAGGAAACATCAACTTGTTTCCATTTTCATTGGGAACAGTAGTGACAAACTTGATGGGAGTGGGGGTGGTGGAGGAGGGAGCAGAGGTCTAATGAAAGCACAGCCATTGGCTAACTCTTTAGTCTGGGGAGGGGGATGATCTTGAACTAGACAAATCCTGTTTAAAGAATTGGGTAATTAGTAGTCTTGTCACTCCACAGATTAGCATTTTGAATCCTTTTCAGTAAAAATGCAAAGTGCCTTTATTATTTCCATCTTTCAAAAGGCACATAATTGAAAACTATTGTGTTATTTGAGATGGTTCTTTGAATTGTCTTCAAAAAGAAGATTTTATTTTTTCCCCCATCTGATTGAATGTATTTAGTTGTTTGTTGAATGACAATATATTCAGATTGGATTTGTGCCTTGCGTAACCCCATCTTGTCTGAGGATTGAAAAGGTAGAATGGCCTCACTCCAATTTATTTCTTGTACAGTGTAGCAAAACCAAACCTAACCTGTCATCTCCTCAGTGATCTTACAATAAATATTAATTAGTTTATTAATATTTCATGATCTCTCAGCAGTCTTTCAGTTGTATTTTTCATTCTTTCAACTGACTAATGCTGGGGTCCTTTCTTGCATTCCGTGTTTTGAAGTGGTATTTGTCCTCTAGTGGGCTGACTGACTTTTGTAATCTGAGAGCCACCAGCTTGTTGTCATCATCAATGAAGTATGCAGCCAACACTTAGAAGCAAGAAGATAACCACTTTTAGATGTTTGAACATGATCTTACCCTAATGTTATGGTGTGGGGTTTTTGGAGTTACCCCCTCCCCCCCTTAAATATTTTAAAAATATTTATTTAATCTCTGTCTATTGGGATTCTGATTTAGTGGGCAACACCAGAGGAGTTGCAAATATGCAACACATCCTGGGTGTTTTTGAAGACAAGGAGGGAAAGTGTGAAAGCATAGAGTGTGGTCCTCCTTCTGGTGGATACTGCTGGTTTGAAAGCTTCTGCTCTTACTTCTGAGGATAAGAGGATGCCAAATGGGGAGGAGGGAGGGAGGAGAATGTCTAAGACCCTTTACTGAAGGTAAGTAACTAGTATTTAGACACTAACAAAAGCTTGACAGCTGTTTTTTAAAGCAACTCCGAGAATAAAAGCAATTTAAGAAAATTGTGAATACATCACTATTACTTCTAACTGCAAAATTCAACAAACTTTGTATTTCATTCCATTAATATTAGTAGTTAAACCAAATAAACCAAAGGAAAACACAACCACCCACCTCTTTACCTATCTAACTTAGTTCATGTTTTTACTTGTTTTATTTCTAGCATATTATCAAGTTTCACCGTGCCTCAAAAGCAAATAAAAAGCCCATGCAATTGCCAAGATCTATGGTTAAATCCCTACTCTACCAGATCCTCGATGGAATCCATTACCTCCATGCAAACTGGGTGCTTCACAGGGATCTGGTAAGTGTGGCATGTATTACCTGGTTAGGAAAGTTCCACGTGTGTGTTGTTGGGTAGGACAAGAAAAGTCCCTATTAGTAATCTTGCGTATCGATCCGTACAGCTCTTCCTGTTATTGTTGCAGGAGACCAATTGAGACTTTAAACATGAAAACAAACTATGTTTTCACATTGTTTTTATCTGAGTCATCTGAACTCAGACAATGATACTAGATCCGGTAAAAGGATTGCAGATATCGATATCCGAAAACAGTACGTGGGACAGCTGATATATGTTGGTTGAACATTCTTATAAGTTTGTGCATGACTTTGAAAAGGCATTTAAGTAGGAAAGTGATTGATACTCTTGTACATTTTTTGGCTTACGTGCAAGTTACCATAAAAGCTAGTGAAAGAATAGTTTTTTCATGGAGTATTTCTTTTCCATGTGGTGTTTTTTCTGACCGTGGGAAGAGAACTATAAAAGAGTTATCATCTTGAAATTTCTCATGACCTGAAGTGGCTCTTTAAGTTGACTTCAGATTACAAGGGCAGCCAGTTGCCTTGTCTTAGTTACCCTTTTCCCTTTAAAGTTTTCCATCGCTCCTCATGCTTAAGTGAAGTGCTACCACAGGTTACAAAAAGAATACTAATGTGAGTATGCTGCCACTTGCATTGTAATTAGAGTATTTGGCATGAGACAAACAAATATGATGGTTAATACACCAAACGTCACTAGTAGGTATGGTAGGAAATGTGGTGTAGTCTGGGTATAAAGCCACAGCTTTTATTTGGTTCTTTTCCATAGTTGCCCCAGTATGTCAAAATAGGGCTGCATGTCCAGAAACTTACAATCGCTAATTAAGTTTTGTGAGACATAGATTAGTCTTGAGTCTTTAATAGTAAATAGGGGCTTGGATTAATTTTTGGATGTAGAGCAATTTTTTTTTGAAAGACATGAATAAACCAAGGCAGGCTTGGAATAGAAGTCACGGACATCTTCTGAACTAAATTTTATCTGTTTTTTGTTGTAATACTTAACAACAGCGGCTAGAACGGGTTTCAGATTTTGGTATGGATTGTTTTTTTAGTTTGTTCTTTGGTGTTTATTGTCAGTTTTTCTGTTAAATTCCAAATGTTGGTATACTGGGGAGATGGAGAGGGGTCACCTTTGGAATAGTAACCACGACCAAAAACAGGAAGCATGTACAATCCTGATTTTCATGATACAATTACTACCTTCCTAAGGAGACAGCTGTTGCTTTGGCAGAGTGCTCAGATGTAATTAAATACAGCTTGAGAAGGAACACCTGAAAAGTCTATATCCAACTGTGTTTGAGGGAAATATGCATTCATGGAACTTTTAAATATATATAGACTCAAATGCCATGCATGAATTTGATGTTTTGATAGGAAATACAAGATCTAAGTAATTAAAGTAATAATAACAAATACCCTCAAGAAGTTTCTTGCTGGTGTTGCTATTTCCAGCCTGCAGCACCAGGTATGTTGCGTGACTAGTGCTGCTACTTTACAGTTCTTATCTGTGGTTGACACGTTGCAGCAAAGCTGATGTCTAATGTCTCTGGCTTTCCTTTTGGAATTTTGGGAGATGATTGTTGCTGTTAAAAAACCACTGTTTTTCATGGCTCTGGAATGATAGCACTTGACAGATGTTGGCATAACTGGGAAGGGAGAAGAACAGAAATTTGTGAAATCTTAATGTGGTCTTGATCTACAAGTAAATTTAAGCAGATGGATTCCGGGATACCTCAGTAAGACAAATGAAGCCATTTGGAAAATTGCTTTTATACACTGGTGATTAAAAAGTGTATTCAGAATCCTTTGCCTTTTTAAAATTTGTTGTGGATTCCTGAAGAATTCAGGTACTTCAAATAGTTGTATCTTGAACATGGTAAGAAAAAACCTGATGTTATTCTGGATGTGTCCTCTTGGTACTTGAACTTCAAGGTTAATATAATAATTTAATAACCAGTTTAAATCCTCAGTGAATGAAAAGTCTTTTATATCTGTAATTTTTATTCATATGCTCATACTTGTGATTTTTGCTACTAAGCACAGTACCTCAGGCATGGTTTCACTGGAATCAGTTCCTTGGGTAATACATGAATACCAGCTCCTCAGTGTCTTCTTAAGATGGGGAGCAGTTTTTTTGGTGTTTTTCTCTTAGCTGTTTTAATTTACATCTGCTGGAAAAAATATTTTTCCATTTTATGTAAACCAAATTTTGCATCAAAACACCTTGTACTTTCTTGGTTTAATATAACTCTGTTCTTACTATTTTTAACATGTATTTGGATGTAGACCAAAGATAGTGACATCCATAAAAGTCATGTTACGCTTTTTTCATTGCTTCAAAAAAATATTAGATTCTCCAAGAATATTTATCATAATATTAGTCAAATTCTCCTCAACCATGGAAATGATCTCTAAAATTTATTTAACAAATGTTATGAAAAAACAGAAACATGTCAGATTAGGTATTTGCAAGAGTATGTACTTAGAGAGGTATATGAAGAACATTGTTTAAATCTTAATTTACTAGTGTCTTGAATAAAAGATTTTTTTAAAGAAACTGGAACACCAAGTGTGTTATTTAAAAACCTTAAAATTACGATGGTATTTTTAGTTGTTATTTTTAATATCAGCAGTAGCCAGCAAAAGCGTGACAGGGTAATAGAAGTGGTGAACAATGTGAATTTGCAGACTTGCAATACATGTCCTGTCCTTGGCCTGAGCTAATGGATAGTTGTTACCACAAGGAGACAGTCTCGTTCCCATCTTCACTGCTGCTAGGCATTGCCACCCATGTTACTGGTCTGGCAGGTGATACTCACCTGACTCATGGTGAGCTCATTCATGGAGTTAAACACACAGAAAATATCCACTTTTCACCTGCAGAGCTTGTTTTCTGCAGGTTTAGCTCCCTGAGGGACCTCACTGGGAACAGGAGTTGGCGCAGAGGGAGCGTGAGGCTGGAGGTGGTGGCAGAAAGCTCTACAGGCTGTTCTACCATCATCTGCCATTAGATCATATTATTTTTTTGTTAAAATACACTTTTTTGGTTTTTGGAGAAAGTGCAAGTGTTCCTAAAAGATAAAATCAGTATAATGTTTATGTTTGCCTTGACTCTCTTGTGATACAAGACTTACATCAGCTTGAACTATGCCAAAACAAGTCCAAATTTAGGAAAGTGCCCATATTGAGGCAAACACTGAATACACTCACACTCATACTTCTAGAAGTTTGAAAATAATTTAGTGTAGTGTATCTTTCAATGTTTTGTAAGATTTAGGTTATTTTGTTTCTGACTTCCTTACCCTGAGAGTAGCTGAAAGATGCTAAATGACTTTTAAAGTTTTTTTTTCCTAAGCTGTTGGTTTTGGTCAGTTAAAAAACATTCAGCTGTTAAGGCAAGATTCAAACAAGTATTAAATATGGAACAGAAGCACTAGATGTCTGATTTCTTTAAATAGCATTGTGTCAGCCTGTACACCTTGGAGTTGACCTAAGTCTATGAAAATCCATACACTTGTTCTCCTGTCAACCCATTTTGAGTGGTATTTTGTTGTTGGATTGCATGTCATTGGGCAATGACAATTTTGCCTTTTCAACATAGCGGCACTCCTGAAAGCCATGCACTAGAGGAGGGAGGATTTACTGGCTCTGCTAGCTGCTGGGGCATTTTCTTATGGACAAGAGGTTAGTACAGATGGATATTGGAGAAAAAACCTTTGAGTACTAAGCTTTTGGGTTTTTATAAATGCTCTATATACACTGTGGGCTGCCCACTTGAATGAGATCTAGTATTGTGCTCCATATCTTGAGTCAATAGCAAGTTAGAAGATGCAGCACTTGGAATACAGTATTTCAGGGTGTTCTAATATTTAGATTCTACAGGAACGTTCAGCAAAGGTCTTACTTTGCAGGGATGTCAAAAAATGGAGACTGTCCATATACTGTTTCAAGTGTCTGTTCATGTTAGCAACAGGAAGGATTGGGGCACTTTATTGTGCTAATAACCTCTCTGTAGATGGTGTTATTTGCTTAAGGACAAAACCAGGCTCAGACCATATCCTTTAGAACCTTATAAAAGCAATTTCTGTTTGTAATAGGATGTATTTTCCTGAAGGGGAGGTATTATCTATGAGATGTTTGAAGTGCACAGAATCCATACTGAGGAATTAATTTAAGATTCCATTTACGTCCTTGAGCGTTTCTTTAGAATACTGCTTTGTATTATTAAAACTATGGGGTTGAAAAATGAATGTTGGAAATCAAACTCACCAGAGAAATGCATATTTGTTTTCGTTCCTCCCCCCTTTTCCCTGGGATTATGTTAAATGGCCGCTTTCAGCATTCTGAAATTGAAAACTTGTTTGTTGCAATGATCATATAAACTAAGTCTGTAAAATGAACCAAGTTCCTAAAGTGTTTTTATTATAAATTTAAATACTTGATGACTAAGAATTTCTCAGTTTCTCTTGTACTGACCCTCTACAGCTTTAGAATGTTGTAATAGACTGTGCGTCATTTTGCAAATTAGGGAGATTAATGTACAGCAAAAGTACAGCTCCTTCAGTTTGCAGTCTACAATGTCAGTATAAAAAGCATGAACGGCAGTGGCAAGGAAAGGGTACTTTTCCTATTTCTGTTTTGGGAGGGAATCGGTGGTGATATGGCAGACTTCTGCACCCAAGTGAATAAATCCTGAAGAAAATTCTGGGTGCAGGGTCCTTATATACTGCAGGACAGCTCTTATGGTGATATTCAGTAAAGAAAAGTGGTCGTAGTAAAAACTCAAGGGTGGTTTTTGTCACTTAAAAAGACAACAAACCTTTTAGAATTTTGAAGCTGATAAGTGCAACAACAGAGTGAATCTTGTAATTGAGTTTGTTTCTGGGGAACAGTATGTAGTGGTTGTTGTTTTTCAGGGTTTTCTGGAAACTACAGCCATCTGGAGCCTCCTGTCAGAAGTCAAGCGGAAAGGGAAAGGCCAAACTGAAGGGGTCAGACAGATGACTTTCTGTGGGCACCTGCAACTTCTGTCTCCCTCAAAAGAACAACCTATTCAGAAATGATTGAACTAATTATTTTTTCATCCTCTAACTGACAATTTGTGGGAGTTTTTTTAAAATATTTTTATCTTATTCAGAATATTTTAAATGATCCATCACAGTGTTTGTGTGGAATAGCAATGTTATATATATATTTTATATATATATATATAATATTATAGATACATAGAATATAATTAAATTATATTAAATTAAATAAAGCCCTAATAATTTTCAGGTTTTTAGTTGACTTAATTGAGTTTTAGTTTAGGGATTAACTAAAAAAACCAATCACTTTCTCATTGTAATCCTTCTCTAGCCAGTATGTAAATCTGCAGTCTCTTACCATGAACCTATACCTGGACTCTGCTCTGGAATTTTGCTGCCACATTACACAACTCACTTGTCTTTGCCTCTGTTTCCCAATCTGCTAGCTATTTATGGGTCTAATTTTAACTTACTGCTTTATGTGCTGTGAAAGCAGTATAATGTATGTGGTTTATGTAGATAACTTATTTTTGTTGTTTGATATTCTTCTAATGAGCTGGAAGTATTAACAAAAACTAAAAATAAAAATCAATTGCATGTTGCATGAAGGCACCAGAAAACTTAAAATTTTAAGTGGATACTGACTTTTTGCTTCTGCTTTCATGTTTTCCTTTCAAAGCCTTTGAGAAATGGGTGCTTATTATTACTAGTTTATAGTATTTAGCTACTCCCCCCTCTTCCTTCCTGTACCCTCCCAAGAAAATTTTCCAATAAATGATAAGAGAAGTTACCTAAAAAGTAGCAGAACTGAAGTGGTTTTTAAATGTCCCACTTGCATTTTGTTAAGTAAGTGAACTGTGGGTTTGAAAAATAAAATGTGAAATGACAAGTGTGGGAAACTCCCCTTTTACTAGCAATTCTAAAGAAGGATTTTTATGTGCTGATATCAAAAGTAAATTTAGATGTAGGTTCATGCATCCCTCTCTTGACAAGCAGCTGCTGTGTAGGAATGCAGAACTGTTGGGTCCTGCCTTCTGCCAGTAATTTTGCACTGGCTTGAAAAGCTTCTTGGCCCTGTTGCATCCGTTTGAGCGTGCACATGCCTCCTATAAATAAATATTGAGTCAACCTGTCTACCAGTTTCTTTAAACTTTTAAAAACCACTGTAGTTGTAATCCCCACTATTCTATGTCATCGTGTGTGTGCATGCACGAGAAGGGTGCATGAATATGTATGACCATGCACTCCTGACTCTCATTCTTCCCTATCTGTGTATGGGTTCAGGCCTCTTAATTGTTTATTATTCTGTCTGCATGATCTCTTTGGGGTGGAGGGGACTTTCCACAGTGTCAGAGAACCATATGAATGATCATACTCAGCTTGCAGATTTCCCAAAAGAAAGGAAATACAAGCTAATCCTACGTATTTTAAGAGATTAGACTCCTTTGATGACTTCAGAAAGTGATTTGAATTTACCAACTGAAAAGTTAACACATTTTTCCTCTATTGTATTGGTTAGAGAGAGTATAAGCTTTTTTATTTACTGCTGAGGAACAACAGTTTATGGGTGCTTATACATGTGTCTGTATGGATATGTACTTCTAGATAGATAAGCGAACCAGAAATTTTATGTCCTGAAAAACAAACTGAGAAAAGCAGGTGCTTTTCTCCCTCTCTCTCTTTTTTTTTTTTAAAGTGTTAAGCATATATTTTGGGGCACCTATGAAAAAATGGTGGATTTCTCATTACTCAGAACTTTGCTTTTGTCCTTCATTTGTAAAAACTAATCTTCAGATGATTTAAAAAGATCTGTGAAGATGTACAGACTAATACTTCTGTTGTGTACATGGAAACAGCAATTTTTCCATGACTGAGTAATGCATACCTTTTGGTTTGTGGCAAGAGTATTAAGATGTTTGTAGATTAATTTTTACTAATAAAAATAATTACAGTTGAAGAAAAATGCTTTACCTCAGGTTCTGAAACAAGCTTATGCTCATAAAACCCTGACTGGATATAAATTCAGATGAGTCAGAAGAAACAAAGGGACTGATTTAATGTTCTTTTGGCTGCGTTTTGCTGCTAAAGTCAACAGATGACATATGGCCTTTGGACTTCTTATCTCTTTTTCTGAGGTGGAAAAAAGGCAACAAGGAAGCAAAAGTATTAATATAATTCTAGAATTTATGTGGTTTTTTCCCTGATATAGAATAAACAGAAGGAAAATGTAATCTTTTTTAGTATTCCCAGTTTAGATACTATCTGCCAAAGGAGGTTTCTAGTAAATACATGATGTGCTTAGCCTACTGGTGCAGCTGACCATTTGGAGTGAGCAAACTGAGTTTTGCCTTCTAAATAAAAATGCAAAGTTTAGAAGCTATTTTTAGAAGTTTTTCTTTTGTAAAAGTGTTACTACCTTTTTTTTCTGTTGGAGAAAGTACCTTTAGGATAATGGAATTGACTGTAACTGCATCTATGGGATTATTTCTGTTTGGACTCATTACCCCTTCTGTATAAGGCTACAGAGGTTGGCACCTCTTTCTATAGTAATAGAAATTAATGAACCTTAAGAGAAGTGTGGTAGAATCAGTGAAGATGACTAATGTAACTACATATAATCAAGAAAAAATGAAAATCCCGCATTTGTTCTCCATGCTGTTTGCCATCTTGTGCTTTCTCTTGTGCATTTCTCTTCATTTGGAAACTTGCTGTAGTTATTGCTGATCTACTAAGCAGTTGCAGTAATGTTGCAGATTATCTTGCACTTAAATTAAGCATCTTTGGTCAGTGATCCAGGAAGCTGCAGTGACTAGCAAAGGACGTTAGTTTATTCCTCATTTTGTTGTGTGTGAACTTTGTCAAAGAAACTAACTCTGCTGCAGAAAATGACTGATCAGCTGGTGTGTCACAGATGGCTTATCTGAGGGCCTCCTTGTCTTTTCCAACCTCCATCCCTTCTGGCTTCTGGCTAATGTTTCAGAAATCACTGTAGCTCTTAGGACTAAGTACCACCGTTATGTCAATTAAAGGAAATGAAGGAAATACTTTACCTAGTCTGTGAAGTGACCGACTATATAAAGTGATCCTCTCAGAAACTGGGCACTATGTCTTCAGATTCATCTTTAGGGAGGATTGTGATAGTCTTTTTTTCTGAATTTCACATAAAACCAGCTCAGAATTAAAATTTCAAGATATTTTAATAAATACAGGAACAATCCCTCAGGATATCTGGACCACTGGTAAAAGCATTTATGGTATTCTTTCATTTGTTTTAACAGTGAAGAAGCAAAGATTTCAAGACAAGTCATAGTGCAAGTAGTCAGTGTTAAACACATACAGTTTTCTGTATACCAAGCCTCTGTACTACCAGAATTTTAACTTCTCTGTTGTTTTCCTGCCCTCTGGCAGCTAAAGCCCCTGTGAATATATGACAGGTGTTCTGACAGACCCCCCTTCCACTTTGTTCAGTGCCTCAGTGGCGTTAGAGCACAACTCACCTCCTTTGAGAGGCTTGTAGAAGCACTTCCCCAGCAGTTCAGTAACCTTTCTGTGCTACTATGTAAAGTAGTAGAAAACTATGTAAAAATCATTTTATTCTATTTAAGCAAGCTGATGGCATCTGAAAAATGTTTTTTATATTGGAATTATGGTTTTGCATTTTCAAGCAACTCCTCCCTCCCACCTGCAAGCTAGCCTTCCATCTGTGTTGCTTTGATTCCTACTGGTATAATAATCTTTGAACACAGGTTGTGGTTGGTTTTGGTTTTTTTTTCTGTCAGTTTATTTCTATATAACCAATTCAGGTGTTTTGGGTTTTTGGGGGCTTTTTTTGGTTGAAGAGTTTTACCTAACAAAAAAAAAATAAAAAAAAAATAAAAAAATATAAAGTCACTTACTGCTAGGAGTTCATACCTACTTGTTCTGCTAGTTTAAAACATTGAGCCCAAATCCCCAAATTTAGCATTATGATGTTCTGTGTAGCTGGTGTTCTCAAATATAAATTATGCCAAAGAAAATAATTCCGTAGACAGTATTTTGCATTCCTGAAATTCCCCTTGGAACGGGGGATTTCAGCTACTCAAGCCATTTTGTCTTACACTGCAATTGTTGCCAAAGACAGTTTTTCACAAATGTGTCTTCTGTTCTACATTCTTCTTTAATACATAAAACACGCTTGTACATTTTTACTTTGATTTGCCTTTCATGTAGTTACTTTTGATGTAACACTTGTGGATGATGAATGTAAGAATTACGAAATAAGTGCAAATTCCAGTATGTTACATTTTAATGAGCTGATACTGACTTCTAATGCTATGAAATTTATTTTTGTGGCTGTAGAACTGTATGTTTAGATATTTGCCAGCCCAGCTGAAATGAAGTTTTTTAAATGGGATGTTAAAGTTTGTTTTGTTTCTTGACATTCAGGGTGTGAATTCCAGTCTCAGCCCTAGGAGTGATTGTTTATCAAGTAAATATTAATCTGAACTCTGATAGCTAAACCAAAGAGAATTGCAGACCCATTTAGGTTTTGGAAAATGTGTTTGCTTGAAATTCTGGTTATAGCTGGATAATATAATAATTTTTCAGTAGCTTCTTACTAATTTTACTGTCAGCAAATACACATGCTGTCACTGGCTGTCTGCTGCTTTTTGCTGGGATGCAGAGTTTACTTCGAAGCTTATTTCTCTGTGCATGTCTCTTTGCTGTGGTGAGGAGCTGCTGTTCTTTGGTCCCAGCTTCTGTAGTGGGATGGGAAGAGCTTGCAGTAACAGTAAGCCTTATGGGGACTAAAAAGTATTTTTTTTATGTGCTGTAAATATAGTTGAGTGTATATTGCAAGTGGTTTGTTGAGTTTGAAAAAATGGTAAACTAGAAAACAGCTTGATTTGTTTATGTCATTTCAAGATTTTTTTTTTCCTCTCCTACTATGTGAAAGTTTTGATTCTTAATTCTTTCCTGTCCATAGGGATATATAGTACTATTCCTTTATAACCTGTACTTCATTCAAGTGCTGATCCCCACAGTTCTGCTCACTCAGTGACTTTTCTTTTTGCTTCATTGGAAAAGTACCAGATGCTAATCTTTCTCACTCTCCCGAGAGGTGTACATAGGAACACTTGAGAAGGTCTGCATTAAGTGTTGAAATAGATTAACTAAATTGTGCTAAACTTTTTTTTGTGGCTATTCTGAATGGTCTGAAAAGTACCTGTGTGGCTATTCTGAAAGTGGTCTGTGCTCAATTCAAGTTGTGCCAATGCAAGGTGGTGCTGTCTCAGCCCTCTGCTGCACTGGAGGTGATGCTGGGTACCATGCAGTCAGTGCTGTAAGTGTGCTTCTCTTCTGACTGTCCCAGTTCTTACTTTTGCCTTTGACAAAGGTATATTTATTCCTGTCGAGGTGCTAAAAGTGGACTGGAGGGCCATGGCAGAGGAGCTCATCTGCCCATCTGCTGTCTGCATGATTATCTCCAGCTGAGAGACAGTGTGGACTGCTAGAGGAAGGAACATTTTAAACTGTACAGCTGTTTTTCTTGGTGCATATGATTTGGAATCCTTTTTCAGTATTCAGATAGTTTTAATTTAATTTAGTTGAAAACTTTAATGCAGAGGATGTGACTACATGAACAAGTTATAGCAAGGCAGTCTAGGGTGTGGATTTACTCTGCATTAGTTGCTCTGTAGTAACTGCTCACCTGCGTGTTTTTATCCTGCAGAAAATGCATAGTCCTTTGATAACTCACTTCTTAATGAGGGTGAGATAAAATTGCCTAACATAACATCACTAAGACTGGACAGGTACTGTGTTCATTTCTAAGTGCTTTACATTATTTCTCAAAATGATTTCATTAGAATGTGGGTAACTAAAATGCAATATAATAATGACATTATGGTATTGGTTTTTTATGACTGGTACCCATATGTTGAGCTTGTAGAACAATTCAACCTTTTGGGTACCTTTGGGTACAGTCCTCTACAGTGCATGTCTAGTTTAGTTTTCAGTATGCAAGAAGCACTTCAGTTTTTCAAAAACTTTTGTTCAGAACTGGGTGTGTGAGATGTGTGTCTCTTTCCATCCTATTAACTTCAGATTTCAATTTGTCAAATGAGTTGATGGGTTTGGGATTTTTAATTGTAGGGATGCTGCAACCATAAAATCTGTAATAAAACTATTATCGCCTCTAATAAAGCTTCCCTAGATTTTAATCCTGGTCCTAAGTTTGTAGCGTGACTATTTTCAAAATTAGTGTTGCAACTATAGAGAATTTCAGCTGATGAGCATAGCATATACAAAACATGGGACAGAGTAACAGCAAGTATAAAGTGCTCTGATGGTAAGTTCTGAAAGCTAGGGGTTTTCTCAAGAGCATTTTGTTACATAGTAAATTTTTCAAAAATCTTAATCTGGTTTTGAGGAACAGAGATGGAGTGCCTAGCCTCTTTATGCAGTCTGAAAAAAGAAAATAAAAATTTCTGCAGGGAGTTTGTTTGCATTTTAAGTACTTCAGTTTTGTAAGAATGTCCAAGGACTTATTGGCAACATCAAGAGTGAGGTAAATCCTAAATCTTGAGCATTGAAAACTTAGATGTTTTTCCTAGTAAGTTGGGGCAAATTTTCTATAGCAAGGACAATCGTATCTTACTTTGAAAGTGTACTATGTGTTTGAAGTTGTTTAATTTAAAAAAAAATAAAAAAATTAGGGCAGCTTGACCTGCCATTCTTTAACATGCTCGTGTTTTTGACATGAATCACAGAATGTTTCTCAGGAACTGACAGTATCTTACAGCATTGCATGTCTATGCAGGTTGTTTTTCATTTTTTAACAGGGCATAATTGTTGAATGGAAAAATATTATAATTAGCTCTGAACTACTTCACATTTTGTTTTCGGCACGTAGAACCTTCTTCACAACTCTTCTTCTGTTTTCTTTCTTGACACAAATCTTTCATTTACTTCCAACTTCCTGCTCCTCTGCCCACGTTCCCATATCTGTTGATCTGCCTTTTGCCACTTCTTTAACATTACTCATATAACCTTGACTCAGCTTTGACTTTCCTGAAATACTCCAGTATTCCATATCCACAATCTTAATTATTGCTCTCCCCTTTGGCCTTCACAACTTTGAGCTCTGTGGATTGTGCACGTAGAAGCCTGTGTTTCATACTTTGACCCCTATGTGGGAAAAGCTCCCACATTCCAGGTGGAGTGACCCTCCTTTCTTTAGTTTCTCATTAAAAGTACCATACTCAGATAAAAATTCCATAGACTCATTAAAACTTAAAGGTGTCTAGGTTCTGAATTCAGTAACACTTCCTACTGTGGTGGTTCTGCTTCAGAAAAGGTGTTGAGACCGACTTTCTTCAGGCTTTTGTCTCCCAAAACAGCTTTTCTCTGTTTCCCCACTCAATTATATGTACCTAATCTTCTCTCCCTGTGCTTTTTAGCTTCTGACTTCCATTAGTAGCTTTAAGAATGAATATTGTGATCGTGGTCATGTGTGTTAAAGTTGCTACAATCTATAGTTCTGCTATGTCTTAGTTTATATGTAATTCTTCTAAAGTATTTGGAAATTAATGGGAAAATCCTTTACAAAATAAAAAAAGAGGGCTTATCCATTTTGGGTCTGGCAGGCTTTTTTTTTTTTCTTTAACAGCAAACAACTTTTTGTCAGTACACTTTTAAAAAAGCAACCACAAAAAATTAAACTTTCCGGAAATATTTGTGTTATTTATATTGTTGAAAGTATATATATTACTGATTACAGAATTTTTGGGCGTGTCAAGCTGATCCCATGTCATAATTAACTAGCTTGCATGAAGGTTGAAAATCTTCAACCACAGACTTCCGTTCAGAATCGGCCTTGATTGACAATTGATTGAAAAAAACGATTAATAGTTGGTGCTGAAAACTGTCTGTAGGCATACCAGTCAACTCGATTCGCTCTTTCACATGGTATTAGATGCAGTACAGCAACTTCAGTGTCTAAGAAGGGTCTTGATGCTTACTATAGAACTATTATAAAAGGTGTTGCAAATAATTCCAGAGACGTGAACAAGGTTTTAAGTAAATGTTAATGTGTTAGGTTAAATTGTTCTAAGGTGACTTAATGATTTCTTTGTTTTGTGCCGCGTATGTAATTTGGGAAGAGCCTAATCTTCAAAAGCAGTTAACAGACTCCCACACCTTGTCTTAAGCTGGCTACCTAAAATATTTAAGCACCACCTATTAATATCCTGCCAAGAACTGCTTTTTGGTTTGCATTAATGAGGACAAGTAGTACTAATACCTAATGTATTTGTTCATGAAAGCATCTCTTAACATAATTGTCTTTTCATGCATTTTTATTATGTACTAAAATAAATATGAAGATTCTGGCAATATACTACAGAAACAAACTTCAAGAATCTGAAACACCACATTGTAGCAGTATGCTACACTAAATAAATATCTAATGTACTTATTTTCCCGAAAAAAGTTCTTGTACACTTCTGAAGAAAGGAAATGAAGAAATTACTTGCTTCTTGTGTAACTTATTCTGGCCTGATTGCCTTCATTGCTTCTTACATATTTTTTTCTTCTATTTACATTCACAAATCAAGACAGTTTCAGGACAGAAGATTAGCATTTTGTTTTAGATACTGTGCAGCTTTTAATAAACTGTAGTAATTTCCATGAACACTTAAAGTCACTGTATCAAATATGTTCAATTTAAACACTCTTCTTTATATTACCTGAGTTATTTTAAAACTGAGGGCTGGAAAGCTGCTATAAATATTATGGAAGCCTTAATGGATTAATCATGGATTTGACAAAGCATCGTTGCCTCAATCTTGTGTTGACTTTGTAAATACAGTAAGAAATTACTTCAGAGAGATAAACTCATTATTAATAGAGAGAGATTTCTCCACTGATCTGTTGCAACTCAGTTATCATTTACCAGTTATCAGTGTAGTCTCTAACCTGAGGAACCTCTTCATCTGAGACTTGCAGGTCAGAGTATGAGCACATTTTCTTGATGGAGATGTTGTTGTGGCTGAGATGGGGAGCTCCTCTACCTGCCTGTGGGCACACTTTTACCAGCAGTATCCTGTGGTAAATAAAAGATACCTTCCTGCTGTCATGGAAAGGACCAAGTTGCTTAGTGCTTACTGCAAGATATCACACAATAAGAGTGTGCCCATGGCATGTTGATGGAGGTGCTTTCATTTAGCTCACACTTTTATTTAGCCCAACTAATTTGTTCGTCTAACTGCATGAATATCTAAGGCTACTCCAAACATGTTACTCTGCATGTGAAAGTGCTCACAGAAAATATCAAGAATGTAACATAACTGTTTAATGGATGTGTATATAAACTATTTTTAAGTGCAATCTCATTCATTTATGCTGTTGAGAAGTAGAAAGCCTACTGCTTTTGCTTATTCAAGAAAGCATATGAGGGGTCCTGGCATTTCCCTAGTACAGAAGTGCCATGTGACCTATTTGTGGCTGGGGTTTTTAGGTTCAAGAATAGGATACCTGAACTCTTGTGGGGTTTTTTTGCCCTCAAACGCAATCTCATTGCTAGTAAGAGGTTCACAGATTGAAAGGAAGGAGCAGTGTTACTAGCTCTAAAGTGATAGTGGTGTGGAGTTAGGAACCTTCCTTACTTGTGTCCAGCATGCCTTGCCTTGGTATCTGCAGAGTCTTTATTTTTAAATGTGAAGGTGCTGGTTTGAAACTAACAGCTGCAAGTATTCTGCAAAAAGAAAAATTTTTCTGGATAAGCAAGTGATGTTTTTCTGAGTGAAAACCTGAAAAGCGCAGAAGTAGGAAACAATCCTTGTGCCCAAGATGGCAGGGTACATAGCTACTTGCAGCCTTTGCATCCAGCTTGGCTTAGGCTGTGATTGTTAATATTAAAACACAAATTTCAAATGTCATCCTTTAAAGTAAAACTGTTTGATTTTCAATAATCTTTTTTAACAATATAAATATTTGTCAAGCTGTGTAAATAATGTGGTATCTGATAAAGGAAAATATTTTTCCAAGGCAAGAAAACTTCACTATCTTGGACTATGCATACAGCAACTAAGTAACTGGGATAAATGCTTGAGAGCCTTAATAGGTTCAAGAGTCTTGTGGTTTCCATAATTTTTGAGTCAGCATATTATATCTTAACTTTAAATAATTTTTCTTTTCTTCAGGTGAGTTCAGGTTTTCAGTCTCTGTATTCCGAGGTATTTTTTTCCCTGTTGCTCATATATACCTTTCATAGCCTCCACCAGCTATACCTGTGGCTGAGAGGTTTTCCTTCCTCTCTGACCCTTGCTCCTGCCAGCTCCAATGTTTTATGGGTCAGTCTTTGCTTGAAAGACCCTCTCTGTTTACTGTTCTTCAAGTTGTCTCCCTGCCTTACACCAAACCCCGAGCCCTATCTATGCAGTTGTTGTTTCTTCCTTACACAACATGCACTGCTTTGTGTCTGCTCCTGTGCCTTGTTGCTGTACTGGCCTTTCTCAAACTTAAGCTTTTCAAAGTACTTTACCCATTGTACCCTTTGTGTACAAGAAAAGTTGCATAAACAAACAATAAAATACTTGAATTGGGTTGTTGTGTAGGCAGTGTTCACTCATGTTTGGATAGCAGTATTCAAGATACGCCTTTCAGTTGTTTATGGTAATTATGGAAAGTACATTCTGTATTGAAATGGTTTGTGCTTGTTCCTGCCTGGCCTGTTAGAAAATTATTTTAAATTGGTGGAAAATCTACTTAAGCACTTGTGATCTTTAATTTATATGAATAATTGTGATGAGAACGTTTCAAATGGTTTTGAGATGCTGATAATTCTGAATGAGTGTCAATTTATGTGTTGGGTCTTCAATTCCTCAGGCAGATCTAGACCATATAGACCTTTATTGTTAGACTGGACTTATAGTGCAGTAAAGATTGGAGCTTATACTACAGAAGGAATACCATAAAAATTTGAATGCCAGCTGAATGTTAAGCTCCTTTTCATAGCATTTAATGATAAAATGAGCAAAAAGGGAATGCAGTATTCTTCTAAATTTTACAGTGTGCATACATTAAAGATACTTTGTATTAAGAAACATTATCAAGTCACAATGAATGTAAACACATGCAGGTGTCCTACTTAATATCTCCTAATCTCATTAGTGTGGGGGAGTAATGGCAGGTGATGAATAAAACTCAGGCTTCAGAAACCAAATAGAAGTATTATACCTTATGGATCTATATGTAAACATAGCCTTTGCTACCTCTTTCTTTTTCTTCTTCATGAAAAGAACCTAAAAAGACTTAAGAGGATCATTGTATTGGTACTTTGCTAACTTTGTAATACTGAAGTCTAATACTGAATACTTCCATAGCAATATTTCCAAAACTGTTTTTCTCTGTCTCCTGTGAGGTTCACCACCTCATAAAATCTCACCAGTGCCTTTTCATCCAAAGGAATTGTTGCAGTCCCAACCGTGACAGAGAACAAGAGCAGGCTGTTGGTGCAGGGGGACGAGCACTTCACCTCCCTGGGGGCTGTGCTTTAAGGGGTACAGTTGTGGAGATGTGGGCTGCGTGATGCAGGACAGCTCTTGAGATGATGTGGGGATTCTGGTCTCCTATAAACTCTGGTTAACGTTGTGAAACAATTTTTCATCTGAATAACAGTGGAAATAAAATGCAGTATCTGTAATAATGTGTGTATCAGCTGAGCAGTGGTACTTTGTCCATCTGCTTGCTTTGCAGTCTGTTGATTTTTTTTTCACTGCAAGCCACAGGGGTTGTGCTACCTCAAGTGATACATTAGTAAGTTGTCTAGAACATGGTAACTGGATGATGAATGTGAGACCTTATGATCCAGAGGACTGTTAAATCCCAATTTTGTTGCCGTAGGCATTAAGGGTTGTATTAGGGTGATAGAATTTCTTTCTGACGACTGATCTGGTGGACAAACTGTGATGAAAAAGGGACACGTAACTTAGCCCTGCAAATAGTGGAACTTGAGTGCTTGCTTTAAGATGATGCTCCAAGAAAGACTATATATAAGGATTGAGGTTACATTGTAAATCACCGATCTAGATTATTTTCACATAAAGGAGAAGTCGATGCTGTAGTATAACAGGCATTTAATTGCTCATGTAGGTAAGGGTCAGTTAGTGTTTAGACTCAACATGAAGGAAGGTGGGGAGAAGAGGTGAGATCTCACCTTTTTTTCCTTGAGATGATGAGCATAGAAGAACAGCATATATGAAAAGTGGATAAAAAAATGTAGCTTGATGCTACAAAATTATGTATGTAATAAACTGACAAGAGCTAATTAAAGTATATGAAATATTATTAGACATAAGCCTTTGATTGTTAAAATCCTCTAATGTATTTGATTTTCTAAATCTTGTCAAAAGTTTTTACTCAAAAATAATAACAAAGGAAATTTATTCCACTGTTCTGAGTCCCTTCAGCTATATTCCCATGTCCGTGGGAAAAAAGAGATCATACAAAACCAGACTCATTAAGACCCACTCAAAGTGGAAGCAGCCACTTCAGGTAACTGTGCTACCCTATTCTTTTCCTCCTTTGAAATTTCCATTAAAGGACTTTTAATATTTCAACCTAAGTCTGTCAGTCTAAGTTATCCAAGCAGAATCTGGATTGTAATGAAAATGGGTTACATTTATATCTATTAATTCAGTACTATATTATTTATTGCAGTCAGAAAAGCTTTGTTAATTATTTGACTCTACCAGACTCTCGGGGGAATGGAGGTATTGGAGTTTTACTGCCAAAGATACTTGTGAAAGGCAATTAAGAAAATGTTTTATGAAGGTGTCAGCAGTCTCACTTTCAGCCATTTGTTTGATTGTAGAGAGGCTTCATCCTCCTTACTAACCCTACTAAACCAAGAGGAGTCGTTAGAATAGTGTATAAAACAAATACTAGGATTTGGCAGTGGTGGAATTCAGTGCTGCAACTGAAAGAATTACCGCTTATGGGATCTAATTTTCGTGCTGCTGTAACAGAAACAAATGAATGCGAAGTAATGCGAGGAACAGGTGAGAATCTCATCATCTCATTTCCCACTCCTCTTAAATTCTAGTCCTAAGCTAAATACAGTCATAGTCTTTCTTATGTTAGTGTTGTCAGACTTAATGTCTCTCAGCTTTTGCCTTTAGAAAGGTGAAGAAAATAGTAGTGTTTGTAATGTTTTACATGTGCAAATATCTTCTCAGTTTATTTGCCTTCGGGTTGAATATTCTGAGTAAAGATTATGTGTGAAGAATATATAATAAGAACTCAATGGCAGAGATGCAAAGACTTGGCTTGACTGCAGTGTCTTGGGGTATCCAGGATACCTCTTGAAGTCCCAACAAAGGAAGAGTTTGACTGCTTTATCCCTCTGTTTTCTGTTCGTCATACATTAAAAAACAGAACGTTCTTCCAGATTGTTTCTGAGGTGAGTCATTGTTCTGTTCCCATACATGGTGGGCCTTCACATCTCACTGTTAGGAAATGGGGTAGCAGTGGTTGAACAATCTGTCTTGTCCCATGCTGTGCTTGGTGCTCCCAGATTGCCCAGACAAGGTCCAAAGACAAGGCACTAAATGGTTGCTGTGTAGCTTCATGGGAATTTTACTGGAGTGTGTGTTGTAATGTGTTGAAAATCCCAGGGACAATGTGAATTCAGCATATTATTTGAACGTTTGCTTTATGACACTGTATTTTTCACTGATAATTTATGTTCATATTTTCCTCTTTGTTTCTGACTTCCCTCTCCTTTGTCCTTCTCAAGGTTGTATGTAACATTTTAAGTTCAAGTATGCTATTGCAGCACTAGCACCAGCAGAATGCTTTGGATAATGTTGCATAGCAACATAAAATTTAATTTGTGTCAAATGTTTTGGCGTTCTCTTAATGTGAGGTTTTTTCATTCTTTTCTTTTTCACTTGAATTGCATTGCCATTGATTGGGGTGAAACCACTGGTACACTGGTACATTGAGAAGATTGTTTTAATAGAAGCAATGCCCAGCATTCAGAGTTGTCTGGAATCTTCATTTTTGTCTTGCAGTAACTTAATACCCTGTCAGCCATAAGAAACCTGAAATGGTGTGTGAAAGGAGGACTGTTTCATTTCTGAACTTTTATGTAGCCCAGAATTATATTCTCCTCTTGTGATTACTCTTATTTCATATTTCCCTTGTGTTTACAGTCAATTTTCCAATGGCATAACTGCAACTGTATTATCCATTGGTTAATCAGGGAACAGAGTTGGTGAATAGTCTTTTCCTGTTACAACAATGATCAAATAGCTTGAGTTTATAAATTAAATATTTTTTCTAGCAATTGCCTAAGAAACCATTGTTTCAAATGAATTCTGAAGCAAAGCATTCTTATGGATGTTCTGGCCGTTTCTGGGGAGAGCCTGGATAGGACTGAGGGGAGTGAATTTAAAGAATTAATGTCAGTTGAAGTATATGCTTAATTACCTCTCAAGAGAACACCCAACCTATGAAAAATGAGGTGAAAACAGAGAAATGAATACTCTACCTGACCACCGATTTCATTATCACAAGGGTGGTTATATACGAGAGTAACTGAAGGCATAACTTGAATTCATGACTTGAATAGAATGTATGTCTGTATGTGATGAAGGCAGGGGTAGAAAGGTCTGTCTTTCTCTTTCATGAAATCGTTTCATAGTGAGTGTGTTCTAGATACTGGCCTTCTAGGCTGACGCTGTCATCTCAAATATGTGTTTCCAGTGTTAAACATGTAGCTGTGTAGCTGTTCAGCCAAAGGAGCAATGGGGTTATAACAAGGGGACAGAGATGGCTCTGTGTGTGTCAGCTTTGCTGCTGCTGCACTAAGCAGCGTGCAGTGATTTGAGTTGACTTGAACTGCTTGATGGGGGTTCTAGAAAAGATGAAGACTTCTTAAGACATATGCAGAGGAAAGAGGAGGGGGCCAGATGCATGTTTTAACAAGAGACATTTCGATTAGCTGGTGGGAAACAATTTTTTTGTTAGACTGCCTCCCAGAAAGGCTCCCTTGGTTATTATGAGCAGTCTGATGCAGCTTCAAAGTTGTCTCTGTTTTAAGCAGGAGAATGACCAGATGACCTCCAGAGGTCCCATCCAGCTCAAAGCATTGCATGATTTTGGCTGGTCCTCCAGATAAGTGTCCAGGTTCATGGGCTGTTTTAAATCAGTCTGTATTGAAGCTTGTGTAGTCATGTTGTTGCTTTTGTTGTAGGCCAGATGACCTTTAGTTTATTTCAGGGACTTTTTTTTTTTTCCCCACTATGTGCAGGTCTGTGATTGCACTCTGGCCATAGTTGTAGTGTTTTGGCTTTCATTTACTTTTGCTTTTTGTGCAGAGAAAAGTGTTATAGGCGTATATAAACATGAAAAGATTCCTTTGCTAGCTAGCTTCCATATGAAAACAGCCTGTTTCCTCTCTCAACACATAATGAGTACAAGCAAGGAATGTGTTTAACCAAAATCTTTACCTAAGGCATTCCAAAGAGATATTTCAGATATCTTCTGTACAGTTTGTTCCTACTCCTAGATAGTTTTGCCATCAGTCTCAGGTAAATTCTGCAGTCGTTGCTATTAGAATTTCTGATATCTGGAGTTAATGACTATTTTGACCATATCAGTTTAGCTGCTAAGAAATACGTAAGTCTCTAACATAATCCGATAGCAAGATTTAAGACTGAATATCCAGTTTCCATATCTCAGAATTGTGCTTCCGTGTCTTTATCAGTTCTGTACACATTTAGTTTTAAAATGAGTTTATAAGGGGCAAGAGTGGAGATAAAAGGTTACCATGCATTTTGAAATGTTTTTATTGTCACTAGTATTCTTCTAATGATAATCAGGTACATTTGGGGAGCATTTTAAAGATAACAGTCTGGTGGCACTTATCCGTAAAATTTTGTGTACAATTTTATGGTGGTTTGACCTGGACTGGATGCCAGGTGCCCACCAACACCTCCTCACTTGGACAGGGGAGAGAAAATACAATGAAAGGCTCAGGGGGCAAGATACAAACAGGGGGAGATCACTCACTAAATGCCATAACAGGCAAACCAGACTTAGGGAAATTAACTGAATTTATTACCAATCAAGATCAGAGCAGGATAATGAGAAGTAAAACAAATCCTAAAAACACCTTCCCATCCCCCCCTTCCCGGGCTTAACTTTAGTCCTGATTCTCTACCACCTCCCCCCACCCAGTGGCACAGGGAGACTGGGAAAGGGGGTTAACAGTGAGTTCATCTCATATTGTTTCTGCTGCTGCTTCCTCCTCAGGGAGAGGAGTCCTTCCCCTGCCCCAGTGTGGGTCCCTCCCCCAGGAGGCAGCCGTCCATGAACTTCTCAGATGAGTCTTTCCCACTGGTTACAGTTCTTCACAAACTGCTCCAACATGGGGTTTTTTGTGTTTTTTTTTTTTCCATGGAGCACAGTGCTTCAAGAACAGACTGCTCCAGTATGGGTCTCCCATGGGTCACAAGTCCTGCCAGCAGCCTACTCCACCACAGGTTTCCCACGGGGTCACAACTGTCTCTCAGGCATCCACCTGCTCCAGTGTGGGGCTCGTGTAAAGGCTGTAGGTGGATCTCTGCTCCACTGTGGACCTCCATGGGCTGCAGGGGCACAGCCTGTTTCACCAGGGACTGCAGGGGAATTTTGGCTCCAGTGTCTGGAGCACCTTCAACCTCTCCTTCTTCATAGACCTTCGCATCTGCCGAGTTTTCTCTTGCATATTCTCATTCCTCTCTTACTGCAATTACATCTCTGCAATAACTTTTTTTCTTTGTTCTTAAATCTGTTATCCCACAGGCCCAACCACTGTTGTTGATGAGCTTGGCTGGCAGTGGGTCGGTCTTGGAGCCGACTGGCATTGGCAGACATAGTGGAAGCTTTTAGCAGCTTTTCAGAAAAACCACCCCTGTAGCCCCCCCTGCCACCAAAACCTTGTCATGGAAACCCAATACAAATTTTCTTTGTATTTTCATTTTTTTAATTGCATAGTAACTTTCGGACTGATTTTTTTTTATATATAAATTTAGCTATAAAATCCTTCTGTGGAACTCTTTGCTTCCTGTGTTGTCATATACTTACTTAATGCGTTTACCTCTGATTTTTTTTGTCCTTTTCAGATTTAAATGAGTTTTGAATTCAGTTGAATGAAATACTATTTCAAAGCACTTTTCATTCCTTGTGATTTTACTGCCTTTTTAATATATTTGGCCTTACTCAATTTGATAATATCTGTAAAAATAATATTGATTTGAATGAAATGATAAATAGCTTGATGGGATTTGTTAATGATTTTGCTTTGCGAGGTCAATCGTTTCAACAGACTAGACAAACAGTGAAAGAAAATCACATGGATTACTAATCTAGGCCAAAATATAATGAAATATGGTAGGGGTTGTGTAACATTAAGGATAACAGCTGGGAAAAACCAAGTTGAAAGTGATGCTGTGTAATCAGAGTAGTCTCTAATAGTAGTTTGCAGTGTGTAAGGCTTGTAAAAAGAAGCAGGTGTGAAGATACTTTGCTCTATATGGTATACTTTCATCTAGTGCTTCAGTATCAGAAAAATGTTGACCAAATGTTTTTCTAGAAAAAGAGAGGGAAGTGACGATAACAATTTTCCTATATGCATTTCAATATATGTAAGTGTTTCAAATGGAAGCGATAATGATTTGGAGGTTTGTGGTGCATAATAAAATCTTTTAAGAACCTTTTAAGAACCTTTTCTTTTTTAAATCCTGCATTAATTAGATCAGTTGTTAGCAACAGCGTTAGTACCCGGTGTGCCAGTTTATTGATCTGAGCACAGCGTCTGGGTTTGAACAGTGTTTGTGTAAGGCAGGAAAGTGCCTACATTTCCTTACAGATGAGAAGAACAAAAGCTTTGTTTTCAAATTTCTGTGAACAATCAGCATCTCTCTCTTAATCTTGAACTGAAAAGCTCAGCAGTCCTTTGAGTAGTGCCTGCAGTGGAACACTGTCATCTCACACAGGACCTTTGTCATTTGGGGAGCAGCGTGCTTAAAGCCGAGACAAAAATACCATTGCTCTTGTTTTGGCTTGTGAAATGAAAGTACATCTATGTATCAACACTGTGCTGTTTACAATTGCTTTTTTAAATAATGGAGACTTGAAAAGACCTCATCACAAGGCAGTTTCTGTAATCGTGGGGAAAGCTTTTATCTGGAAGACTTGCAATCTCTTTTACAATAGAAGCCTCCTAATATCAGATTATTCTTTGTCCAGTGATACATTCCAAAAGGGAAACACATTTGTTTGGATATAAACAATAAAGAATGGTGTATGGAAAGTAGTGTATCCCTATGGATGTTTTCTTACAGGACTGTAATTCTGCACCAAATCTCTTAAGAATTGTGTCACCACTGTACTTAAAGAGATAACAACCATTACAACTAAAGTATTGCAACCTATTGTTAGGCTGTTATTCCTGGTTTGACCTGTTATGCTCTTTTAAGACCATAGATGGTTTCTTTTCTTTCAACCTTTCTTCTAATTTACTGCCTAAATATTAAAATAGGAAACATATTGATTCAGATAACATGGGTGTCTGTACGAGTTCTGGTCATGACATTTCTATTATTTGTGAAACACACTTCTTAGCCCAATATTTTAATTTCTCTCCCACCAAGATATTTTTTTAAGATTTCAATTGCTTTATTACCTCTCTCCAACCAATGTAGAAAAGTAAATACTATTATCCATGCTTATTACTTGTAAAGAACCTATTAAATCATCATCATCCCTTTTTGCAGAATTTTCAGATTTTTGCTGCAGTTGTTTGTTGCTGCTGACCTTGCTCTTTTTGCAGCTGTTCTATAGACAGTCAAACCTCAACTGTATTTCTCAGCAGAGATTTGTTCATTTTTATAGCTTACATTAAGTGTGAGACTCATAACTCTTACTGTTTCTGTTGTTTCTATAGCAACTAGATAGGTGGAGATGCAGCAGCATCACTTTGCTTCCCAGCTGGTGTTTGTGTTCTCGGCAAGGGGAGAGTATGAGGAAAATAGAGAGAGTATTAATTGGGATGTAACTAGTTGAAAGTGTAGTCCTTGTTGAGTTACCTCACCTTTTACTCTAAGGAGTTAGTTAATAATTTTAAGCAGGGCCTCTCAAACTTCCTTTATTAAAATTATCAGATAGAGACATGATTTACTCTAAGTATGTGTCGAACTTTAGTCTCCTTGCTGCTGCTTGGTTCTTCATGTTTTCTTCCACCTAAAACTCTGTTTTATTCCTCACACGGATAGCAGTAGGATTTGTTTAGGAACTAGACTGCTGCTTATGACTTGTATGTAGCCAGAACAAACATGAGATATGGGGCTTTTTAATTCCTGGTTTCTGAATCTGATTTTTTGCAGCTGTCCAGTAACTACAGTATACTAGACTGTAGCTTTATAGTAGACTATTAAATTACTATTTTGGAGTAAAATGTTTTGATATTTAAAATGCTATGTATACAGAGATTAGGCTAACACATTCTACCTTCTCCAAGAAGTTGTTTGCATTCCCCTTAAGCAGTCCAATCTCTGATGTCACGATGGAACGTTCGTTACATACTTTCCTGAGGATCTCTGATGCCACATTAATCTCTCTGAAGTAAACTAAAGTCTTTGCTCCATACCTGAGCACCTGAAGTTCTACTACTCTGCCTTGGTGCCACTTGTTTAGCCAAGCACTGCTGCTCCGTATGGGTTGTGTTACTCTCAGCACAGCATGTGCATTGTCAAGACTCTGGGGAGGTGAGGAGTTTTACTTTACAGTGTTCAAGTCATTATATAAAACAACCACAAAACATGTGACCTACGTTTTAAGCTCCTCTGAAGCTGTATATTTTTATTAAATAAAAATTCATGGGCACAGGAGCTGGATATCATATGTTGTATCTCAGAAAGATGAGCCCTATCAGCTCAGTGCTAACTCTTTGACTGGTTCAGTGTACATGCATTGAAAATGCTTTCCTAGCCATAATAGCTCTGATTAACAAGAGGAACTCAAGCTGCTACTGAGACAGTGATCTGCAGATCAGTGGGATCCTGCAGGCATCAGATTGCCGTCCATGAAATGCCTGTAATCTCCACATTGATGGTGGTGCCTCAGGAGAAGTGCTTGTTCTTTTGGAAATAAGTTTTCAGTTGTTTCCCAGTTTATTCCTTCTCTGTTTCCCCTGACTCTCTCAGATACAGAGGTTCACAAGAGCTAATCAACATGACTATGATAAGTTTGTAAATCAACTTGCTTCTCTGCTGGCTGCCCAAGCGGGGTTCTGGTCCTAGGTGGATTACTCATTAGTACAGATTTACATTTTAAACAGAACAACATCTCTTCAAATCATTCTGGCTTTAAAAATTACATAAATGGACAAGTCCCTTGCTTCCATAGTTCAGATCTAACCTAGTGTATCTCCTGTATGCGTGGGGCCACTAAGTCATTTAGGGGTTTGGGGAGTCTTTCTAAGGCTGGGAGAGCTGGGACTGTTCAGCCTCAAGAAGGGAAGGCTTGTGTGGGATCTTACCAATGCATCTACATACGTGGTAAGTGTGAATAAAGAAAACCGAACCGGACTCTTCTCAATGCTATCCAGTGGCAGGACAGGCAGCAGTGGGCATAAATGTAGTGTGTGACTAGCCTTTTTTTACTGTGAGGGTGGTAAAACACTAGAAGTTTTAGAGAGAGGCTGTGGAGTCTCCATCCCTGGAAAAGATTAAAACTCAACTGGGCTTGGGCCTGACCAATCTGTGTAGTTGACCCTGCTAAAAGCAGGGGGATTGGACTTGATGATCTCCAGAAGCCCTTTCCAACCTCAGCTATTCTGTGAATATTGTGGATTATGTCAGCAGATAAAATAGTTGGAGTTTTTTTCTATGAAGAAATTGATACTTGGAAAATCTTGTATTGCCACAGATAAAATGTAACTCTTGTGAGATGTTTTGAGAATCCTGTTGTTTATGCTTAGATTTTGATTTTTATCTTGGTAAATCTCCTGGTGTTATAATGTTTATTTCTTACAACCTAATTAGAAAAAACCCTGACCCATAAATCAGTGCAGTAACTACATTTTTATCAGCTTTCTTCACTTGACAAAAAAATGCATTTTTATAGCGCATAATCCAATCCTGAATATAAAGGTCTATTGAAGTGATTTGTGATTCATAGAATCACAGAGTCATTAAGGTTGAAAAAACTTCTAAGATTAAGTCCAACCATAAACCTCTCACCCCCATGTCTACCACTAAACCATGTCTTCAAGTGCCAAATCCACATTTTTTTGAACGCTTCCAGGGATGGTGATTCCATCAGTTCCCTGGGCAGCCTGTTCTAATGCCTGCAGCTGCAGCTTTCCAACCACTCTTTCCCCCAGCCTGTAGTGCTGCGTGGGGTTGTTGTGGACCAAGGGCAGGACACAACATTTTGCGTCGCTGAACATCATACCATTGCCCTCAGCCTATCGGTCCAGCAAACTCGTCATACTCAACTCTTTAGGCAAAAATTTAGGAAGAATTCTGGCAAGGAAACTGGAATTTTGCTCTCTTGCTTGAACTTGCATGCTTCCCTTGCTACCTGATTACTGAATATGCAGAATCGGATTGTTTTGTTCTCTGGAATGTTCAATTCTGCGTAATACATAAATGTACAACTGGAGTTTGACAGCCACCTTGAGGTATTGAGTTTATTATCCTTAAATATTAGCTAAGAGCAAGCATAATTTTTATCTTCCCTAGATTTGCTGGTGAGTGTTTGCTCAAGATCGATTGAAATAGCTCTTGTGTTCTCCAAGGGAGTGCATATTGCCTCTTGAATGATTCCAAATATATGTTGGGGAATGAAAAGTCAGGGATGGCGTTGACAATTATAGATTAAAAAAGAAGTAATAAAAGAGGCAATGGCATCTGGAAAGAGAGGTTGTGGTTGGAACCAGGGAAGAAGCAATGTCTAGCACTGGATGTGAGGTGGGAAGTGAGAACAGCATCCCAGGGAAAGAGAAAGAATAGGTAGGGTACTTTTTTTGTTGGTGGTGGTTGTTGGTTTGCTTTTTCAAAAAAGGTTTGTAATATTGAGCAGAATTAGTAACCCTAGTTTGAGTGTCTCATTTCAGGTAAATAGTGGCAAGGCACTGAGAATTTAAGTGAAATTTTGGTGGTGGCTTTCTGGACATCTCTTTCATATTCTTGGACAAATCCTGCTTGAGTGGACCTCTCTGGGCATTAGGGATTTTAAATACAATTATTGTTGGGATTAACTTCCCAAAAATTCTACTTTGAAAGTTTGTTATGCATCTCTTCATTCAAATCACTTTATGTTTTCAATCTTGTTTACTTTTTTACAGCTGTTAAAACAATAGGGGAAAAGTTTCCAAGGAATGATTATTGATGTCTGAGGGAACCTAGATTCTAATAGCAGAACAATTGCTGTGATGTCATGTGCAGATTTTATGTGGTGTTCACAAGCAGCTGGTTGCAAACAACTATGGATTGCAAAAAATGTCTATAAAGCTTTTGTTGTACTTGCAAAGCTGCTGTCTACACTGTCAAAAGCTTGTGGACGTAGCTGTCTGTGTACATTTCTGTTTTAAGTGAATTTTCAAGCATGAAATCAACTTTGTGGAAAAAGTTCTTTTGCCAATGTGATTTTTTTCTTTCATACTCTAAAAACAAACACAGCTCTAAAAATTGAGTTATATATGACGATAATAAAACTGACACTCATTGATGCATACTCATTTGCATACCAAGATTTGGCATCACTTTCGTTAAGTTATACTAGCAAAAGTGGGTTTTGCTAGGTTATTGATGTGTAGCATAAAACTGCTTCCTGTAGAAGAAAATCTTTCCACTGAACTTAATCATTCTGGTAACAATAGGAATGCAAATGTAGTTAAAGATTGCATTTCTTACAGTGAAACATCAAAGTAGTTTTCTGTTTTTCTAATTGTGAAATTGGTAACTAGGGATAATAACTAAATGTCAGCAAAACATAAAGGTATGGTAATCTTAGACTTCTAAGGATATTTCTAGAAATGTTTTAGTTATAAAATGAACGTACATATTTTTATTCTTCTTGAAGATAATCACCAAAGGCTGATCAACTAAAAATTCTGATTTTTTGTTTTCCAGAAACCAGCAAACATTCTGGTAATGGGTGAAGGCCCTGAAAGAGGAAGAGTTAAAATAGGTAAACATTTTTAGAAAATTTCATTGCATAGCTAAGGGGTTACTTTAAAAAAACAGATCTTCAGTGTAAGACAGAAAGAGATCTTCATTAGTTTTTCATATTGGACTCTGCATTCATCAATTTTCTTGTGTTTGAAAACATTCAGCTAATAATTATTGATTTATATGCTTGTATTTGTATGGGCAACAGCAAGAAAATTATACTTGGCATTTCATAACTTTGGAAGCAGAAAGATTTAAGTGAAGTGGTATAAAAGATAAGTTGCAGATTTAAATTGGATTTAAAATGTGTGGGTTTGAGGATACGCCCAATTTTGTACTTTCCCATTGAGCATTTCTTACTGTTACAAGACTCTTTCTAGAGAGAATTTTTGAGTTATATATCAGTGCTTACTTTTAAAATACACCTCTGTAACAGTATATACTGACTGATTCTGGAGTTCATTCCTCCAAATCAAGTAGGAGACATGCCTTGAAAAATAGTTCAAAACAATCTACACTGTAGTCATTTTGGTTTTGCACTTTGGGTAAATACATAGCAGCCGCAAAGACTCACACTTTTATAAATTACTATTAAAAAAATGTACATTAGAGACCTACCACTATTGACTTTAGTTAACCAAGTTTCTGTTGGAGTTTTTTTAAAAAATAAACAGGTGTCTGTGTTGTGTGAAGTTTTACAATCCCGTGGTGAAAACACTGAAGTCAAACATTATCCTTCATAGTCTTATGAACGAAGTAAATGGAATTTAGTCTTAGATAAATTTGGCTCAGTATTATTATGAGTAACTGTGCTTTGTTAGAAACTTTGATTTGTAACTTTTAATGTTTTTAAGCTTTTGTTATAATTGTTTTTGGCAATACTGTTAAATTTTGTTTTCTTTGTATTAAAATTTAAATAAATATTCTTTTCTATTTTTTCTCCCCATTCCCCAGCTGATATGGGTTTTGCAAGATTGTTTAACTCGCCTTTGAAGCCATTGGCAGACTTGGATCCAGTTGTGGTGACATTCTGGTACAGAGCTCCAGAGCTGTTACTTGGAGCCAGACATTACACAAAAGCCATTGGTAAGCTGTCCTGCTGCCTGCAAGTTTTGTAAAGGATGGTGGCTTTACAATAGATAAGAGATTCAGCTGACTATCTAGTTTTTTTTTCCTGAAGTAGCAGCAGATGGAGTATTATCCAATCCATAAAAGATTACTTCAGACTGAAACTTTCTGAGGACTGTGCTTTTATTTTTCAATACGAGCTGGACATTTTAAATGTATTGTTGGTTTTATTTTTAAAACAGAAATATCCTTTGCATTGGTTTGTATATGTTCTTGATATGGCTCAGAAATCCTGTAATCTTATAAACCTTCAAAAGGGAAAGAGCTGTGGCTGTTAAAGTGGCATTCTTCTAGGGAATTCTAGGTTCTTCGTTGTCCTCCTTCGGAGGCTCTCTAATAGCTTAATATCTTTCTTATATTGCAGTGATGAAACCTTCCCAGTCTGTTCACCTCCTCTCACTGCTCCTTTTGTTGGTGTCTCAGTGCCCCAGCCAGAGTGTATCTCCCACTGTGATGCCAGTGTCATCCTGCAGACTGAGTCTTGCATGGCAGCACGCTCCCTCTGGAACTCTGCCTCAGCTGAGACGGAGCCATCCCAGGGTATCTTCTCCAGTGAGTGCTGGGGATGGAGCCTTGTAGTGCCCCTGCCTCCTGCATGGTAGTGGCACAATCCCATTGTCTGAAGCAGACTCTTAGGGCCTGCTTCGCTTCTGCCACCATGCAAACTGGGCTGCTAACTACTAAGTCTGTGCTTGCTGCACCCTGTAGTGGGTTAAAACAGTTGCCAGAAGTGTTTAAAGAAAACACCAAAAGGATTGCCTTAAACACCTGTTAATTAGATGCTTAAATTGCCTGTTGATAGGGGAAAACACTGATTTGAGTGCACCAGATTACTGAGTGACCTGCACTGAGTGTGTGGTACTGGGAAGTTACTTCAACTGACAATTGCCTGTTTTTGATAGATAGCATATTGTTTGGAGATTTAGGTGAGTGATATGTACCATTATCTCAGGATATCTCTTTGAAGAATGAGTTAGTATAATGCTGTTGTTTGCTTAATTATGTCATAAATAACTTGGTTCTTGCCCTGAGGGATCTGTAGTCTATACTAAAACACAGATGAGGAGTCCCTCTGGAACTTTAGAGGATGATGCTACTTCAGAGAAATCTGTTTTGCTAGTAGTTTATTATTCCTGAGGCTTTTATTTCTTGTATCACACCAGTGAATTCCCCAGGAGGGGTTGTGAATGGTTACATAGTACCTGGCATGCCATGTGAGTGCTGAGGGGCACTCAAAACAATTTGGGCAGCAAAATAAAAAATACAGAAATGAAAACTGGAAAGTTCCAAGTTGAGATTTGTAGGCTGACTGAAGGATTAGAGGAGCATGTGACTGAATAGAAAAGAGTAAGGGGACATGGAGGTGGCCTATGTTTAGCTTTAGGGTAAAGGGAAGAAGTGAGTAACAAAATGATAGTGGTGACATTCATGCAGTTTCATGAGTCCAGACTTGTGTTTTGCTTCTAACATTATGTGCACTTAAAAAGACCATCTTGTGAGCTAAGCATGCTAGTGACAGTTTAACTTGAATGCTAATATTTTTGGCAAAGGACGCAACTCTTAAAACTCTCTCTTAAATCTCTGTGCTAGAAATATAATTTTAACATCTCTTAGTATTACACAATTCTTGGGAGTTCTAGTGTATTGCTTTTAGTAATAACTCATAAATTATATAAAATTCTCATTTAACTGCAATTCAGTTGGAAATAATAATTTAGAATAAAGGTGATTAGATATAGCACATTATGAAAAAAAATGACACGTTATTTAGTACAGCTGCTTTTTTCCATAGCTATTTTCTTATGCCTTTTTAGATAATATATAACTTTTAATTAGTAAGTATCAATAAAATAAGGCTAAAAGCAATGTCATGCCAGCTTTAGTCTATTCTCTTCCAATTTTGTCATGGTGAGAAATATTTTTCTTTGACTTTATTAGGAATACATTGTTATCCGTACTCTTCTGCAACATACTGAACAGTGTTTAATAGTTGCTAGGTAATTCAGATGTTTGCATAGGTTTTTACTGACTTTGTCTTGATTTTAAATGGTTTTTTTCTGTGTCTTGTATCTAATACTCTCTACCTTATCTTAGTTTCATATATAATTTAATTATTAGCAGTGTATTCAAAATAACTTTGGGGTAATATTAAACTAAATATAGAATGTTTAGAAAGAACTGTGTATTACACAAAACAATATATAAGCATATTTGATTATTTTAGGGGTATTTTTTCAGTGACATTTTTTCCTTTATTTAGTTTGTCCCTTCATACTAATGAATTATTCTATTTTTCATTTATTTCTTTGCAGAACTGGTAGTTGTTAATCACATATATAAGATCATGTTTTAAGGAGGTACAGGAGGAGTCAGGAAAATACTATTGCTAAAAACAGAAATAGCTTTTGCTTTCTGCATAATTAAAGCATAGTAAAAAGCCCATGATACGGTTTTATGGGGAATAATGTTTAGTTTCCTGAACTGTGAATGTTTACAATGTAAACCCTACTTGTTAATAAAGTTTCATATATATCTGCTACATCGTTACAACTAACTTACCAAATGAATGTAAATTGGAAAATGGTGTTGTAGAAGCCAAAGATCACTCTATTCCATACTAAATACATTGTAGCCTGTGGATGTTTTCTGCATTTTCAGCACCATAATTTAAAAACAGAATCTGTTTCTTTGTGATCGTCAGATCCCAATACTCTATCAAAGAAGTAAAACCTGCAAATAAAAGTAACCTGAAGAAGCTTCAGGTGAAACTAAGTTGCGGTGAAAATGTAAAATGCTTGATATCATGGAAACGTTAATAAAATTACCGAACTAGAAAGTCTCCAGCACAATGGAAAATGCTCAAAATACTAAATAAACAAGGTTGAAGTAAGTGGCAAGGTACAGTGCTGCTTTCATGTATGGGCAAAGTTTTCTGCCCTTTTAAAGAAACAAAATTGCTGTGGTAAAATGAAGGAAACAGTAATCTGGCTTTCAGCTTGAAAGGAGACATTAATTAGATGGGTTTTTTTACTCTGGGAACATCAGATTAGAAAAAATGTTTTAGTAGGTAAAGCAAGTAGTAAAAACTCTTTTTCATCATAGTTTTTTAAGAAAGCATGTGACGGTCTCCAACATGATTCATTCTGGGGCATCTTGTAGCCTATCAAGAAAATAACATAATTAAGACCTGTTTGTATCAAGTTGCAGCTTGTATAGTTATCAGTGCTATCAAATGAGCATGTATCTTACCTGTCTTTACCACTTGCCTTAATTAAAGCAACAGTATATTTGATAAATGGCATCAGATGACTTATATAGTATTTTAGATGATTTGGATGTTGTTAACAAAAGAGTTCTTTAGAGTGATCATTCAGCCATCCATTAAGCAAGGCTAAAACACTATCCAAAAAAGGATGGGATTATTTATTGTGAAAAAATAAATCTGGAAACTCGAGAAATCTCTATTGCTTAGTTACCTTTCCACACTTGTCCAAATTATAAGTCAGTGGGAATGTCAGAAATGGCCATGTGGCAACTGCATTTACCAGCCTGAACAAAACTGAGGTGTACGGAAACCGTAATTCACAGCACTGTCACCTCATTCTATTTCCAGACTAACATGTGGTTATGGAAGCTGGAAACATGTAAAAGGTATAAGCAGACATCAAAATGCCTTTGAAAGCAAATGTCACAGGAAAATATTTGATGTATCAGAGGGAATGAATTTATAATGAATGCTGGGATCTGTCAGAGTTTCAACAACTCCATTTGACTTCATGCAGGAAAAAAAGTGAGGAAAATATCAGGGGTGCATTATGTAGGATTTAGGGTGGAAATATGTGCATATGTGTTCCATATTGCCTATGCAGTGAGTTCCACACATTCCAAGTGCATCAGATGTCCTTACTGTGTGCACACAGATTGTTGGCATGCTGGCCAGGCTGTGGGGCCTCTGGAAATCTTGGACTGATGCCTAAAGCTCTTCTGGTCTCATGTTCTGGGAGGGTTGGGAGGAAAAATGAAGACCTATCTGGAAAATTTGGTAAACCAGAAATTACGAATGAGTCCAACCAGAAGATAGAAAACTCCTCAGAAAAAATGTACAGGGGAGGTTCCCACCTGTGGTCCATAGGAGCAGGACTGCTTTTAAACATATATGAGAGATAATTAAGAAGATCAAATCTACAGTCAATCAGCATCTGTTTCCTGCATAGGGATCCACATTCCTGCTTGTGAGAGGTTTTGATTTGAGGGAAGGGATTGTGGAAAAGCTAGAAAAGAAAAGTAAAGTAGAGAGGTTTTGAAAATATTCATTTATGCATGCTGAAAAGAAAAACTGAGACAGCATCAGAAAGGGAGCCTTGTTCATGCCCTGGGCAATGTTATATGACATGAGAAGTAATTGGATTCAGATGATATTTTGTGGTAAACTTGTTTTGGCATGTGATAAACTTCCTTAATTTTGGTTATCAAAGTTGTTCTCATGCTTTTTTCTGAAAGGCAAAATATTTTAATACCAAGGATTAATTGTTGTTCTCTTATCTAGTTATTGCAGGTGCTGGATGATTTACTGCTGTTTTTTCCTCTTGCTCTCTAAAATACTAAAATATCTCTGAAATACTATACAGGTTTCTTCCCCCGCACCACCAAAAAAAGGCGTTTCCTGTGCTCCACTACATTATAGTCATCTAAAAAATGTGAAGTTATATAAAGGATTGTTAGATTGTCTAATTAGAAACTTTTATAGCTCCGTTAATGTGTATTTTGGGAAGCTTGAGATGCTGACAGCAACAGGATTGTTACACATTTTAATACATTAACTGTTTTGAGATGTGGTTCCTACCTTCTAACTGCTCTATTACTCTTTGCTTCTGAAATACGTTATGTCTGGAAATCAGTAAAGCTGGTGGCCCTTGTCAACTCTGTAGAGTCTAAGAGGTGTGTACTAGTTTAATAGTCAGGAGAATGAGAACAGTGCAGTGGGTCAGACCCATCTCTACTGTTGTAAAACCAGTGGAGGTGCTCCAACATGGGGCAGACAGTAAAGTTTCATCTCTTAGCAGCAGTAAGCTGGATCTCAAGAGACATGGATTTAAATACTGATTCAGTCCTAACTATTGTATGTGGTTTACCATGTTTCATTTGTTCCATCCAATGTGTTGTTTCATTTTCTGTTGACTGGGGACACTTAATGGTATTGTCCTGAAAATAGTCAATTAAGGATAATAGGGAGCTCCAGTACAAGTGTGTTGTAAATTATTTTTGTTAACTCAATGAATGGATTAATTTTTCTGAGAACCTGGGATATCACTTAACTTGAGAAATATACATGTTCTGGACATTGGGGAAAAAAAAAAAGAGGGGGAAGAAAAGGAAAACAAAACTGCAGGATCCTCAGTCTCAGCTAGAATCTGCTAACTGTCCTGATTTAGATTGCTCTGTAAATTAACCTGTAAACTTCTGCCTGTGGTCACCTAATACTTTTTTGTATTCTCTTGACTCTCTCCCCTTGCAACACTTATGAAGGGAAGTACTGGATACTTTTACCATTTTATTCAGTATATTGGCAGATTTACTACTGCAGGATGACTACTATGACTTAACTGTACATGGGTTATTTTAGAGTAGGAAAAATAAAATAACATAAAAATACTCAGAAGGCAGAATATTCTCTGTAGAAACAGCTCTGTGATAAAAATCCACTTTTGAGCAAGAGGTGCCTTCAAAAATCTACCTTATTAATGCTTATTAGTCCCATATTCATCAAGGGTCATCAATGATTTGTGGACCAAAAATCCTCCCTGTTGGTCATAGTCTTAGTTCTGTGTCTTTTTTCCTTCTAATTGTTTTTCCCTCAGAGTATCAGCTTTGTGTTCTTCCCAACTGTTAATAACCACAGGGCCTCATATGAGCAAGCTTTTCCTTCCCTAGTATCTCACCAACTTTGCCCTCTACCAGGCAGATGACCTTTGCAGCAGCAGCATTGGTTCTCTAATCTCCCGAAGCCACCTATGCCATGAATTCAGTGTAGTGGGTTGGTTTTTTGGATTTTTTAGGCCTTCCTTAGCAATGGGGGGTCAGAAATCTAATGAAGTATTCCATATCATCCTTTAGCATAACACAACATATAAATAAGGCACAGATAAGAGAGCTCGCTCTCTTCTCTCTTCCCGTGGCTGAAGACGACAGGTCTCTCCGCAGACAGTCTTTGCTCGTGTGGGCCAAGGCCTGTCTGTTTACACCTGCCATTATCTCCAGTCCCTCCAGGAGGTGTGGGGAGTTGGTTGGTGCTTTGCACACTTCTGCTGTCTCGTTCAGGGAAGTATTTAATTCATTTTTTTATTTACTCGCTAGCTCTCTATTAATGGTGTATATTTGAAGGATATTTGTTTTGGTTTTTTTATCCCTGTTTCCCCCCTCCCTTTTTTTTTTCCCCTCGTGAGCTCCCTATTGTGTGTACAATATATTCAAATTGTATATAAAATTGTAAATATATGTAAATATATATTTTTAATATAATCCCATTTTGTTTGAGCTTCTTTCAGTTTTTCTGTGGTTCGTTTTTTTTTTCCCTCACTTGAAAGAGTGGGAGGGGGGAGGAGACAGCTTGGATTTGGCAAGAGAGCCAGGCCAAACTGATATATTCAGTTAAAAAAAAGCTTTAGGAAAGTAAGACAGGAGTTTTTCTTTCAATGTCTGTCATAGCCCAAAGCAAATAATGGATCCTAATTTGGAGATGGAACATGAATGATGACATAAGAAAGCAAGATTCCAAATTTGGAGAAGATTAGGAGATGCATTTTGCCCACTTTTCACTTCATATTTAATTCCCTAATACCTCATATTTCATGACTCAAATGTCAGTTGGGTTATATTGTGATTCTTTGGGATATACTGGAAATACATTGTTCCTTTTAGATATGAACAGGTGAATGGTTTGGTTCAGAGCTAAATGTACAACTCAGAGATCTCTGATTTATTTTTTAAGATTTCCTTTACAAAGCAATGGGCTGAAGGGTTATTTCATTTTTTTAAATGAACCATTTAAAGGTACAAAAGGTTGTCTGTTGTAAAACCTGGTACCATAAACATTTTATCCTAACTAAATGGTGCAATAATGAAGGCTTTTAATTTGCTCTATTTACTACCATATCTGAAAAGTTTGTTCACAGAAGTTGATTTTGGATGAAAACCAAGTGCCTACCATCATAACAAGATGCATACTTCTGGTGCAGAGGAGTTGTTTTAGACGATCCATCAGTTTGATCTTCAAGCATAATTATTTCAGCAATATCTACTGAAACTTTCAATGTTACAACACTGATGGAGTAGAATGACTTGTTCTCAGGACAGGTGGGATTGCTTCACAAGTCGGCTTCTTGTCAATAGCTGTGACTCACAGCAGAATTACTCTTCACACCAGTTTAGTTCGTGGCTTATCCAACGGAGTTGCTTCTAATTGTGTTGGTTATTGTCAAGGCCTTATTAGAAATAGCTGCAAGTCTGAAAGCCTTAATAACAGAAATGTTATGATATTGTAAAGTAAAGCACTTTATTTGGAAGGACGAATAATTGTGATTGTGCTAAGAGGCAAGGTTTCATCTTGCACATTCCTCTCAGTTGACTGAAGTAAGGTAGTGATCAAAAGCTATAATAACTCCCAGAAAAGGTTGTCATAGCTTGTTACTTGGAGCAAGCCAAGAAAGTATTCTTTGCAGATGTTATAATTGTTATAATTCAATTTAGCAGATAGCAGGCCTTTTGCTCACCTTATGTTAGCTCTAAAGGTGTTGACATATTGGATCTAGTAAAAAGTTGTAATAGATAAAAACACAAGCTAAGTAGGAGCACACAATAAATTACAAACTCACTGTCCCTCTTCATTTAACATGGAGCTAACTTCCAAAGAACTTCACTGTGTACAGAAAAGCTAGTTTATTAAAATATTCTTCATTTAATTAGAAAAGAAATAGTGTATTTTCCTTCCTAAGAATATGTACTGCTTTTTCTCATTTGCTACCATCAATAATATTTTCTCATGTGATTCTATGAAATGCAGAGCTGTGGATGTTCCCTGAAAAGCTTTTTAAATACTATTTTACCAGGCAGGGGCTAATCTTGCCTGGTTTTAATTCTTTCATTGTTATAGGAGGAAATAGTAACATTTTCTGTATTAGACCTGCTTAGTACTTCACAATATACGAGAGACTCCTGACCTTTGCAATGAGAAGCTTTCATACTTCCTTTACTTGCTATAGTTGTTTGATATTTGGTAGGGGGATGTAGCCCTGAGGTTACAAAGCTGCTTTTTCTGTCACCCATTACATTCCTCGTGCTTTTGATGGGTTGTCACTGAAAGGATATTTGTCTTTTTATTTTTGTTTCTTTGAAAGGTTTTGGCACTTACTAGGAAACCTCTTGAACCCTCTGTGGTATAACAGTGCTGTTGCTGAAACAAAAGTAGCAGTATGTTCTTTACTATGTCTTAGAGATACTGGAGTTGGCTGTCTCTGACACACCTGAAGGCTTAGGATTAGGGAAAAAACAAGGCTTTAACACTTTCCATGCCAGAACTAGGCGCTTGTCCCACTGACCTAATTCCTTGCCCTGAAGTGACATCACCTGAGGTTGGAGACCACCCCAGTTTCTGGAAGAACTAAGAGAAGAGTAGAAAGAAGAACATCTCCCTGTTCTGCATTCATGCAACCATCACTCTATGCTCTCGAGGATGTTAGCTGCTCTACTGCTAGCTAATGTAGTAGATGATCTGTAGTTTATATAGTAGTAGTCTTGGAGACACAACTGAAGGGTTAAAGAATTGCTGGTGAAAATATAGTATATAGGATTTGGGGGTAGTGATGGGAGGAGTATTTGGGAAGACAGTAACTGAAAAGCCTTGCAAAAGCAGTATAATGTCGATAAAGACTTAATTCTCAAGCTGCTGATGTTGGTAAAAGTTGAATTCTTGTGCTCTGTGGTACAACTGTTGATTGCAGCTTCCCTGCCTTGATGATTCCTGTCTTCTTCAGGACATAGACTGCACATGTTAAATACAAGTTTTCATATGGAACTGTAAACCCAGAATTTTCAAATTCTTGGGTGTCAAGTTCTGTATACAAAATATTTAAGTCCTTTTACAAGATTTCTCTGAAATTATATTTCTGCTACATGAGAGGACTACTTAGGGCATCTGATTTTATTGCCACTCCCTGTATTACATCTGTTGTACTTGTGTTGTCAAGCTTAGCACAGTAATTTAAGTGTAATGTTGCAAGCTAGATAATGTGTCTAATGCACAACAGAAGTCTGAAATCATCTGATCCAGGATCTTAATTTAATGATAATATGCCGAGGAATAGAAATTTAAGTGGGAAAATAAAATATTTTGACAACTTAAAATACCTCTCTTAAGAGGGAACAAAGAAATCCTGGCCCACTAAACCACTGTAGAAAATTACAATTGATTTAAGTGAACTCAGAATTTCATTCAAGAGAGAGGCTTAAAATTTTGAAGGTTGTATTAATTGAAATTAAGTAAATTGTTAGCACAAACATGAGAAGAGGGCAACTTAGTTTAAAAGGCTAGGATTAAGGCATACAGGTAAAAAAGTGAGGATAATGGCTTTCATTATTAATTTGAATTAATATGGGTTTGCAGTTAAAAGTTTTGAATTATCTTGGCTCTTTATCAAGGCACAGGAGATAACATGCTTTTGAAATAAAATATTGTTCTTAGATATGTGTCTGGCTGGCTGTGAGCATGCCTCAGATTACTGAGAGGTGTTGTTTCTGCCTGTAGTACAGTCATCTTTATGGCTTTACAGTGTAAGTTATTCTTCAGCCATGTTCTGTTGAGATGCTTTTTGTTAAAGATCGGTAAACATTACCTAACTTACCGATGAGTGACAGCAAATTTCTGACCCTTAGCCCACTGACACCATTTTTTACTTCCCCTTGAAAAACCTGTCACATGTAAATGTTTGACCCCCTTTGCAGTTCTCCATGGAAGGTATCAAATTTAGAAGGCTAGTAATCACTTCTTCTTTGACCTTCTGTTTTGCTGACTAAAGTTTCAATGAAGCATACAAAATTTGGGACCTTTGTACAAATGAGAAGATCTTTCCCTTGTGTGTCTATATGTAACAGCAACAACTAGACTAAAGAAATCCTTCTTTAAAGATACATTATTTTCTTAAATCTGATTTTAGGTATTTAAAACCAGTGTAAAGATTAATAAACTCATTTTCTGTAGCATCTCTGCGCTCCTAGATCATTGTGTGTAAAGATTCCTGATAAGTCTAGAATCTGCTGCTGTGCTCAGCAGAAGAGATGCAAGATGTGTTTTTGCAGAGGTTATACCTTTTCATTACACCAATTGATGGTTATTTGAAAAAATTAGACACATTTGCCTGCACAGCCCCCTTTCAGATTTCCAGTCTGTTGGTTCATTTTTTGCCCTTACATTGATTTGAAAGTTTTGGTGAATCTTACATAAATGCTGTAGCTCTTATAGGTGACCTGGACAGCTTTGTTTGGGCTAAAGCCTTGCTAATTAGCTTTTGGGTACCTTGGTTATTGCATTAGCCCTTGGTGGGTATAGAGAAGCTCTATTCTGCTGTCCCTCTGCTCTTCACTTCTTTCACCAGCGTTTGGATGTGTCCTAGAGCCTAGACTTGGTGTTCAAAACAAAACAAAAAAAAAGGCAGTTTGTTTGAGTGCTGATGCTACTAAACCAAACCTCACTAATGATGAATTCCTCAGATTGATTTCAGCTAAATACATGCTTTCCAAGTGTTTACTCACTTTCTTTAACAGAATTTAATTAAAGAATTATATGAGACCAAGAGCTTGTTTATATATTTTATTTCTTGCATATATTTAACAATCATAACATATTTAATCTTGAATTCTGTGTTGTGTTCAGTGAAACATTTTGGCTAATATGCATGGGAAAAGATGTTTCATTTTGAGAGTCAGGGCTATTGCTCAGTAAATTGTCTTATTGTCTTAAATGGTCATAGTATTCTTAAAGAATGTTTCCAAGATATTGGAACAAATACAGAAATGAGATTATTGGGCCACAGAAGTGAAAGAATACATGAGCATTTGTCGGCTTAATCATCCCTATCATTAAAACAGCTGTGTCACCATCCTCTTGTGCTTGCTCCTTGGCTGCTGTGCTAACGTAGAGTGGGACGTGGGGGATTTTTTCAGGTGACCTATAAAGCTATTAGAGTCACAGGTTTTAAAACTGGGACGTAGACAGCCATACAAATATTCTAATAATCTCTGCATGCAGGTATATATATGGAAAGTCTGTTTCCTAACCACAAGTGGCCACCTTTAAAAGGCTAGTTCTGTTCTTTTTATAAAATTATACAGTACCTGAAAAGTATTGTTACAATGGAAAGATATTTTGCTGGAGAGTAGGACTGAATAGAACCTGAGCAAGCTGTTTGGTTAGAAGTCACTCCCACCCCTCTTCCCAGACCCAGGGAGCAAAACTGGCTTGCACTCAGGTTCAGTGTAAACTTGGGGAAAGTGGGAAGTCTTGGAGGGGTGAACCCCAACAAGACAACACATCTCAAAAAGCAGTGAAAACCTTTTACCACAGATTAGTCCTGAAGTCTGATGATAGTAGAAGAGACTGAAGGAAACAGAACCATCCTTCTAGGAATGATTGTGTTACTCTGCTAAATTTATTAGGATCCTCCCAAGACATCAGATGGAAAACCACTTAGTACCCATTGCAACTTTGTAGGACCTGTATGTCCCAGTTTTTGGTGGGTCTGGGACATAACAAATGGATACTGTCTATAGTTTTAGTTTTGGCTTGGGAGCAATGAGACAACTCACCCTCTTGGTCATTAGTAGAGGGCAGAGCAGTGAACCAATTATTGGATCATTTTTGCCACTTATTTTGGTACTTGATTTTTAAAAGAAGTTTTATTTATAATGAAATTGTTATACAACAATATGAGAAGTTCCTCTTGTGCTAGAAGCAGATGATGTGCATTAAACTAATAATACTCTGTACTTGAAAAATACTGTTTGTGTGATTTAAGTTTTGCCCTGTCCATGCTCTCTTCTGAGGGGTAGTTCTTCTTACTTGGAATAGATTTGGAATACATGTAATAATAATTAAACTTTATTTTAGGGCCCACAAGTTGAAAACGTGAAATGGCACTGGGTAGGAAATTTTTTCCATAGTTAGAGCTGAAGTTTGTATTTGCTTGACTAATATGAACAATGTAGAAGATAAATACCTATTAAGACTGCTTGCATTTATTAAGCTTGTAAACTTGGCAGAATTTAATGAGGCATTCCTGCTAGAAAAAATGCCATGTGTGGTAAATTATTACTGTGAATTATGAATGTTTAAAAAAGGGGGGATTTGCCAAACTTAGCAGAAAATTATTAACTGTGAGAATGGTTTCCCAATAATGCCATCCCACAGAAAATTATAACACCAGCTTGGGAGTTACCAGTGTTTGGTCAGATATAACATCCAGTTGGTACAATGTTTGCCTTTCTGAATTCTCAAAGGGTTTAAAATGTACTCTCTGTAGTAATCGCTGGGTCAGGAAGTGGGAATGTGTTTCCATGGTGGCTCTGCTCTCTCACAGTTCAGATGATGAAGGAGAAACAGTTTTGAAGTTTGCTATGTCTCATCAGGGAGATTTCCCAGTTCAGCTTTGCTGTCAATGAGAATACTAGATTTTACTTTTTTTTCTTTAAAAGGAAAAGGTCAGTCTGGGTAGAGCAGTAATGAACAGAATAATGAGCAGTGGTCCAGCCTCTCCCTTACTATGTGTTGGATGGTGAGCACTGCAGAAAGCCAACAAAACCAAGAGAGCTGCAATTCCTTTCGCCTCTAGATAAACCATTTCTGGGAGGATTTTCTCTTTAGTCTGAAAATGAACAAATAGATACTGTTAATTGAAGATTCTATTCTTCAAATAATAAGTAATTTTCATTCTGGAGTAGATAATTTATGCCTACTACCGAGGCAGCAATTGTGATTAATATGCTGCATTAGCTGCTTGAGCAGATAAAATCTCAACAGCTAAAGATACTGTTTTCATGCAGATAAGGCTAATAGAAAAATGAAAGGAAGATAAAACCTCAAGAATGTGATGTAATGCACAGAACAAGTTATACCCTGTCAGAACTGTAAAGTCTGAGTGAAATGTCATCAGACTTTCCTGTAAAGGAAGTAGGAAGAAAGGGTGATATGTTAGGACACCCCAAGCTCCACACCTGTAACATGATGGAAATGGAACTGACCTGTTTTGGCAAAGTGTGATGGCTTATTTCTTCATTACCTGCATAAAGAGAGCAGTGCTTTTTCTTCAGGGCACTCTGTGTCTCAGGCAGCATAGGCCAAAGACCACTATTGACAACAAATAGGATTTTGAATCTCAGATTAGTTGCAACAAACAAGAGACCTCTCTTGGTGTTTTCTTTAGTCTAAATCCAATAAACCAAACTCCAGTTAAATAATTTTTATCTCTTAAACCTATACATTAAAGTTATTATTTTTTTAATTTGTGCCATTAAATTTGAAAAAATCAAAAAAATGTCTCAGGGTCATCTAATTTAACCTCAATGACTACATAAGTCTCCACAGTCTTGTATTCAGCAATCTATGCTCATTACTCATCTGATCTCAACACCTTTTTCCAAAGTTATATCCCAGACACATATTTGTTGGTGTAGCAAATATTTTTTTTTTTTAGGACAGTAACCACGTTCTTCTCACTGACAAATTCACACTTTCATTTTAAGATGCATAATAAAGCATTTGAGTCACACGGAACGCTAAGATGGGTGGTGATTAGCAGTAACTAAAATGAATACATGTAATCTAGAAAATTATTCTCTTGTAAATTAATGTTCTTGTCCACAATAGATTTAATCTAAAAAGCATATCAGTGAAATATGGGGAGTGTTTTTTGTTGTTTCAGTAAAACATCAGCATATAGAATCACAGAATCATTAAAGTTGGAAAAGACCTCTGAGATCATCAAGTCCAACTGTTAAATACTATGCTTTTGTTTTCTTTTATGTGCGTGAGATGTAGATGAAAGAATTAAAATATTGTTGCAGTGTTCTTTTTTTTGAAGTTTGGTATCACTATTCTACTCTTGATTAAAATTAGGATCTTGTTTCTCCATTGTGACTGGCTTGCACCATTTGGTTAAACATATGACTCATTAGTGTTTTCCTTCTTAGTGTCTATTTGGTTATCAGTTATCTGTTTGAAATTGTTCTGAAATACATTGAAATAATAATTCTACCATATATCTTTATGGGGTATTTATAATTTGATTTTGATGGTCAGTTGAATGCCCTTTAAGCACTATGTCAGCAAATATTGTGTTGGTTTCTGCCATAACTGTGAATACATGAAGTGCTGGACTGTCATTGTGTGACTTGGATTTGGAAACTCTAATTTTGGTTGAAAAAAAAACCCTCCAAATTTTACCCTTTTTTTAATGTATTATACTAATGCATTATTTTTAAAGTACTGTATATAATTTTACTGTGAAGGTTGAGAACTTGAGCAGAAACAAAAACCAGAGAGATTGAGTACAGTAAATTTGCATGAATTATCCTCCTTTTTTCATAGATATTTGGGCAATTGGCTGCATATTTGCTGAACTGTTGACTTCAGAACCTATATTTCACTGTCGCCAGGAGGACATCAAAACAAGTAATCCTTTTCATCACGATCAGCTAGACCGCATTTTCAGTGTAATGGGATTCCCTGCAGGTAATTTATTTTCATTAAAGCATCAGATGTAACACCACTGAGTTGGTTTTTTTGGGTTTGTTTTTTTTTTTTTCTAAAGGAAATGAGTAGTTGTTTGTATAGGTACAAAGAATCTGACAATTTGATGGATTTGGAAATGCTGACAATTATGGAACAATAGCACTGGCCAACAAACAGGAAGTCAAACAACTGCTGTAGTTATTTCTTCTCATGTATTACTTAACCTACACATTCAGAATTGTAAATGCTTTTTTTTTCCCCTCCCTACCAAAGATAAAGACTGGGAAGACATAAGAAAGATGCCAGAATATCCAACTCTTCAGAAAGATTTTAGGAGAACAACGTAAGTAATGATAATGCAACAGCAGTTCACTGAATGTAGCAGAGGCAGAAATCACCTCCTATGCTCTGACTTTTTGGGGAGGGGATGTTGGAGCATTTGGGTTCTAACACTATGACAGCTGTCCTGTTTGAACTAGCTGGTTTGCTTGAATGCTGTTCTTTTCCACAGCTGCTTGTTAAAAACATCAACTAAGTGGCCTCCCCATTTCTCTAGAAGGGTGTTGTCATAAATGTCATTTAATCTATGGCAGGCACAGACAAATGAGCTTGCTTAACGCACTTACGTTCCATGTTCAAGATAACTTCACTCATTTTGTGTGAGAAGGAATAGGGAAGTACTGGTACTTTTGACAAGCAGATATGCAGAGACAGCAGTAGAGTGGACAGAAATTTCTATGGAAGGTAACATATTTAAGAGGTTGTGATTCAAAGCCTGTCTGGGGTCTGAGAATTTTCCACTTTTACTGTTTTCTGGTGCTTTGGCTAAATTAGTCAAGTGGTGGTGATAGATCAGAACTTGTAAGGAGCCAAACAGACTGTTGTAAGGCAGAGGACATGGATTCAGAAGTTTTGGATTCTGTTTCCAGCTCTGCCATGGGTTCATTACACTCTCTTTTAGACAAGACATGAAGCTTATCTGTGCATGAAGCTTCTTTCTTTTGAAAATGGCTATAGATAACCTCTGGAGCTGTAAATGAAAGGCAAGGCACAGGTAATAAATATTTGAGACATCTTTGAGCTTGGAAGCTGGAAGAACTATATGATTTGCTGCAGGTTGGGATTGGGAAGCCATACTGGTAACCTTAACTGCTCTGCCAAATTGTAACTGGAAACAACTTAATAGCTTAGATGTTGAGCTCTTACAAGGGGCTGAACACTTTCTACAGTAGAGTTGCTTTAGAAAACTAGGATATAAACTTCAAGTTATGTCTCCCTGTCATATGTCCATATCAACAGTTTATCCATATACTATAAAAGTTGCATGTTTCATGGAAATAATCTTTACACAGTTGATAGCACTCTTGTTGGTGAAAAGCACACTTTATATGTGCAACTGCTAGATAAATATCTCACATGTCTTCTGATAGTAGTTCTTTTTATAGCTTACTTATTAAGGGCTGGTAAATGTTTTTGTGATTTGGTAAATGTTTTTGATAGAGTCCCATGTTTTTAATGCAGAGTTATTTCAGACATATCTTTCTTTAACTGTATTTTTCAGATATGCCAATAGTAGCCTCATAAAATACATGGAGAAACACAAAGTCAAGCCTGACAGCAAAGTTTTTCTTTTGGTAGGTGCAACTTGAAAATTGCTGTGATGACAGGAATGAAATACATTTCTAATGGTAATATCTGTGTCTGTTCTTCTGTCTCACTCTAATGAACACCAATATCTAAGAAAGCTATTTACCACTAACTAGCCATTTTTGAGATGTGTTTTCTTCATATAAATTTATGCTGAGGTGTGCTTAAACTGCTGGTAGTGAAGATCTGAGAGTTTCTGTAATTAAGATCTGCAAGGCACTTGTATATTCAGCCTTACCTTTAGGTCTGTTGTGCAAATAGGAGAGTGAGTATAGTATATGTCTTGATTCTGTGTTGTCCCAGAGAGCTAGAGAGCTCCCAAAAGCTAAAGAGTTTTGTGAAGAAAGGGAAGAGGAAAGGAGAAATTTATTTTCTGTAGTAATTTGTTTTTCTTTTTCTTCCCTCTGACAATAGTCTACCACTGTTCTGTGTGCAATTCCAAACAAAATCCCTAAACATATATATACTGGTTACCTAGTTGAGTCATCCACTGTAGGCCAGTGGATCATTCCTGGATGCCTCTGTGATGAATTAGTGCTGTCTAAATTTAGGAATTAAGTTCAAAGTGACTTTGCTAGTACTGTGAACAGGGAGCCTCTGCAATAAGGCTTAGTGCAGCTTGAGTTCCAGTGATCTATTTTCACTTACAGATTCAGCATAGCAGTCATCTCTCTAGGTCCTGGCGAAGATTTGCTCTTTGACTTGTTAGTAGCTGCTGGATGATGACACAAATAGCTGTGGAAACAGAGTAGGTTAATCCCAAGTGGGTGGAAGGGAAGCATTCCCATAAGAAGTGTGAGACTTGAATAAAAGTGAATTAAAACTTCTTGAACTCAAGTTACTGGATACGCATTGGAATCACCTGGAGGATAAGTCTAACTGAAAAGATGATTTTATTAGCACGTGAACTTCCATGTTTTCCTACAAAAGGTGGAAGCCACCAGAAAACCTGGTAGAAAGGCAGAGAAACAAATGAGTTACTGTCAGCATACACAGCTAATTCATCAAGGTTGTGAACACAAAGTTGAGAGTTATCTTGGGTGGGTAGGCTGCTTTTCCAGGAGGAAATATTAACAAGATCTCTAAAGAACAAAAAACTAACCATATTTTACTGTTCTTTCTGAGCATCCTGAAGAAGGCTTATCAAGGTAATCAAGGTAGTTTCTGTTAGGTTTTTCTCACAGTTCATAATCAGGGATGAATAAGGGTATTTTAATGATCAGCCACAGAGATGGAGGCTGATCTCAGATAGGCCAGTCTCCCAGAGATCTGCATAAGAATACCCAGGAATATGAACAACCTTCTTCATACCTCATTGCTGTACTGAGGAGGTTCATGCACCTAAAAATTGCCATAGCCATGCTACAGCAAAGAGGCTCAGTATCTACCTTATCTCATGAAAGATCCTAAAATACAGCAGATCTTGAAGGAAAGGTGTGCATTGCTCTCCCATATCATGAGATAAGAAATATGTCTGCTAATGAGCTTGGAGGTAAATGTATTTTGAAGCAGACTCCCTAAAACTCCTTGTTCGTATCCAAGGTGGTTATTTTTTGAGGCAACCTCCATCTTGCAAGGTGACCTCAGAAGGCATCTGCTTTGTAACAGTCATTGATAAAGACCTTGTGCTAATGAGTACAGAAAGTGTGGTGCTTGGAGAACAGATGGCATCGAGTAGACCAGTGCAGGATAGCAAGTGGCTCTTGAGAAAGTGAATATTATGCCATTCTGCTGATTGACATTGAATGATAATATCTACATGAAGGGCAGAATGTTTTCCATTCAGGAAGAGGCATCTATTCTTGCTGTCCTGGAAGAGTTACAAGCATAGTATTTATAGCTGTCATGTCAGGCCAGGGGAGCCCAAGAGTGAGCAATTTTGAGACCTGCTGAAAGTAAGACTTCTGATGAAGTCTAGTCTCATGGGTTTGCTATGTTGTGTTAGCAACTGCTACCCTGAAAACAAATTGCCTCTAGACATTTTTTATTCATTTTCCCAGAAGCTACGCGTAACCAGACCTTCTAAAAGAAAGTTGGTGTCCAGTGGCATCACTGATAGGCAGATTATCTCACTTGGAGTGATGTTATGTGTGGTGTCACTTGGAATGAGCAAACTGATGGTATCCTCGGGGTGAAGAGTGAATGCTGACGGAAGGAGCAGATCATTAAAAGGTCCAAGATATCTTTAGGTCTTCTGCTGTGGTACATTAGTCTTATCTTTGAGTGACAAAGAATACAGGTCATGTTTGGAGGCAGTTTGTGATGATGGTGTTTATATGGCAGCAAACTGTATGAGCTTTCTCCTGAGTAGTACTGCAGCAAGGAGGTCTGAGGAAGGAGTCCGGGGGGCAGAGCTGATGCCGTCTACTCTTCTGTCAAGGATGACATCTGGTGCCAAAGACCAGGAGTGGCCTTGTACATAATGTGCGTGTTTGTCCTCCAGTCACTGTGAAGGAACTGGGGAGAAGAAATGCGTCAGAAGCTGCTATAACTGACAAAAAATTTGCATGTAGGGAGAGGTGGTGATTTGAAGTAAAGATACTGGAGTCCCCAAATTGTGGTATATATTGTGTGAGGTCAGAGACAATAGCACATTAGAAGTTCGATTTGTTAAGATGCATGGGAAACATAGGGTTAAGAGTTATCTGACCACACAAAAATACAGTAATAATAATAAAAAATAAATGGTCTCAGGTGAGCTCTCCAGGTGTGTGCAGTGCAGGACTATCTTGAGGTGTATCTCTAGGCAAGCAGCAGAATTAATTTCAGGAACTGGTTGCAAATGAACTGATAGGTGGAGAGACAGCCCAAATAGCTCTTTGTTGTGTTGTCAGTCTGTTGAGGTCCATGGCCCATAAAATATGTGAATAAGGATAGGTGGGAAGAAAGTGGCAGAAGTACAAAGAATTTAATAGGCCTTATCTACCAGGCCTAGAATTAACTATAACTATTCAGAAAGGAAATACAAGGAATCATCTTTCTTGAGGAGGATGGGTAGTCTTACTGAGGCTGCTTATTGTAGCAAATATATAGAATATAGAATTGTATATCAGATTTTTAATTTATTGGAAGAAAAAGCCCCAAATACCCATGCCAAAATCACATTCTTTTGCTGAATATTCAGGCAGTTTTTGTTGGAGGACCGAAAGACAGTTTGAGCTAAGATATCCTTTGCAGAAGAAATTTTATTTTTACTACTGGCTTGAATTAAGAGAGGATTGCATGAGAGCAGGATACTGTATAATGTAATTTGAGCACCCAAATTTCCTACTGTGAGTTTATCAGAATGTGATAAATAACTCACTCTTTAAAATGGTATGATATGCCTATAATTGCTGTTTATACTACTAATGTATTGTAATCCTCTTTTATAGCCTGCTGCAGTCAAAAGCATTCTGGCTAATAGATTTAGGCTTATTTTCCTCCTAGCAAGGAAGAAAGGTTACTAGGAAGGGTCTACTCCCCCTCTTTCTCATTTCAGTACCAATTAGAGTAGGTTTGAGGAGCTGCATGAGTATCAGAGTGCTCTGTCTCTGGAATGTTGCCAGTGTAAGAAATGAAGATTTATTGTTTCCGTCCCTAAAGCGATATGAAGAGTCCTGGTTATGTTCAGTCTGTTCTGACACTTCATTTTGTGTTAGCTGTACAGAACAGTATAAAAGCTATACATGTGCCGCAACAAAAAGACATTATTTATAAATTATGCTTTATGAACCTGTAATAGCTGAATTTAGTGTTACTTTAGCAAAGTGGTTTAGCCTTAGCAATTAATATTGCCTAATACACCTAACTATTTCTTCCACGAGAAGTACTTCACAGCCTTTGTACTTCACAGTACTTTGATGGATGTGCATTGTAGTTCTCAGGAACTTCACTGGACAAGCAATGCTAACTTATGCTTGTCTGGACAAGCCAGAAAGAATTTAGTAATCCACAATCCAAGACATAAAAGTTATAGTTTGAAAAATAGTAGTTTGATGAACTTTTTGCTTTTTTTAATGTTATGCTTTACAGCTTCAGAAGCTTCTTACTATGGACCCTACAAAGAGAATTACCTCAGAGCAGGCTTTGCAGGACCCCTACTTTCAAGAGGATCCTCTGCCTACATCAGAGTATGTATTCCCTTGTCTGTGCACATCTTCTTTCTGCTGTATGCTCATCCCTGAAATTACATGACATCTGAAACATTCAGATATCTGTCTGTGTCCACGAGAAGTAGTAGCTCAGACATGCTCAGCAGAAACTACACTAATAGTCTGTATCTATTGGCACCAGAACTAAATGGTCATGAAAAATAACCCAGTACCACACTAGTGGTGTAATTCTGAGCATATTACCAAAGCTAGAGGGACAATATTATTGCAGTATTTAGAGAATTAATCTATTCCCTCTTCTGTTCTGCCTTATGCAGCCTCATAGAGCCCTGTCTTCCATTGCCTGGTTTGATTGTGCCCCTCCCTAAGATTAGGACAGTTCTCTGACCTACAGCCCTTTCCTATGCCCTCTTGCACAGGGTAACAGTATGAGAAGAGTGAAGAGAAAAATGACTGCCTAAAATGCCACAAATCCCTTGTTCAAAAGGCTTGAGAGTACAGAATTTCTCTCTCTGTATTTTATTGTCGCGAAAAGTTCAAATTATATATTCATTTCCAACTGGCAGACTTACAGTTTCTCTTCCCAGTGTTTAGAAGCATGGTGGTGCATAGCATTATGTTCTGTGGGAACTGGATGCAGGGAGACTTCCACCTTTGCTTTCATTGTTTCCTCAGCCAGCAGGCAACACTAAAAGGAGGGAGCAGTCACTGGAGTGCAAAAGGAATCTAGTTGAGACTAGTTGGGCATTTTTAAATTTCTTTTTCTTGTTTACACACTTTTAAAAATCGTGTCACGTTGATTGTATTCTGAACATTGATGCAGAAATCTAAGAAATTGATACTGAGCAAGATCTACCAGTAATTTTCTGTTTAACCTTTATCTGATGCTATCCTAGGTAGAGCTATAGCTCCTCATGGATTACAGGATAACATTGTGATAAAGTGTCTGCCATAAGCATTAAGGAATGTTCCAAATTCCATTGGCGAGTGGAACTTGAAAACTATCTTTTTTTCCCTCAGCAAGACCTGGGAAACTTATTGAAAGTAACTATGCAGTTGTGATTGGCAAATATATTTAAGCCTGCTGTAAGCCAAGGCAGGCTCATAAGACACTAATACTCTTTGGATCAGGCCCTTTATTCAGTGAGCCATGCATGTTCTAACTGGGTGTTGTGGAACCTCTGGCACTGTGTTTGTTCATTTTATCATCTGGATCAACAAGTGGTCGTTCTGGCATTCAGGCATGTTCAACCATGCCATGATTTCTAAATGACAGCCTAGTGCCAACAGCAAAGAGATCTGACGTTATGATCAGCACCTATCTTGAGTGCTCACACTGCCACTCACTTTTGGAAACAGAACATATGAAATACAAGAAATTAAGTTACGTTATATGCACTTGTTTTTAACATGGTGTTAAGTAAATGTATGCCATATGTATATATTTGTGGAGTGTTTACTGTTTACTGTGTTTCAGTGTGTTTGCTGGCTGTCAGATTCCATATCCTAAAAGAGAATTCCTCAATGAAGATGAACCTGAAGAGAAAGGGGATAAGGTATAATAAAATCCTTTTTTCTTTAAAAAACCCCCACTTTTAAATATGCAATAAGAAAGCATCATGGTGCTACCAAATGAAAACTAATGAAACACGAAGAGTTAACAAAAAATATTTTTCTGAGGTAATGCTCAGCTCTCTTAAAACTGCTTCTCAGAAATATGAAAAGTATCAGATGACTTTGGGGTGTCTCAGGTGGTATTACCAGTGTGGTTTGCCCTGACCTGTGAGGAAATGAGCTTTATGGGCTGTTGTGTCAGCAACAGCCTGCTTTCAGCTGCTGTCATTCCAAGAGGACCTTGCTGCTTCCTCCAGCATTGCATGATGAAAATACATTGTGAGCACATGAAGAGAATGGCATTTTCATTGTATGACTGGCATACATCCAGCCATTTGAATGGAGATGGCTGTTGGGGTCTCAAATAAATAGTGGCAGCCTGCTTCTGGCACTACATCAGAACATTTCATCCATCTGCACACAGTTTCCTGATCATGTTTTAAGGGCTTTCAAACACAGGAGTAGTAAGGACTGTGAACTGTTCAAGTAGTGACAATCTGCTCTGAGTATTCTTTTTCTCATAGCCCCATAGACATGGGCGAGAACTTGTTTGTGTGCATAGTAAACTTTGGTGTGTTTGCAACATAATCTGATCTGCTTGGTGTGTGTAGCTCAGCTGTGCTACATGACCACAGGGATTATCCCATCATGCTGTAAAGGCTGGACAGTAGTGCTATGGTGTAAAAAACAGCTTGTTATTTTCACTTAACAGTGTACAGTGAGGCACCAACAGTAATAGCTAACAAAATGTGAAGAGAACAGTCTTGAACTGTAATTATCCGAGGACTATGTGAGAAGGACTGTTATCTTTTGGAGAAACCGTTGGACTACGTGCATCTTCTGTTTTCGTTTTTCTGCATAATGTGACAAACAAGCTGAGTTTAAAAATACATTTCAGAGAGCAAGTTTTGTGTTCAGAACTGATATTGCAGTTCTTCTGTACTGAGAGCAAGTGGTAACATCCATGATTGTTGTGTCCAGATAGTTTTTTCAAAAAGAGGAAACAGACCCTTAAACAAAAATAAAATGAAAGTCATAATAGTGATTTGATTGTAATGTAGTTACGAGTTCTGCTTCAGCTCTCACAGCTTCACAAACAAGAAGAAACCTTATGAATTAAGATTACTCTGGTTTTTTACTTTCAAGTCAGTGTACTTAAAAGTAAATACCTTTTTCCTGGGAATGCTTTGGGGGGTGATGTCAATGGCATATTTATATTCAAAACAGCCAATATATAAATGGTCTTTCAGATTGTTGATGACGGTCACGTATTTATGCACACTCCAAATTAAACTTTTTTCAGACCGGTTGAGTAATATAAGTCACACATTACTCATTGAATGTGTTCCCACAGTGTAGACAATGTGGAGGTAAAGGATATTCTGGAAGTTAAATGTGTACCATGTTTTGTTGCTTTATGATGTTATTGTAAATGAAGTTTGTTTTTTTTTTTATATACTGCTTTGTTTTTGCTTTGTTTTAAAACCATAAACATCTGTATAGTCCTTTGGAAACCGGGAGAAGTTCTCTGTGTTTGTTTATTTGGAACTTGAATCTGAATTGAATAACATTTAACATAAGCATCCATTCTTCAAAATGCATAATCATTAGTCAGCAAAGCTAAAATGAGGGTTTGTAGCACAAAGGGAAACTATTCTCTTCTCATTCAAATTCTGTTAGGCAAGTTTCTGCTGGGTTTTTTCTTAGGTAGAACCAAAATTTGATTTTGGTAATTTGTGCCTGAGAGGTAACAGGTGTCAATATGTTGTTAACTGTAGGCCTTTTATAAGTTTATTCGTTTAGGAACCACCATGAACCAGACTGACCCGAGGACAGTGTCTTTGCTGGTGTAAGCCATTTTTGTGCAGTAATGTGGTGCAACTAGACCTCAGCTGTAGTCTGACAGAGCAGGTCCACAGAAGAGCAAGCTCAGGCTAATCAAGTAAATTTTGTGCCAAAATCCAAAGCGCAAAACTTGGGACCTCAACAAACTCTTGTCTTTAATTATGAGTGTTCCTGCAGTATTTGTTTACACATAAAATTGCAACTTTTCAGCTCACACAGTAGCAGCAACCTCACATTGCATCCAAACACCCCTATGAAAACACAACTTAGGCAATTCTAGCACAAATACTGCCTTAGTTATTGGTTTTTCTGTAAGTGAAGCTCAAATCATTATGAAAAGATTAATTGCTTCTTAATAGATTTTTTACAAGCTAGTTTGATTAACTTTTTAAATTATTGAAGTCTAAATTTCACAGGATACAGAATCTGACTGAGATGGGATTTGAGGACTGCAGGCAGGAGGATACATTATTAGTTTTGCTGAATGTGAAATGGAATTGAAAGCCATCTTGAAGTCCTTGAAGATGCAAGGCTTCTTTGTAATCTTAATGAATACATCATTGCAAATTTCATCTGAATGTATCTTGGGAGACCATTGTGATGAATGGCTTAGATACAGATCTTTTGTGTTCTTTATCTGAGGTAATTAAGTGCATCTTGATGATTGGGGCATCAAGAATTTTCTCCTAGTGGCAACTGGTTGTCATGATTTCTGGGAAACTAATAAAGTCAGGGTTTTATAAAAGACTACCATGCTTGAATTTTTATATAAGCAGATATTCTAGGAAAAAAATACTATCCTGGAATGTTCCCTACAGTATACTGGGGGAAGGGTAATAAGGCTTTTCAGTTCAAGCCATGTCAGTTGTAGGTTTTTTCTATGATAACCAATTGAAAAATCTCACATTTGGAGAGAAATTGCTGTTCTTTGCAATTTTCTTATGTGCTTTAGTGCTCTGATGGAGGAGCCATCCCTGGTGCTCAAAAGCAGGTGAATGGGTGGTCTTTCCCAGAACTGTCTAACCATGGAGGGCAGAGTTGCTCTTTCTGACCTTCCTTCCACTTCCCTAATACTCTTTTAAGTCTGTATCCCTCTGAAACCAGAAGCGTACAATATCTTTTGCTCTTGTGTTCTCCTTCTTAACCTTGTTTCTCCCTTTTGTGGCGCTTTTTTCTGCCTCTCTTCCTACTAGGTCCCAGTGTCATCTTAATTATCTGGCTTCCCTCCCTTTGCTAGTCTTCTCCTGCCCTTACCAAATTCTTCTCCAGCTGTTTCCTCCTCTTTTGTCTTCAACTACTTATCTCTGGTTAATTTTCACTTTTATGCTATTTTAGTAAGATTTTCTGACCCTATGCCTGGTGCACCATGCTGGACCCTATTTCCACTATAGCACTCTTTGCAAGGTGCTTAAAAGCACAGTAATGAAACCTGTTTCTGGTTTTGCACAGAATTTTCTTGCAAACTAGAAGAAATTATATAATTTCTCTGGTCTCAATTTGCTTACCTTTCTGGCAGTAATGCTTCTTCGAGTTATTATGATGTGAAAGTTTGAAAAATGGTTTTGATTCTGAGTGAACAAGGCTGTTGAAGCTCTTAGAATAATTTGCTGTGGTTCACCATGTCTGCCGCTGAGCACTAGAGAAATTTTGGGAGTTTTGATTTAGTTTGTTAGATGATTACTGCTTTATAAATGGTTCCTTCTGTCCTCTGAGCACTTGGCTAGCTGTAGGAGGCACTAGACTGTCTTTCCAGTTTAAGTCCAACTCTCTTCATTAAAGAAGAAAACCAGTCACAAATGGGATACCCCCCACAAGGTGTGCAAGAGTGTACTGAGAACAAACTTCTCCCAGCAGTTGGCCTTGCTGTATTTTCTCCTGGAGCAGACAGGCCTGGGTTGGCAACTCTGCGAAGTTCACAAACCCAGCTTAGAGCAAGTGACCATGTTGTCTCTCTTCTTCCTTTAGAATCAACAGCAGCAGAATCAGCATCAGCAGCAGACAGCACCTCAGCAGCAGCCGCAGGCAGCAGCGCAGCAGCCGCAGCCGCAGCAGCAGAACAGCACCCAGACCAACGGGACGGCCGGAGGCGCTGGCGCGGGCGGAGGGGGTGCGGGCGCGGGGCTCCAGCACAGCCAGGACTCCGGCCTCAACCAGGTGCCTCCCAACAAGAAACCACGCATAGGGCCTTCAGGCGCTAACTCAGGCGGGCCTGTCATGCCTTCAGATTATCAGGTACCTTTTGAAATTTTGCTACTTCTGATGCTGCAAGACCAAAACATCGTTTTTCCCCCTTGCCCACTGCAAGAACACATCATGTTTTAATGAATTTTTCAAGTAACCTGAGCAGGCATGCTGCGATATATTATATTAAAATGTTGGGTTTAAGTTAAAAGGTTTTGTTCTGTGATTAGTCATTTTCAATACAATACCACTTTGAGTTGTATCTGCTGCACCCTGCTTTCCATTTCAGGAAAACACTTTAATATTTGCTTAACTTCATGTTTGAGAGTAATCTTACTGAAGCCAGTGGATGTAAATGCTGCATTGCATCAAGTTCAGGATGAACTTGAGTCTTGGCAATATTAAATCCTGTGTGAAGAGCAGATCTGAGAAGATCCCGAGAAGCAGAAGTAAAGTTAGAGCTAAGCTCTCCCATTTCATTCCTGTGTCATTTTACCTCATATTATCACATGTACGAAGTGGTTCTGTAGTTTATTCTGGTATCTTTCTAAGTCTACTTCTAATGTTAAAGGAAAAATGCATGCTAACACAGGAATGTTGTTTTGGTTCATCTGTATGACTCATGCTGAAGTAGAATGCAAAGACATGCATTGTTTCTAATGGGACCAAAATTGAATAGATTTCAGGTCTTCTAGTACAGTAGCATTCATAAGTAAAAGCAGTATCACTGAATTATTTTTGGGTTTGCATATTCGTCTTTGCTTACTAGAATTATATTTTCCACTGAAGAAGTGGCTTACACTAAGTATAGAAGGCATTGAACTTAACAGGATCTTCAGTACTTTTGAGTTTATGCTTACTGGAACAGTAATGAGTTGAAAGCAGAATAAGAAAAAGGTAGATATTAAAGGTAGATTTTAAATGATGTTAGGGACTCTGCTGCTAGCCTCAGAGAATCCCACCTTGGAGAACAGTCTTTTCAGGCTGCTTTAAACTTAAAGTAAGTAGCTTTCAAAGCACCAAGCTCTGGAGTTGCCTTGACTTAGCCCTCCAGACCTTCTCCACAGACAATTGATTTCTCAGTGCCAGACATTTTTCTCCCATTTCTGTTTGACTCTTTTAATTACAAATGATCATGAAGGCATTGAGGGCAATTTAAGGGTAAAGACAACTAGGTTTCTTTTTTGAAAAGTTCCAGACAGGCTTGAGGCCTGGACAGATCACTGCAGCTGTCTGAATACACAGTATTTATGGCTGGTCTGTTTTGGTCTGTACTTTGAGGACTGGTGTGCTGCGTTTGATGATATCCATTATAGAATTCTTATCCAGCTCTCTGAATTGTTGGCAAACTTCCCCCTTACAAGTTGCTAAGAGTCTAAATATTTTTTTTCCAGATAGATTTTTTTTTTTTACCCTCTATGATGCTTTCTATCTAAACTTGAACAGCAAAGGCATCAAAATCATGATCTGTATGTTTCCTTTACATCGCTCACTAAATTGTATGGTCTGATTATCCATTTTTATATTCGTGTTTGGCTTTCTGCCCTTAAATTCTAGCTGACTGTCTTCTGTTCCAGAAAGGAATGTTTGCAATTTGTCCAAGTTTGACTTTGTTAAAAACAAATTCTCTTATGTGGAACAAAAATAAGCATGGGCAAGTTAATGCATTCTTGTAGTCTTATGGCATTAATTTTACTCCAGCATATCTTATTCAGGAGTAGGAAGAAGATTCCCTTTGCTTTGAGTTTCATTTAGCTTGTGATCTGAAGTCTCCATTGAAGTTTTCTTGTAGTTCACCAACCTCAGTATATGTTGCTTCCACAAATGACAGTGCAAATTACTTGTTGAATTTTACGGAGCATTCCTTTTGTGACCCTGGGTGTTTTGCTTAGCAGGGTGAGCTGATGCTTTTCATCCAGAATAAGCTCCTATAAAATCATACCATTTATAAAAAATCTTTTTTTTTTTTCCCAGTAGAAATTGAAAAAACTTTCGGAATTTAGAGAAAAATTTCAGGTTTTAGACACTCTGTTAACAACCTAACTAAATAAGCCAAGAATAATCTGGTTATTAACAACATATGTGCTGCTGGGACACGTCTCTTCCAAAACTGGAGTGCTGAGCTGTTGCCTCCAAAACTGACCCTTACAAACAAGTGAAGTTACTTGGTACAACCATTAGTTATACTGGTATTATATTGATATACACAGGTCTCCAGTATGGGACTGTTACCTCTCTCTCTCACTGTAGCCTCACTGTGCTTCACCTTGAAAGCAACCTTCATATTCCTATGTTAGAACACAGAAAAAGTTATGTGATGTTTTTAGGATTTAGTATGTTTTACAGTTTATGTAAAATTGAAATTATAAAGCCATGTACAGAAACAAAGGGCAGAACTGTTTTAGACTGCCTGAACTTTAGGATCCTGCTCTTTCATCATCCAGCTGAAAAGTTGTTAGGAGGCTTTCACAGCTTTCCTAGTTGGGGTCCAGTGGTTAGATGAGACCACTGACTGCCTTCACCAAGCAGATTCTTGGTCTGTGGAGGATGTGGTGTTCTTACAGACTGAGTGTCTCCATGGGATTTCTGTTGAGAACTCAGACTTCTCCAGGGCCTTTCTGGAACTCATAATGCTGATATTTAATCTCAGTGTTACGCTCTTTACACTTTTCCTAGATGATTGCTGTTGGCCACAGGCCTGTTGATGACCCTTGGACATAGCCAAGTAGAACCACCAACTAGACAGTGAACAAAACTCTATTGAATGACTGCCTGAACCCTTGCTTAACTTGGCTGGAAACAAAACTGTTTGCTGACTGCAAATTTGGGGGGGGAGGTTGTAGACTCTCCTTTCATGTGGATTGGGGTGGGGTTTATCTTGCTGGAGAGTCTCCTGTCCACTGAGCAGTACTTCTCATGCCAAGTGATTTTGCAACTTGCATTATTGGGCAGCTCACTATTAATTCTGGACAGGGAATGGATGTGATAATGAAAGAGCAAATTCATCAGGCTGGAGGTTGCAAACAGTCCATGAATTTTTCTTGCTGAGGTTGAGATCCACTGAGCTGACATCCCAAACTGTGGAGGGGAAGAGAAAAACATTTAGGAAAATGAACGTTAGGTTATTGTACATACCCATGCCCAGCTTTAAGCAGTTGTCCTCATCTCCAGTAGATAAGGCAGCAGGTTGAAAGACTCACCTAAAATGATATTATTTTTTCTTAGTGGACAATTTTTCATTTAGATAAATTGAGTAACTCTAAGGTCATGGTTGTCTTTTTCTCAGAAAAGAATAAAATGTTTCTCTATAACATTTAGTATTACGGATCCTGAGAAGGGTATTTATGGCCTTAGCAGTTTGATTTTGCATTAATAGCAATTACAATAATGACAGAAATAATTATATGAAACAGATGAATTTTGAAAGGGAGTCTGCTCTTGTGTCTTGTGTATTTTTCCTTCAGAAAATGGGTGTGTACCTGTTGTACTTCTAGGTGTCTACCAATACCTTGTGTATTTTGTGTGCTGTGTTAGGGCTGATTGCAGATCAGAGTGATTACTTGTTTTATGGGACCCTAAATAGTAGCACTCTTTAGTCAGCTTCTCCAACAATTATGTTTTAATGACCTTGAGAAGGGTTCAAAGCTTCCTGAGCTGGTAGTCCTAACAGCCTGGTTTTCATTCCCTTGATCTCTTTCTTTTTTTTTCCTGCAGCACTCCAGCTCACGCCTGAGTTACCAAAGCAACATTCAGGGATCTTCTCAGTCCCAGAGTACAATGGGCTATTCCACATCATCTCAGCAGAGCTCTCAGTATCACCAATCTCATCAGTCTCACAGGTACTGAGAGGCCTGACAGGCTGCACTCAGAAAGGAATGGACTAAAAGCCAGAAGACTCCAGCAATATGAAGTTCATAATGATGAGAAGACCAAAAATACAAACTATAACGCAGAATTAAAGTTCATGATGACAAAAGGAAAACTTCACTCACTGAAGACTTCCCCCACCCCATCCCTTTATTGCCATAAAGGAGATTCTTGTGAAGTTTTCCTTCCTCCCTGCCCTTGCATGTGCTCCATTGTGGTTACTCTAATGAACCCTTCTGATCTGAACCCAGCACTTAATTTCTTTAACCTTTGGAATTTTGAAGGATTCCTGGTGCACCTTCCTTATGCTGTAGTGATTGCCATAAATCTGTCTTTTCAATCTCTTTAATGGGATTTTAAAGTTTGAAAATCTTGAACTCCCAGGCTTTCAAGCTTGTATATAGTTAGTTTTATACTAGGCAAACCAGTTTAGCTATACAGGTATATTGCACCTTTTTAAAGCACTATGTTATTTTCACAGGATATTACTGTTTTGCTCATGGATGTCAAGAACAGCAAAATTTTACTGTTCCAGAGTATTTTACTATTCTGTTTTTATTAGTCTAGTTTTCAGGCAAAGTTAAAAATAAAAAATTTAAAAAATTAATAAAATGAAAAAAGGAAAGAAGAAAAAAAACCACCCAAGTCTCTGCAGCGACAAATATGCTTCATGCTACTGGACTGAACGCCAAACAGAAGATTGCTGATATTTCTTAACTCATTCACATTGAATTCTTGAAATCACAGTGATCATGCTCTGACTAGTTTTAAATTAAGTGTTATTTCAAATGAAACCAGGACAGTCACATAAAAAGGAGATGCTTTCAGGATCTGTTGGAACAGAAGAATGGAATGTCTTCCCAGGCTGGACACCAAAATAGTCAGGAAAATGTATTTACTGCCCTTGAGTCTCAGTAGGAATGTGGATGATGCGCTTGTTTTTCTCTTAAGCAGCTGATTAATGTATGTGAGAGTTCTATAAATTTAGCTTTCTTTCGCATTCCTGAGTCAGTTCTCGAAATTTAAAGGTGACAGAAATACTAAGACTTGCTAAAACAAATGCATTTAATCATTTTACGTTAGAATTAATAATTAAGAGAAATTATTGTGCAGTTTGAAAAGCATGTTGAAAACTTCCTTTTTCATGTTTATAGTGCATATTCTATGTCCCTCACATTGCTGTGATTAACCAGATTAGTTACACCAGATGCGCTTGATTGCACTGAAATGTTTCCTTTTCCCTAGAGCAAACATGTTTTGATTGTGCCTAAGGGACTGCAAGTGGATGGGTAGCTGGCAAAAAATCCCCAGTAATTAAGCAAGAGTTTAGAAGCATAATCAGGGGATTATTGTCCAACTTCTGGAACCACAGTTATTCAGAGACACACAACATGTAATTTGGGACAACTTCGTTTTTCCTTCAGCCTTCAGAAATAAGGCTGATTCTAGTTGCAGAAAACCTGGAAAAATGCATTTAAAAAGATACTGGCAATGTAACACCAGTGAGCTTCTACAACTGGTGTCCAGAGAAGAGGTAAAGTGAGAGAAGTTTATGTGTAAATGGTTAACAATACAGATTTTTATGCTGCACTGTGTTCTCTTCTGTCCTGTGTCCACACAAAAAAACCTGTACACCCATACACGTTCACACTGAAGTTGTGATCAGATGTAGCAAGAAGAGGGTCAGGCACTGATCTCTTTCCTGTGGTGACCAGTGACAGGACCCAAGGGAATGGCCTAAAGTTGTGTCAGGGAGGTTTAGGTTGGATATTAGAAAAAGGTTCTTCACCCAGAGAGTGGTTGGGCACTGGAACAGGCTCCGCAAGGAAAAGGTCACAGCACCAAGTCTGACAGAGTTCAAGAAGCGTTTGGACAATACTCTCAGGCACATGGGTGTGACTCTTGGGGATAGTCCTGTGCAAGGCTAAGAGTTGGACTTGATGACCCATGTGGGTCCCTTCCAATTTGGCATATTCTGTGATTCTGTGAATAAATCTGTTTGCTCTGAGGAGAATGCTATTTATCACAGCTAGTCACATACAAGTTTCTACTGGGTTTCATCTCCCAATCACCTTTACTGCCCCCTTCCTCCTCAAACTTGTGCTCTTTTCATACCTTTTGTGAGCAGTTGGCTTGTTTTGGCTATACTTACCATCATGTGGTTTTGACAACACCCAGCTGCTCTGGAAAAGCAACTAAAACCTGCTTTTGTCATCAAATGAGTAAGAAGGTGGTGAAAAACGAAATGAAGCAATTGAAAGGAAAACCTTATTTCTGGGGAAAAATAATCTCCCAAAGGATACTTTCAATGTGTAACCCTTGAAATGCTCCATTTTATACATGCCCTAGTAGCCTGTTTGTAAGAACAGATTTTAATTGTTCCTTTATTTCACTGAGCCTGAGGGTTTGCTTGCTTTCTGTCTCACCTCTTACTGATGTTAATATGAGGTACTTTTGAGCTAATGGATATTTGACCAATGCCATAAATTAACATTTGACTTGAGTGTCACGTTTCTGGAAATTAATCTTTTTGTCCCCTTCTGTTTTTTTCGTCTTTCTCTTACCTCAAAATTATTTTGTCTTTTCTACTACAGTAATGTAACATTTCTATTCCCTACTGTGACCTGCAACTGGTCATCAAAATTCATACAAGATCAGGAAGTGGCAGGGAACCATATGGTTAATTAAGGTGGGCTCTTGTGCCAATAAGGCAAAATCATGGTGTAGATTAATCTCTGTGTAGAGTGTGAAACTTCACAGCAATGTAAGGTGCTTTAATTGAGTGAGCTTCCAGCTTCTAAAGTGACTGCCACGACCTCTCTCTAAGCTGCACTGGTGTTTCTGCCTTGGTTAGGTCTGGTAGATGACCACATGCCGCTCCTCTCTCTCTCTAGCTTTTGTGTGCACACATGAATCCTCCGTTCCTTCAAACTCACCGCTGGGAGGAGAGTGAATAAAAGCAAAAGAGCTGGCTGCAAAACATAGGCTCTGCACACTCTTGTAGTTCCTTCCTGGTGGTGAAATAATTCTCTTTTTCTTGGGAACTTGATGCATGCTGCCGAGGTCAGTGGCCGTCATAGTGGAAGAAGCGTTGCTGTCTAGGGGTCATCCCGTGAGGTAAAAATGTTCCGCTTTCAAAAGCGAATCGTGCAGTTTGTCATGGGAAACCAGGACCATGTCATTTTTGGTTTTTTTTGCCTGTGCAGTTTCGTTATTGCTCATAGCTCTATCTCTGCCCATAACCCTTAGACCCTCACCAAAGTGTTTCACACCTGTGCTGAGAGATGCAGGTGACACGGGCAGAACTGTCTTCTCCATCCTGGTGGGAGAGCAGGCTGCTGGGTACAGCTTTTCCCATTGTGGCTCAGAGGAAACAAACACGTGGGGAATGAATAGGATGAGCAGCCTGGTCCATGTTGGTGAAGTTTATGTAGCACAAACTGCACAATGAAGGAGAAATATAGGGGAAGCTGCGAGTCCTGCACTGTATCTGTGACACTGTATCTGGGGAGGGGGAGGGAAGAGCATTCGTAGCGGGAGGGGTGGCGGGAAGCTAGAAGTGTTCAAATATGTATAATATTTTATATAAACATAATAAGCTTAGTTCCCCTTCATAATCTTCAGGAATGGTACTTTAACACCATTAAGCAAAGAATTGTTTTAGGATTAAATAAATGTATTGTACATAAGGCCATACGTAATCTTCTAAAAATGTCGCCAGACAGAAGCGATGTGTATTACTATATGAAAAAAGTCCTTAATGCACTGTTATCTTCTAAATATTTAGTAGTAAATTAATGCTATTTAATTTTTTTAAAAATTTGTCTTGTGTAGACACTAAAAAGTATTACACAAAATCTGGACAGAACATGTCCTTTTTAACAGCAATTTAAAGAACTTTTTATATATGTAAGGTAGTAACTTTTCAAATTGTTCTAGTTGTATATTCCCATGTTTACTATTTGTGGAAGTGTGCCTGTCTCTATTCAGTTTTTTTTCTAATAATTTCATGCACACATCTTTCATTTTTGTAGTTTCCATTGGAAATTATTGTGTATGCACCTCATGCTGCCACAAAACTTTGCCACTCTAGATCTGTGGTGGCCACATTCAGCAGTGCCCATGCCAGTGGGCTAGCAAAACCACAAAGCAAAATACTTGTTTCTCATTCTAGAGTTGAGAGTTTACTGCTTTTAAGTTGTCCTGATGTCACTCTTGAAATGACTGTTAAAACTAAGCTATGAGTTCATTGCATTTATTTTATATTCTTGGTTGTAATGAAATGGAATTGACTTTGCTTCAGTGTGAATTTTTTTAATAAAATAATATACATTTGTAATAATAATAAAAAGTTCAAATCAAATAAGTGTGCAGAAAAGTTTTTGTAAACATCAGCTTTGGGCTACCAAGAGAGAAAATACAGCCCACGAAATTGCAGTTGTAATTACATTCAGAATGTTGATGATATCATACACCACACAAAGCTTGCAAAACCTCAGAGTTGAAATTACAGCTTTTAAAATGTCCATGAGGATATTCAAGGGTATGTGTCTATCAAAATAGAATGAAAGCTTATGGAAAGCAGAATCAATGGAGTGGTTCTCTTATGTTTTGTTCTGTGCTTACAAAATTCTGGCATGCTGTGCTGATGCCCACTGTTGAGATTCATTATTACTTGCATGACAGTGCTTTAGATGTATCTTCTGAAAAAAAGCTGATCTACTGCATTCTGAAGATAAATGCCCTCATGCCTTTTCCTCCTGCTGAACCCTGGAGCATTTCAAGATGTCAGGTGACAACATGGAAAGCACGAACTAGAGCATGTTGGTGGGTTTTCAAAGTGGGGTTTTGTGTGCTTTGCTAATCTGTGTTTCTGTTCCATCTAACCATTGTTTCACAGATGGATAGCTAATTCCTTCCAAAAATCACACTTGTCTTCTCCATAATAGTTGCCTGGGTACTTGCACTACCAATCGTGTTAAAAGGCTTTAGTTTCTGATGTGCTTTTTGCATAAGGGTGAGAGTAGGAGTGGCCTTTTGCCAAAAAACTTAGTCTTCATTTCTTACACCTCAAGATTGAGCTGTTGCTTCAGCCTCAGTGCAATTGAGCATTCCCAGCTCTATAACCCTCATAGTTTCTGTTTCTGCTGTCCTGTTTTTTTTTTGTTAAGAGATTGTGCTTAGTCAACAGCTTTGACTTGGATGTTCTTAAAACCTCTTATGTTGGCTCTGTCTCAATCTTCGTTCTTCTATAGCATATCTCTCTCTCTGTTTTTTTCTACCTTGTCAAGCAATTTACAGTCTAATCCAACTTGATCATACTGATCTGAATTACAGTGTAGTCCCTTTTTCTGTCCTTGACAGCTAAACAGCTTAGATTTCACAGCCATTGAGAAAGTTGCAGAGTAGGTTGTTTATATTAGTCTCTTGCTTTGACTTGTTGCTTTCTGCTTTGTGTTACTGCCCTGGCTCTGCCATCTCTGTTGCATTAGTTGTGAAGCTTCTCTCTTCACTTGCACATCACTGCCAAAGCCTGCTGTTATGCCATCCCTCTTACTCAAATCAAGAAGTTGTATAAGTTATCTCCTGCTCTGACTGTGCCACCAAGTCACATCCCCTGTTCTAGATTTCTAAATAAGCATAAATTTCTGGAAAATTCCTTCTTAGGTGTCTTCTACATCCCTCCTTAAAACCCTTGGCTTCAATGTCTACAGAAGTTTAGTATTTTGAACTACTGGTGCACAATGAGTCGTCCCTGTTGTGTTAAAGAAAACTGTCCCAGTGTTTCATTATGCCCTCCAGTCTGTCTGCACCCATCTCTCACCTCCCTGTATGCCCCTCACAAGCTCCCTGTGACAAGAACAGTCATTTTGTTCTGATACAGTAGCTTCATGACTGGGGCTTGCAGCACTCTGTAATATGAATAATAATCACTTTATTATCGTGGGGTCTTACTGCTGGACAGTACACAGTAGTAGTGTTCTCACTTCCCATGTGCTGTTTCTGTAAAACATCATATTGGTGCCAAGTATCAATTTCTTCTGGCTAATCACAGAACTTGAGCTAGCATTGTTCCAATAGCCAGCAAAGGTTAATGATGGTTTACCTGTAATGTTTTTTTAACAGGTAGGTCTTGCTTTTTTTACCCAGAGAGCTTCATGTCCATGTTTATGATCACAGAAAAAAACCCAGAAGCTTTGGTTTATTTTGGTGGTTTTACAGTAATGCAGAAAAATAATGTTGCATAACTACTACAATGATTTTTTCATTTGCAAGAAATATTTATTAGAGCAACAGTTGTTTGAGGTAGATTAAAACCACCAACCAAGTTTATGAAAGGTGTGTACAGTCATAGCTGAGCTGCTGAAATTGCTGGGGGAGTACTACACTTATGTAACAGGTATCCAAGTTAATCTAGAGTAGGTGTTTAAAAATTGCTATTGTTATTATTATAAGTCTGAAAGTAATACCAACCTACCTATAATTTTTATATAATGTGCTTGCCTTGGAATACTTCTGTAGGATCGTTTTTTTCCAGCTTTGTGTATTGACGAACTGGTAAGTGTATTTTAAGGACTGTAACAGGCCATTTCTGTGCTTATTTTGTTTTGTGTTCTTCGAAGCATCTTGAACAGTACACACAATGTGAGGGTATGTAACTTTTGCGTGGACACTGCATGCGTTGAACGAAATATTCAGCCATACATTGCTTTGGCTAAAATGTCTTTTGATGATATTCAGTAAGAAGTTGTGTGAAACGTCCGACTGGTATTTCAAGTCATTATAGAAAGGTTACCTATGCCTCAGTCCATTGCCAGAATGGAGTTTTGCTTTGCTTACACTAGCAGTAAAGGTTATAAATAAAGTAGTAAAGGAGGATCTGTATTTTTTTAAAATATGACTTTTTAAAATAAGGAATTTTAAAAAATCAAGTATTTGCTACTGATTCTTGGATATGGTATTGTAGCCAGCAATAATGTATTTTATGTGATTTCCATCCCAGAAGACTAATCATGTCATTAAGTAATAAAAAAACAATATGTGAAGCACTGAAGAAAGGACTTCTTCATAGCTATCAGCAGCAAAGTTTTAATTATGGATCAGGTCCTGCCAAATGATGTATGGTTCAGATGTCTTTTCCATGGCCTGCATTTGAGCCTACAGTGTTAAGATTCTTCCCTATATCCACAAATAGGAATTGCTCGCAATGTTAGGGGGAAAAAATAGGAAAGAAAGTTTGCAGCATTTGATTTTGTAATAAAGTTTTAATGCTATCAAGTTTAGGTGTCTGAAGTTCTCCAAATCATAATGAACTTTTAAATATTTTTAAATATATGTTTTTAACATTTGCATTGTTAAAAATGTTTTCTACCCTTATCTGGGCAACACAGCACAGTTCTGCTCTGGAAAGATAACCTCTAACTCTGCATGCTTGACCTGGTCAGGGACACGGTTGTCAATTCGGAGTCTTGCAATTTACACAAGTGGGCACTGAACTTTAACCTGTAAGTTCAGGTCACACAGGTTTATGGAAAAGCAATCAGCTTTTAAAGAAAACATACTTCCTTAGCTGAAAGGTGAGCCAGAGAAGTGCAAAATTAAAGGCTTAAAGTCTTACTGCAGAAGGCTCCTGTGGTCCCCCAGTTTGATAGACAGTGCTATGAGATGATTGTAAATTGTCAGATCATATAATTATTGCTAGGCTGTGCAGTTCTAAAACATCTGTTGTTGGTCATGCCATTTTCTAATATGATGTAGAATCAGTAGTTTGCAAAAGTATAATTAAGATTTTCTGTTTTCAAGTTATTGTATCACTTGTTCTTGCAGTAGTACAGAAGAAAGAAGGACAGTTTCCAATAGTTTGATTTTGGTGGTAAAGCTCAGAACATTAACTTGCTAACAAAGAAGAACCAAAGGAGATCAGGCTTCTCCCTTGCTGATATCCTCCTTTCGCTGCAGCAGAGGAGATTCAAGGAGGCAGATCAAACTGTGGCATTTTATAGTAACTGCAGTTCTTGGGAAACATTTGCTTTTGAAAAGAAATATTTGTAAATATAGCATCACAACTGCAGAAAGTATACCTAACAAAGTTGATGGGAGCAAGTCACCTTTACAAAATTCCCTGCACATAGTGAGCAGACTGACTTGCTCATGTTGAGAAGTTTATAGACTTTGGTTTTACCCACCCATAAATGCATGAAAATCTTCATAGTTTGTGGTTTCAAAGTACTCCCCCTGGTAATAATGGAACTTTTCTTTAAGCATCTAAAAGTTTTCTTGTAGCTTGCAAGCATAAAAATAAATCCCTGCTCATTTAAGAAACAGTGGGAACATCTAATAACATGCCCTGGTGGGTATGTCCCAGTGGGAATTACCAAGAGTTGCTTCTGCATCTTGCTGCTGCTGGATGAAAGCTGGAAGTCCCCTGTGACTTTGAGGCAGTCAGTTCTAGGAAGCAGGAATGGAGCAGCTTCTCTTATCATCCAGACTGATATTAGAGCTGTTTGAATGTATTCGAGTCATCTGAGATTGTGACATGTATCATATTTGAGCAGTGGCTGTACGCTTTCAAATCCCAAGAACTCAATCTCCCACGATAACATTTACATATATTGTCTGTGGAAAAATGCTCAACTGTGACTTGTTAATGTAAATCTTATGAAATACTTGTCAGTGGATCGTGTGTGCTGGAGGACATAAGAAATGACCTGCCAGCTAGATCAGAGCCAGGCATGTTCCTTTCCACCTAACGTGCCAAACTCATATATCAGTTGTAGTGTGTCATGCTTTTATTAATACACAGTGGTTGTGCTATTCCAAGGCTGCCTTATCACTGCAGCTTCTCGTGCATCAGAGATGTGGTAATCCGTTTGTATTCCACCTACCTCCTTCGGGCTGTTTCGTGCCTGGCTGTGGGGAGACCAGCATTTCACTGGTCTGGGACTGTGCGTAGTCTGCACATTACCTTGAAAATGAAATCAAAGGAGCATCATAGCAGTATTCAGTCTTGTCCTTGTGTGGGCTGAGATTCCAGTGCACGTGACATGGCATACTTATGGAGGGGACACAGGAAGAGAGTTGCAATTATCCCTGCTTTTGTGGGAGAGCAGGGATGGTTTCTGAATATGCTACATGTGAATGTCAAAACAGAACACACTTTTGCTTTGATGAATTCAGTTTTGCCAGAGAGGTGAATTCCAAGAGTATGCTCATTTAAATTATTAGGGTATGTCCTAAGTTTGTTTAGGCCAGCATGGACAATAAAACTGTTGACATTGATAGTAACTGTCACTTCTTAAATTAAAAAAAAAACCAACAAAAACAAAACAAAAAAACTTAAGCAAGTTTTTTATGCCTTGCTCCTCTCACGCACAAATCCAAATGTGGATCTAAGGAATAATTTGTTTCCCAAAAATGCCCTGAGAAAACAGGATACCCCGTGTAGCCAGAATAGCTATGCATCCTAAATATAACAGTGCTGAGTATTCATAGAGCAGGGTTCAGGTTTACACCATGTACCACAGCTTAGGATGTTCAGGGCCAGATGTCCCCCTGTAACATGATTGCTTCCTTCAGCTGGGTGCCAGACCAGCTCCCAGCCCTGCATCTGCTGGCAGGGAACGCAGTTACCTGACCCAGACCCACCTCTTCCTGGCCAGAACTGTCCCTCCTGCAAGAGAAGGTGGTTTGTGTCGTGGACAGATTTCTCAGCCCCTACACAGACCGTGGCATCTGTCTGATGTGGAGGTTTGCTACTGTGGCTGGGTGTGAGCTATTGAGTTGATCCTCTGAGAGGCTCTGGAAGCAGTGGGGTGGGCACAGAGATCCCCTCGGATACAAGGAGTGGTGGATGCAACATGCCATCATGGAGCAGATCCAACACGGAGCCCACGTGTGGAGATGGGAAGAAAGATTACCCAGCCCTCAGGAGCCTCCACCTTACGCAAGCTGTCCGCACACATTGCAGCAGTGGGCGTCTTGGGAAGGTGCCGGCAGCGCCTGGGGCAAGCTGGGAGAGGGTAGTGCTGCTGGTGTGCCACCCTGCCATCTGGCACAGAGAGGGTCTGGCTGTGGGATCGGCTCTCCCGGACACTTTGTGAACACCGTGGTGCTTCGGAAAAGCTCTCTAGACCTCCTGGAGCCCCCTGGCAAATCCCACCCTTGCAAACTGGGGCATGAGCCACTGAAGCGTGAAAGAGACTGGAGCCAGCAGCGAGGTGCCAGCCAGCACGGTGATGGGCATGTTGTGCACTGCCTCTCCCCCCACGCACGCCACTCCCCAGGGCCTCCAGGTGGGAGAGGCAGAGGGGGAAGGTGCCATGTGAGGACCAGCTCACTCCTGACTGTGGAAGGGTGACGCACTGAATTGCCCAGCTCTGTGGTTATGTGCCTCCCTGGAGTGGGCCTGCAGTACCCATCTTCCAACATGTTTCAGGCCCTGAAGTTTCTTGGAGAGTCTGACAAGTCTACCCTACCCTGTGGGTGAGGGTAGAACTTCTTTAAGTTTTTAGAGATGTGTTCTCCTACTTCTCTGCAGTGCCCCAGACACAGACCTCGTTCTGCTGTGCTTACATGCTGTCCCACAGGAAGGTCTCACAGTAACTGGCAGTTCACTGGATTTGGATGGATTTTCAGGAGGTCTGATCCCCTCCAATCTTTTTTTCCCTGCCCTGTTCTCACCTGCTAGGGCTGCTGTAAGTTTTAGCTAAAATGCCCCTTTTTGTATCATGGCTCAGCTTTGCCCAGTCCTACACAAACCCTCTCTTCTCCAGCCACCTGGCAGCCTGCACCCGAAGAGACCATTTTGTGGCTAACGTTAGATGCATTAAAAAAAAGGTGTATTTAGAGAGCCCCTGGGTGGTTTGTTTCACTTTACTTTTACTGCTGCAAAGGATATTCTGCTGCCAATGCTGTCTAGGTCCTGGCTGTCCTGGAGAGTTGTCTGACAGCTCTGATGTTTGTCAGGATATGTAATATGACAGCATGTATTTGAGAGCACAATCCCTGTTGGGATTATAGTCTTCAAATTTTCTTACATATTAAACCATCGTGTGCCTTGTGAGAGACTACTGAGGAGGCTGCAAAGAATAGTCCTACATGGGAGAGTTCAGCAGTATGGCAGGCATCATCTAGGCCATCTACTTGGAGAACGAGTCTTGCTGAGTAAATGCTTCTCGTTGACCTGCAAACCAAAAAGAAAGGTCTGATGGAATCTCAAATTCCTTGGCCATGGCAGGCAAAAGGAAGTCTGAAAATGCCATGCTCATATAGGGCTCCTGACAGCCTATCTGGACTAGGCAAGAAGTGGTTCATGCAAGCCCTCTGCCAGCAGGAATCTGCTGCCTCCTTAAATCATCTGCTGGGCAGGCAGCCTTGTCCTGTTGAGGGAGGGGAGGCAGCAGAGGAACTGAAGCAGGAAGGGGGTCACTGGCATCATGTTGCAGTGCTGCAAGATGAGTTGCTGCCTTAGATGGCAAGGAGGGGACTGACTGCCCCTTGTGCTCTGCAGAGAGGGACACTTAGCACCCCACTGGCATTATCATTTTGGCCTCCTCCCTCTGCAGCCTGACCTACTGCCCCCGAAAGTCCCAAGTAGCAGCTACTTTGGAGGAAGGCTTCCAGCTAAAAACTACACTGACTCAAATGACTTTCCCACTTGGTAAGAACAGGGTGAGAGCTGGACCCTGTTCTGGGAAAAACTCTTGAAAATGTGTATTTTTGCTTCCCTTTGCAGATTCTGGCAGGGAATGAGCATGGGGTCATTTGGGGAGGATCTGAACAAACCCTGACAGAATCCATTAGAGGGACTGACATCCTAGAAGGGGGAGAAAGGTGGAGGAGGCTGCCAGGCCTCGGGGGTATTCTTTTATATTTCATTTATGATCTGTTGATTTGGATCTGGCTGGGGTTTGAGCCCATGAGTCACGTTCACATGGGCAGGTGGGAGTGGCTTCATTATTTTCTTTTGAATCACAGTTCTCTGTCACCAGAACATGCTTTAACAGCCACGTGCACGTATGCGTGCGTGTGTCTGTGTGTGCATGCAAGGCCCAGCCAGCCTGGAGGGAACAGGCTTGGCTGACTTTGTCTCAGCTTGGTGGACTTGGCAGTGGTAGGTTCACAGTTGGGCTTACTGATCTTAAAGCTCTCTTTCAATCTAAATGATGCTAAGATTTTGTGATATGTGAACTAGGATGTTATGAACTGTGATCAAGTGCCATTCTGCAAGAGTTTCTCACAGCTTCTGTTTCATACACAAGGCTCTCTGGTGAGGGGTCAGGACCTCCTTTTTGACTCCTCCACTGGACTTTTGGAACACCGGCATGCTTATCCTACTTGCTTTGTAAGTGGGTACCATGAGCCTGCAACAGTCACTGCTGTTGGACCTCGGTGATGGTGTGGTCATCACAGACCTATAGAGAATGGCTGGGGTTGGAAAGGACTTTAAAGATCATCTAGTTCCAATCCCCCTGTCATGGGCAGGGATACCTTGCACTAGACCAGGTTGCTTAGGGCCGAATCTAATCTAGCTTTGAACACTTCTAGGGATGGGGCAGCCACAGCTTTTCTGGACAAGCTTGCTTGAGTTCATGAAATGTTTAGACAACACATGGTGTAAGTCTTGGAGTGTCTTGTGCAGGGACAGGAGTTGAACTCAATGATCCTGATGGGTTCCTTCCAACTCAGCATATTCTATAATGCTATGACTGTTGGCTCATGTCCTGCTTTTCATCCTTCTCTGCAGGGCTGTTTTCAATGAGTTGCTCTCCCAGTCTGTACTCGTATCTGGGGTGGGGTAGACCGAACCCAGGTGTAGCACTTTGCACATGGACTTGAGGAACTTCACAAGGTTCTCATGAGTCCACTTCTTAAGCTTGCCCAGGTCCCTCTGGATGGCATCCCGTCCTTCTGCTGTGTCAATTACACTGTTCAGCTTCGTGTCATCTGCAAATCTGCTGAAGGTGCACTCGACCTCATTGTCTATGATGAAGATATTGAAGAGCACTGGTCCCAAGACAGAGCCCTGAGGCACAGTACTCTTCGCCATGGTTCCCACCCACTGTCCAGAGACACACAGACTAACATTTTCTTGCCTGTTGTATAATAAAGTGCAAAGAGAGTTTGGAGTCAGAAGATGGGATTATCATCTCACGCTGCTGTTTAGGGGAGCACAACTCCAAGGCAACAACCTCAGTTGAGGGCACACCAGGCCAAGAGAGATGTTTGTGGTGTGGCTCACAGCAGCACTATGACAATGTTCACCAGAAGCTGCTTTGTGGAGCTGTATATCACAAAGTGCAACCCCTGTCCCCTGGCTCAGGAGGATTGTTGAAAGCTCCAGAAGCAACCTGAGCCTGGAAGCAGCGGGCCTGAAATCTCTCCGAGTCATGGCTAGCCCAAAGGTGTAGGACCCTCACATGGAGACAAGGTGTACAGCTGCCTACGGCTGGGCTGCAGCAAGTTCAGGCATCAGGACAGTAGAGTTGTCACTGTCTCAAACCCCAAAACCCCAGCTTTGTAGGAGAGCCCAGCAGGCACCACTGCAGGGGTAATGGCTTTCTTGGCTTGAAGGAGGTGGTGCAGCCCCCAGGGGAACATGTATGGAAGATGAGCGGTCTGGGGTAGCACACACCCTGCGTGGGCAGAGCTGGCCCCATGAGGGCTGTGCCATAGCTCCCACCATGCTTGTAAAGGAGAGCAGACCTTCAGCTGCACTGACAGTGTGCCAGCCTGAACACTGTGTTTGTGTGGACAGGACAGAGGCAGCCAGGCTGGTGGCTGCTGTGCTCAGCACTCCCCTCACACGCCAGCTGGCTCCTGGCAATGCCAATGGGAGGGCAAAAATCCACTGGTCTGCTGGGTCCACTGAGAGATGCTGAACTCCTCTGAGCTTTTCCATGTGCACCTGCAAAGGGAAAGCTGCAGTGAGAAACACCTCAGGCTGTGAGCGCCCAGGCACTGCACATCCCAGGTGCCAGAGTATGAATAATGTACGGGATATGTACGACGCCCTTTGGCAGCTGATGAGAGTATGTGGTGCAGGCTGGAGGAGGGGGAAGAGCCATGAATCTCTGCTGCCCAGCCCAGCAGCCTGCAGAGCTGGGACTGCTCTGTTGAGCTGAAAGGCCGCAGAGCCAGCACCATACCACCAGTACCAGCCATAACCCCTGATAAACCTGGGAAAGCCGGGGCTTGCAGCCCTGCCAGGAGAGGGGTGGCTCTTTAGGAAGATGGTGCTGTTCATCAGTTAAGGTTTGTTTTGTGGGTTTTTCCGTCCTAAGACAGCTACATACAAATGCGAAATTCACATTTCTCTACAGGAGTTTGGCTAAATACTCTCACATAATCCACAAAAAAGTTTCAGCACAGGTCTGAGCCAACTCCTTTCCTAAAGCCTTTCAGAATAGACTTGTCACTGGTTTCACTGGGAGGCTTCAGAGCAAAACTGTTGCACCCTGCCTTTGGTTTTGCAAACAGCTTCTTGAGGCTTGAAAATGAAATGCCTGTCCCTAGCTGTTGCCATTTTCTGCTTGGCAAGTCTCTCTGCCAGCAGCCTCCATGGTGTTATGATGGGGTTTGTAAATGTGGTTTGTGTTGGCCTGTGTACAGGGCCCCAAATATGAAGTCTGTGGTGCAATATATGTTTGATCCTTGGTGTTGGCATGGTGTGTTTGATAATGGACCTCTTTTTCCTTAAATATAGGAATAGGGAAGGGGCAGGAGAGCTGAGAGGAGATCTTTCTGCTGTTCAGATGGGACCGAGGAGCTCAGTAGCCAAGTGTGGCTGGCCAGGACCTCTGTGGCTGGCTGGTGAGGACCTCTGCCAGGGGTTGCCTGCCATCTACTGGCAAATCCCACAGGATGGATGGAGCCCAGGAGGGAGCTGGAAAAGGAAAGCTGTTGTGGTTAGGTTGTATCACTCTGGCCAGAGACAGCACTGTTTTTCTGATAGGACTGAAGGCTGCATTACTGTCCAACATATTTCCATAACACCATTACTCTGGCCAAGTTGCAGAGATACGTGGCCCTCAAAGTCAAGCCCTGAAACTCCTCATTTGCCATTGCCTAGCATTCAGGTACATTCTGATGCTGACATCTTGCCTCTGCATCCAGCTTTGCCCTCCTCCAACAGGGCCCACAGTGACCACCATCCCAGGATCAGCCTGTTCTCTGTAGTTTTGAAGCCCTGAGCTGTGCCAGGTTCAGGGTTATGGCACTTTCTTGCCAAAGCAGGCATCATCAGTGCTTTTCCTCTGGGGCTGCAGGAGGATGACATGAGGATGACGCCACCATGGAGCATTGGCTGTGGGGTCAACTAAGGGAAGCAGCCCCAGCGATGAGCTCCTCACCTGCCTGTCACATCGCCGGAGCTGAGGCTGACCTCTCACAGGCTGGAAAGGAGCGGCCAAACTTCCCAGCTGGGTCGAGCAGAGCGGCAAGGTCTGTCTGGGCAACGGGGTGGCAGGCAGCTGGGCACTTTGGTGGCGTGATGGGGCAGATGTCAGTGAGCTGGCTGGGAGTTTTGTGCCTGTGAATAGCAATGCCTGAATCTATTTACATACCAGAATGCTCTTGTAGTCTGGGGCCCGGGGAACCAGGCAAAGAGGATCTGTACATGTTCCTGGTGCAGAAAGAACAAAGCTGTGATTTACAGCAAATGCCTCCCTCCCCCTATCTCTGCTGTGGAGATAATCAGTGTTTTGCCCGAGTCTTGCTGTTTGCACAGGGAACCTGTTTTCCAGATTACTTGACACGTATTTTGGCTTCTTCTGAGTTGTCAGATAATGCTGGAGACTGTTAAAGTGCGGAGCAGAGGCACTCCAAGAGCCCAGCCTGCTGGGTCAAGCACCATTAGCTCCACCAGCAGACACAGCAGATTGGTTCACATGCCACAGGGCTGTTGTTGCTGAGCTGGGCTGCTCCATGCTCTCCACCATCTTCTCTCCTCAGCTACCCTGCTCACCCACTCTGCTGCAGAGGCTCATCACTGAATCCCACCAGCAGTGAGGACACCAGGCAGCCCCAGGCAGCACGTGCTCGGTTCAGCAGGAGAGCAAGAACCCTCCCATGGGGTTCAACTGCTGTTTGTACTGATGGCTCAGTCTGTCTTCTCTCCGCCCTTCTCCCCTTCTTCTTTCTCTTCTTCTGTGAAAAGACAGACTGGAATAAACTGCTCTGCATTGCCCATCATGGCCTGAGCAGGTTGGAATAGTGCTAGACTCTGGTTGTGAGCAGTGGTAGCTGTGTGAGACAGATATTTTGGATAATTTTTCCGGAAGTCTGTGGCATTGCAGCACATCCATCCATGCATAGCCAGGCAATATGTCTGCTCAGACAGTTTTGTACATTTTGCACCATCTCTGAATTAAAGCTATGTGTGGGCAGTTCATAAATGAAGCTGGGAGCAGTTCTGGTACCAGGAGATAGGCATCCTCGGGTATCAACTCTAGTTCCTGTGACAGTTATTTCTTTTAGCCCTGAGAGTTACAGGAGCCAGTGTGCCTGCAATGCTTTTTACCACATCTTAACTTTGATTTTTTTATCCACAAATTATCCCAGGCTGTTTGACTCTCTTGTCTCACTCAGGTGTGCTAGCTATACCTTTTTTGTAATAAACTTTTAATCACTTGCAAAAACAATTGCATCCCTAACCTGGGAAGGAGATTATTACTTGTTACATGAAATCCCATCTGGCAGCAGCAAACCCCACTGCAATCACTTCATAACAGCACCTGGAGGCAGACACGTAGCCCTAATGTAAGGCAGGTATTTGTAAATGGGATGGGTACCATGACTATAAAAGGAAGTTTAATGAAATGGCCTGTGCTATCTATGTATGTGACACTTGCTGTAAAGCTGTAAAAACTGTCCATCTTTCTCTCCAAGCTACTTTATGGCTCTGTTTCTGTATTCCCCATGATATGGACCTGTTGAAATAGTTCTAAATATCAGGGTATTGCACAACTTGAGATAACACTGCCAGTCTTGCTCAATGGCAGAGGGATAATAATGGCAAGCTCTCAAAAAATACCTGCAGAGAGAGATCCTGGTTTCATTAGCTTGTTTGTTTTAAGCTGAACTGCCATACTTGCATTTGTTGGTGCCAAATTCTTTTGCTCCCTTTGCCATATAACAGAATGCTGGCTTGGTTACCTTAAAATGTAGCCTGAAACAATTCCTGTGCTGCATCAACTGCTGGAAAACATGCAGCTGAGGAGAAGAGAATTTAGGTGTTTTCAGGAGATACTTTGGCAGTGAGAAGGGAAGGTGCTGCTCAGGAGATTGCCACCTCACATGCAGCTCTCCAATGAAACTCAGTGCAGGGGTGAAAGGAGCAACAACACTTCTTTGCTTTGCTTGCAGAGCTGCAGCCTTGTACTCTGCTTTTCCCGAGCCCCCCCTCCACCTAGCTATCCTTAGTGTTAAAAACCATGCCCTACTAATTGCTGTCATTAAAAATAGAGGGTTTTCTATGCTCTGTCAATAGAGAGGGTGTCAGCCCCTGAGCCCTTCGGCAGCAGTGCAAGGGCTCCCATCGACGTTTGTGGGTGCTGGCACCCGGCCCAGGACAGCCATCACTGCCAAGAGCCGCACTGCCACCCGCTCTTCAAGTGAGAACCCGATACCAGGGCAAAACCCAGGACAGCTGCAGCAGTCACACACCAGTGCACCATTTGGAGACTTACAGAGAGGCACAAAAATGAGCTGTGCCTTAATATAACTTATTACAACCAGCTAACCCATGCTTTCCAGAAGAAAATTGCATCTTCCACAATATATTCTAAAGCTGTTGCTGCACTGAGGCGTACTAAAGGCACCATAAAATCTTAAAAATGCATCAGACAAAATGAAATGCTTTTCTTATAGTGTCACTGTAATCCCGACTAGGGCTATAATGCACGAATGTGTGAGATACATGGTTCCTTAAACAGGGTCTGTTTATGCAAGCATTTCCTTGCCATGCCTGCTGGGAATACAGCCTCGACAGGGAAACGACATTTGCGAACAAATGAGCAGAGAGACACCAGCAAGTTCTCATCTCTGAGGGAAATTAGCATTTTAATATTCTGTGCAGGGCTTTGCTAGGCGGCCAGGGCTCGTAGGTGCTGTGTAATAATGACACCAATAATTAATAATAAATCTGATGCTGAAATACCACTGAGTTGGGGCTGTCTGCATGCCTGGAATGTGGCAGGGGTTCAGGGTGGGAGCCGCTCTCATGGCAGTATTTTACAAATGGGGATAGGAGACTCATAGCTAAAATTAAGAGATAAGAAGGGTGACTAGTAAGAGAGCTGAGTGGCATGGAAGTAATGAAAAATCTTTGGTGCTGAGAGAAGGAAAGACAAAGGTATTACAGGCCTGATGCTGCTCCTGATGTTGCACTGGGACTGAGTACCCTTGAACAGTGCTGTCCCGGGTTTTCCACTCCTTGCAAACTGCCAGTCCCATTCAGACAAAGACAGTGAGGACATGGGGCTTGTGAGATGCGGAGTGGGATAAGCAAGGGTGAGGGTGGGGGCAGTGGAGTCCCTGCAGCTCACTCAGTGGGATAGCAGGAGGGTGGAAGGGATAGAGCCTGGCTCAGGGGACTGCTCTGAGGCTTTGTCCAGCAGAAAGGGTGGACTGAGCCTCTGCTGACAGCAGGCTGGGAGGCAGCATGAAAGGAAGGCAGGAGTTACTAGCTGGCAGGTGCAATGTCACATGCCTCCAATGAAGTGGATGCTACTGGTCTGGGTCTGAGTGACTCATCTGGGGACTCACATTTCTCATCCACAGCCTTGTGCAGAGCTGGGAGGAGATGCTTCCTTCACTCCTGTCTGGCCTGGCTCTACCATCCATCACAGCATTGTGTGGTCCGTCATCTAAAGAAGTGGTGCAGAAAATATTAATCCAGTGTGGAGCACTTACATTGGGAACATTTCCCACAAGGAGCTTCTCCTGTGACTGGGTCAAGACCACCGATTTAAGGTGATGAAGGTTTGAAACCTCCCTGGCACAGGCTGTTGAACCTCCACCTCTCCCAGGACTGCAGGATCCAGGCTAACTGGGAGTATTTATGCCACCAGATGGTTTCAAGGGGTTTTGTTCCTCAGCAAGCTGCTTGGAGGGATGCCCCAGTGGTAGTTTTTCACAGGCAAGGCACATCTTGTAACACTTCAGTATGCTGCATAGCCACAGTGAGGCATTTCTGGCAGCATCTGATGTCGTGACAATTAATTAACAGTGGGCACAGCAGGTGCCTCCTTAGCCTGAAGCTGTAATTTCACCACAGGCATTTCTCCCTAACCCATTTCTGATGTGATTTTTCTGTCAAATGTATCTGTTGCTCTCAGTCTTTTTTTTTTTTTTTTAATTTTATGATGCCTTTTACTTCTCTCACCAGAGCCATTTGCCAGCTGCTGCAGTCAGCTATTCCCCACACAGGCAGGAGAGGCTCAAGTCAGGGCTTCGTTTCACTGAAGGTGAGAAACACACAGACTGGGGCTGCTGACAGACATTGCTCCCTTCCCAGGATGTGTTCAGAGCCTCGACTGCTCTTTTCCCTTCCTCCTGGACCTGGCCAGCATAAACTCATCCTTACTGCTCTGGGCAGAAGCTTCTGGGAACTGACTGTTCTTCATTGTTTTATCTCCTATTTCTGTACATGTATTTTGGAGGTCTTTCTCTGAGGTCTGCCTGGGTGGCTTTTGCCTGTTTTATGGGATTCTAAAATTATTGGCTGCTGCTTATTCTCTTCTTTGGGTGAAATATTTACAGACTCTTGCTAAATCTGAACAGTTCCTCTCTAATTTGTGTTTCTGTCTTCTCAAACTCTAAAGAGAGAGAGATATTTTGAGTCCAAACTAGTTGTCTGGAAAATGTACTTTAAGGGAAAAACCATACTGCTAACTGCTGCTAACTGTGCAGTAGGTAAGGCTGGAACCAAAATGATATGTCCTCTAGCTGGGGCGATTTAACTCAGGCCACTTTCTTCTCGCCCATTTTCCTGGGCTGTGTGCACTCTTAGTGTAAGAGGGAGAACGGATTTTAGATCCCCAATTTCATAATAATGTTATAGGCTCATATTAGTAGTAGCCAAGAATGTTACCAGCTCATATTGTGAAGTTCAGAATAGTGTGAGGAGGAAGCAGGACAACAAGTGCCAGCTGGTCAAGGGATGTGACCCTGCCCCTCTACTCAGCCCTAGTGAGGTCACATCTGTAGTGTTGTGTCCAGTTCTGGGCTCCACAGTGCAAGAGACACATGGAGCTCCTGGACTGAACAAAGGGCTTTGAAAATGATTAAGGGGCTGGAGCATGTCACTTATGAGAAAATGCAGAGACAGCTGGGCCCGTTCAGCCTTGAGAAGAGAGGACTGAGAGGGGACTTTATCAATGTCTACAAGTATCTGAAGGGAGACTGCCAAGAGAATGGAGCTAGGCTCTTCTCAGTGGTGCCGAGCAATAGAACAAGAGGCAATGGGAAGAAACTGATGCACAGAAAGTTCCACTTGAACATCAGAGGAACTTCTTTACTGCACACTGAAACAGATTTCCCAGAGAGGCTGTGGAGTCTCTCTCTCTGGAGATATTTAAAATCTGCCTGGACACAACCCTGTACTCTAGGATGACCCTGCTTGAGCAGGGAGGTTGGACCAGATGATGCCACTGTGGTCCCTTCCAACCTGATCTGTTCTGCGTTTCTGTGGTATCTTAATGTTAATGCCCCATGCAAATCACTGAACTGAGCCCAGCCTCTTGATGTTTGAGTTGCACCCTGCCCTCCCTACCATGAGGTGTCCACAGGTTTGGTATCTGCTGTTGCCCTTCATAGGGCATGAGCCAGACAATTCCCAAGCTGTGAAATGCCTGTACAGGCTGGTGGCACTGAAGCCACAACTTGTAGAACCTGTGGAGTGGATCCAGTCTAAACAAGGATGAGTTGGTGAGGCTGCAAATTAATTTCTTCAGGCAATGGAAATGGGGACATCTGAGAAATGCACCTGCCAAAAAATGGCTCCCAACTGAATGAGTGAGAGTGTGTTAGCAATGGTTTCAGGACAGAAAAAATGTTCACCTATGCAACCCACATAGCTTTTGAGAAAGGAATATCAGGCCTATAACTGGAACAAAAACAGGGGAAAGATCTGCTGTGGTCCATATTTTTTCAGTCACTCCTAGCATGCCTATGAGGTGGCAGGCTGGCCATGTGGCTTAGTGTTAGTCAGGGCTTTCCTACCCTGCCACCTGTAGCCAGTGCTAAGGACCACATAATTCATAACCACATCAGTCTTGCCCTAAAGTAAATAAATCAGGAATGACAAAAATACAGCCATTGCAATTTCAAGCAGCAACTAGCCAGATCTACTCTACTTTTTTTTTTTTTTTTTTTTTTTTGTGATCAGGTTAGCTCTTGTAAAAGTGCAGCTCTGAAGGCAATTTCTAAGAGCTGGAAGTGTGAGACTAAATTTTCCACAGACTATGTAAATCAGTGATTTATATTTCACCTGTGGAGGGAGGAGAAGCCTGTAAAATAAAGGAAGCTTTTCGAGAGAATGTGATTGCCAAACACCTCCAGGATTTTGCTTTGTTAGAGATGAGGAGAATGTAATTTGCATTCTCGGAGATACATAAATTTTGTTCATCTCTCTGGTGCTCAGACTGTGCAGATTCCATGAAGAGCTGTGCCTTCAGGCTCCCTCTCATGTGCTCATTCAAATACACACAAAGGATCACACTGTGAAGCAAGTGATATAGTTAAATTGCAGCTTTTGCAGCTCTGGAAATCTAGTCAGGATCCCCAAGTGAGTTTGGGGATATTAGTCGGATATCCAAAATCAGAGTCTACACAAGCAGAAGGTTGTCTGGAGCCTGACTTTCAGATTTATTTTTATTTTTTAATCTCTTCTCAAGCAGGCTGTCCTACCGCCTCCCTAGCTCAATGCACACATGCATCTTGGATGGAGATAAAGTATCACCATCTACTGGCGACTGAAAGGATAACAGCAGAAAATGTTAGAGGATAAGAAGATAAAAAAATTGGCTGTGCTTTTGCCAAGTGTGAGATGATGCAGAGAGCCCTGCTCCAAAGAAAGGAAGGTGTCTCACAGCCTCCTTGGTTGCATTAGAGCAGCTGAAGCCTGGCAGGGTATTTCTCACTCACCCTTGCTCTGGTTGTACCCACCTTTTGGTCTTGCGCAGAGGAAAGATTGATGCTTCTGGTGCTGTTTTCCCAGGGTCTGCATGACATATTGGGTGGTGTTTTGATGGGCTGGAGCAGTTGTGGCATCACTGCCTGAAAATGAGAATGTGAACCATGCTGCCCCAGGAAGGAGCCAGTCCTTCCTTATAGGACGTCGGCTCAAGTCTCTGGGCCATGAAGGACTCCAGCCAGCTGGGCATCTTCCAGGCTGTCACAGCCAGGTGTCAAGTGCAGAAAAGATCCTGTTTCTGCTGTGCCCTTTGCAACACAGTGACCAGTGAACCCAGAGCAGGGGTGCATGAAGATAGGAAGGTGCTATTTGCCGATCTGATCGCACGTGTTGATGGATCATTGAGATCACCCAGGGATGTTACCAGCTGTGGTGACCAGGAGGACAGGCAGGAGGTGGAGTTCATCTCCTGGTATCAGGAAGGGTGCTCCACAGCCCACAACTTTGCTGCTGCTGTTGCCTGAAGAGTGAAGGAAAGCACAGCCATGGCTTGATTTGTGCTCTCCAGAATGGCCCCAGCAGAGGCAATGGGTCCCACAGCCCCATGCACTGTGCACTGCACTCTGAGCATGGCTAGAGACAGGCATGGAGGGAACAGTGCTAGGGATGCTATCTTCTTTGCTCAAGGGCCCCCATACCTATCAAGTCCCATCTGCTGAAGGCAGTGAGAGGCAGTGGTGTATAGGCAGTGGTGTTGAGCTGGACTGGTGGCATGGGCACACTTTTCCTGAGATCACGGAGTAGAGCCCATGAGTCTGACCACCAGCAGCAGGCAATGGACCATGTGTGTTCCACAGGGGAGCGGCTGACAAGTCCTAGCCCATCTTCGGCCAGTGCTCACCAGCACCTTCCAGGTCTAGGGAAGATGGAGCAGAGGACAAAGGGAGATGATGGGAGGAAACAGAGTGAAGGGGTATCAGAAGGCAGCTGGGAAACTGAGAGGAGAACATCCAAGGATTTCACAGTAGTGGTGGGGGATCCCTTTCAGTAGCAGCAGCTCTTGCTCTGTTTCCTCAAAATACTTAGGTGACTCGACCTACTAATAAAACCCTACCTTTTGTTCATATGGAGAGCATGTCAAAGTGACAGCCACCCTGGAGATTACAGTACAATGTAGGCACACTGCTTTATTTCCTACACGATCATTCATTCCCTACTTGCTGGATGGGTTTTGAAGCCTGGGCTGAGCTTTGTGTTGCTGCAGCTGCCAGCATCCAGTTTTTAACGTGGACACAGTCCCTGCCGAGATAGCAGGACAGAAACAGTCTGCATATACGTTTGTGTCACTTGTCAGTAAAGCTGCACAGGAGATGTGTCTCTTCTTCCCAAGCTACTTGGACCTGCTGTTTTGAATACTACTAAGAGGAATTCCTACGAACAGTAGCACCCACCAGATGGGTCATGTGGACTTCTAGAATAGACATCATCATGCTCTACTAAATCTTGACTTTGCTTCTAATTCCTAGTTAAAAGGCAGTCAGAGGGAAGAGGGACTAAGAGCCACCACATCTCTAAGTGTTTTAGGCTTTTTCTTGCTGAGGACATTATGAATTCTCTTTAAGCACCATCATCTCCCCCCATTTGCAAAGGGCTGCCATAAAACAAAGAGAAATAACTCTGGATTTCAAGAAAACACTGTTCAGAGTGAGCCTCTCAGTCCATCCATTACTGCTGTTTCCCTCTCTTCAATCTACTTGGCATTTGCAATGTGCCACAACAATCCCAGCCCACATCCCTGCACAAGAAATGCCTGTTGTTCATGCCAGGTTGCAAGCGCCCAGCAGCCAATGTTGTGCTGAGTTAGGAGGTTTTGCTGGGAGCCTCATCTGACACCATTACAGGGCATTTTAATATTCTGGTCTAGTTCCATTTAGCTACAAAACTCCAAAGCATCAGATTTTCTATGAAAGAGACTGCAACCTTGGTGCTAGAGAAAGCAGCAAGCCTTACATCCTGGAAATTTTGGGCCTGTGGACTCCTGAGAAGTTGAAAATAGAGCAACTTGTGTTGCTCTTGCATGACTCCTTGTCAGGAGGCCAGGGAGTGGAGCAGAGGGACCGTTCGGGACACGTGTGGGCCCTGCAGTAACCTTGCCAAAGTCACAGCCTTTCCACAAAATGTTTCAACATCACTGAATTGGCAAATTCTAATGAAAATTCTATTTTGGCTCATTTTTCTTCATCAGGGAAGAGACACAACTTGTTGCAACAAGCACTTTAGTAACATATCCAAAGCCACAAATTGGCTTTTTTTTTTGTCCCCTCTGTCTTCTTCATATGTGTTTCAAATCAATCATAGTTTGATGTTTCTCCAATAAATGGAAGAAAATCCAGAGCCTCATTATTTTAATTCCTTCATTTCACAACTCTTTGTTTGTTCTCTCTATCTGAATTGAAGCAGCAATGGAGAATGGCAGACTGGATTTTTCCCTCTGCCCAAGATTATGTCAGAAGTAAATGTCCTGGGATGATTTTTGTTTGTATATTGGGGAATTTGAGAGAAGCATGAGTTGCATACTAAGTCATTCCTTTAGTTTTCTGAGTTGCTGGTACTACAGCTGTCAAAATACTCAGTGGTTTGATTTGGTTTTACAATCAAGTGCTTATCTTAAGCCTTGTGTGTTTTAATTACACTCTTTGGAAATCTCGGCAGTGCATCTTGTGTGATTTGTTCTGAATAGAAACAATATTTAGACCTTAAAATAATTGTCTTGAGAGGATTGGAAGTCCTTGAGCCTCTGCAGTCTTAGTTCAGTCCCTCTTGGGTCAGACAAACAAATTCAGAAGTAACAGGAGCTGCATTCTGAATAATCACTGCTTTCTGTTTCAAATCACATAGGCCAGCATGACAGGATGTAGGAGGAATACTAAACAAACTGTTAATCCCAAAAGCTTGGAAAGAACTTGCTGAGCATACCTGCCTCACTGTGGTCTTATAGCATATAGCAGGCATCAGCACATTCAGGAAAGGAACTGGGTCAACCGGGAGAAAAGCAGCTGCAAAATACCCCCCAGTGTAATACAGGTAATTTCCACTGCTAGATTGAAGAGCCAAGTGTATCAAAAGGAAAGCAAAGCAGCTGAGATGCTGTGAGGATGCTGGCTTCTCTAGTAATGTCACCAAACTTCACGTTATACTTTCCTATTTGTCTAAAGAGCACAGAACTCTGCAAATCTGGAACAATCCCACATGCCAATTTCAGAAGTGAAAAGGAGGGACAGCTTCAGCTGGTACTAGGTTAAACTACTGGGGGTTGTTGATAGCTCCTTTAAGTGGGGGGAGACACAGGAAATGCAAAGGGTTTTTGGTGCAAGATGTGAGCTCTAGAGCATGAAATGACATGTTGTGGGACTCTCTACCCAGACATAAATCATCTTATACAGGAAATCAAAGAGTTACAGTTAAGTGCATGACACCTAACATTACCAGCAATTTTTGCTCAAATGTGTCTCTTTTTTTTACCTCTCTTGTCTAGGAGTAGTGGTGTGCCTGCAAAGAGAAAGACCATCTCTTGGTAGGGTTTCTCCTGGAAGGTCCTTGCTGTAGTGTTTGCCATCTGTGCTGCTTGGCTTTGGTATTATCTTCACCTATTTCTGCCTCCTTTGCTCTGATTTTGTGTGGAACACTCCATCTGGAGTACTGCTTGGTGACAGTGGCTACTCCATACCTCTTAAGAAATGATGCATGTGGCCACAGGACTTGGTACTAGGTTTTCTCTGGGGTTGTGCTTTGACAAGGTTCTAGAATTAGAGTTTGGATCTACAAGTTTCTAGCCACTTGTAGATTTTACCTGGCTCAGCTTGGCAGTAAGCTTTAAATCTTTACGGTGTTTATGTAGTCAACATCAGCTCAAGATTGGACCTTCTGAGTGAGTGATGCTTGCATATGTCTTTGGAAATTCAGCCTCTTTTTAATTTGACTCTTCATAGCCTAAATGCAATCAGTCCGGTGAATGCAAACCCTGTGGCATTTTGTATTCCTAAATGGCACGCAGAATAGAGATGCTTCTACATCTGTGTGTAGCAACAGGTTTTGAACCTGTTTGCAAAGTTGTCTAAAGGTTTTGCCTTCGAATGAGAATTTTTGGTGAGAGTATCTGATAATACCTGGCTTCATATCCATGTATAGTCAACATCTGATTTTTTGTGAAACACACACAAAATATGCCTCGCATTTTTAGTATATTTCTTCCAGCAAGGAAGTAATTATTTTCTCAAAAATTTCGGTTGCACTTCATTGCTCTTCACCTTATGTTAAAGTCATCTTTCATTAGAAAATGAGTATCTCCTACTGATGTATGGAATGTAATTTCTGCTTGTCTGCTTTATTAGCCAGGGTGTTATTTTGCAGTATACAGTACAAACAGCATGTATTCCAGATCCCTGAGGTGATTGTTCTTGGCACCCTTCCTGCTCTGAAATCTGTGCTGCCACTTCCTCATTGCTGAGACCACCAACAGACAGGATCTGTGAGTCCAAAATGCAGGGGTTTAAGACACTGCTGGCACTCAGGTCCAACCCATGTTTCTGCCAGCAGAGAGAGGGCCAAATAATGTGAAATCTGAGCCTCAGCCAGCCTGTTTCACAGACCATATATTTGCTGAGGCATCAAGCAGAGGGCATGGAGCAGACGGCTGGTATTGGTATCATCTTCAGTCACTTCATCTAAATCTGTCAGATCTGTGCCCTTGGTTAATTGAGCTAAATAGCTTAACCTAATATGATATGCTGCTGGGCTTTCTGTACTGTTAAGCACTGTTAAGGACCCACAATGCTTGGCTGTGAGGTCCCAAAGAAACTCTGTTTTTCAGAAAAAGCTCCATACATTGGCACGGCAGTAGTGAAAGGAATTCAGCAACTGCCAGGATGGTTTAACTAATCAACTGCAATGAAAAATTCACCTCATCAATTTTCTCTCTGAATATATTTGTAAGCTAAAGGGCACCATTTGCCTGCCTGACCATTTGCATAATGAAGGATAAAGACTTTCAACTTGTTTTATTATCAAACTCATTTGATAAATATTTCTGTAAATGAGAATATCTCAGTATAAGTGAATAGATAGCTCTTTATTTACAAAAGAGAAAACCATCTAATTTGATGATTAGAAATTTTCAAAGGGGTAGACAACCCATCAGTTCTTTGGTTGATGGTTTCAATAATTATTTACACTTTCTGCTATGAATATGGACCTTGTTTCTCATTTTAAGAATCTGACCTTAACTTTCAGCTTCTGGTTTATCTTATCTCTGTCTCTGCTAGTGTATAAGGCCACTTGGTTATTGTATTTTTTCCTTATCCAGGTTCTAATGCAGCAAAAATTCTAGTCACTTCTTTATTTTACTTCTGATAAGATCACAAATTCAACTGTGAGCTCCCTTCACCCTCTTCAAAGCAATTTCTTTCCTATATGTTTTGGTAAGAAAGGTACTAAAGATCAAAACATAACCAGTATAAAATGCAGGATATTCTAAATAACACATATTCTAAAGAGGCCTTCTCTGTTCCCCAGTTAAATACAGATTGGCAGAGAATAATTCTGTAACACTGCTGTTGCAGCCATACATGCTGCTGCTTTAGGAGGGCTTTGGGGAGTTCACACATCAGTGTCAAGGAAGTTGTGCTGAAAACCTTGAAAATGTGAAGCTGAAGTAGCCCACACTGAAGTACCCCACAGTTGGATGTATCCTCGCAGATGTCCACAGCACAACTACAAGACACTCACTAGGCTTCCAAAATCCTGTCTGGGCCTTAATTTCACTGAATATAAATCCTGAGTGAGTTCTCTAAGGGAGCCTCTCGTGATTATTCCAGAGTCCTCTCCAGGAGACGGTGAAAGAAAAAATATAGCCAAAACCATAGTGAATGACTTTAGGCTGCTGCAACTGCCTTGTGCCTGCCTGGCCTGCTCTTTGAGTAGCAACATGGAGGAAAATAAGATACACTGAACATATTTGTCTTGTAGCAGCTGCCAACAAACTGCTCTCCCATCAACCTTGCTATGGCTCTAGTTCTTTCAGGCCGATGAGACAGACTCATGAAAAATCAGGGAATTGGTGAGTTCCTTCCTTGTAGTTCAGAAGACTCCCAAAAGTTTTTGCTTAGCTGGGTGCATGTGCTGATCCACTTTATCAGCCTGCTTGCTATACTGCTGACCATGTTTTTTGAGTCTGTTAAGTGTATTATGATGCACAAGCTACTGCAATGTAATTGCAAAACAAAACTCCCAAACCACTAAAGTAAGACTAGTATAATGCCTTATTGTACTTTCTAGAAGATAAAAGCAACATCTGTACTATTTCCTTACTTTTTTTTAAAGACAAGCTTTCTGCAAGCTTTCTGCAAGCCACCAGCAATTCAATGGCTGACACAAAGTAAGACTCTTTTTGGGCTTACTTTCTAGAAGCTTCCATTGTGTTTTCATTGACAAATACAATTACAGTGGTCCTGCAGGTTTTTCCCTGGAAGGGTAAAGAAGTTGTTAACTTCAAAACATCAGGTGAAAGGTTACATTCAAGCTATGTTGTGGTTGATTTCAGTGAGGGTTTTTTTCACTAGTGTGATAAAAGCAGATGTCAGAGACCATTCATGGATGGACCTCATTCACATGCTTGACTTGAGTGCTGGCAGCAGGGAGATCATCTGTGTTTCTGGCTTGACACAGCTGCAGTTCCTGCAGTACTCCTCATCTCTGGGTTACAAGCCTTGTCAAAAGGAGTGGGGAAACAGATGGATCAGAAATTGGCGCTATTTAAGAAGTCATTATCTGTGTCCATGGGATGATGCTGGCAACACTACCAGTTATCTGCCATCCACACCACTTTGGTATTTAGGGTTAAGCTGCAGTCTGAAGCTCAGTGTACATGTATGAATGTATTAGGACCGTATTACGGGCCTGTTCCTCAAATACCTCTCATATTTTGATGACACTGTAATTTGACATGAAAAAGGGGAGATCAGGAACAGCCTTTACCATTAGATGTTGGATTTTTCCTAGTGGGAATGACAGACTGAAGGAGATTATTTTGTAAACCATTTCTTCTCCTGTTACAAGTTGTTAAGATGACTTCTTCCTCAAGGATTGTGCAATATTGAATGTCTCTGTTGAACAGCCTGCTTGTGAGTGCCAGAAATGAGACTAACTGAAGTTTTTTGTGATGAGCCACTGCATATTCCCCTTGCTGGATTAAAAGACCAACATTTTAAACCTCTGGAATATCCTGGAGAGTGTTTGTCTGTTGTGAACATCCTTGATGCTTCCTTCTAAAGACCTTATATGAAAGGGATCAGAACCTCCCTTCAGTTTCTTCTGCTAATAGAATTCCTAAAATTCTGAAGTAAGTAGAGCTTGGATGTAGATGGCCTCGTCTTGATGCATTTTAATTATAGGAACCTGTAATTTCTTCTTTAGATATTCCCTGTATTTTCTGTTCCACAAGAGTTTATCATGTAGCACAATCCTTTGTAAAGAGAGCCGTGTGCTGTATGTGAACAGTACCATGACTATTTCTACTGGTGAAAAACAACTCAGTGAGGAACAATGGTGACTAAAAGCAGAGTTACTACTTCATGTAGCATTGACATAACAGGATAGGAGGAAGGGCAGGCTTAAAGCATTGTAGTGCATCTTCTGAGGCTTGAAAGAAACAAGGCAAATCTCTGCCCACCACATGTTTAAGAGAGCAGACATTGCAGACATTACATTAATAACCTTTGGAAGTGCAAACGTGGGAGTTTGTTATTAACTTTAATAGGAGTGTGTGCAAGTCTCCTTTCTTTACTCTGATACAGGCAGTAAAGTCATGATATTATCAAAGAGGTAAGCATAAAGAGAAATGTGTGCAGGAATGCCTGTAAGAGATTCCAGAAAAACAAAACTACCTGTGGATCTTTTTAGGTTTAAAAAGTGGCACTGAAAAGGATTCATCTTTCTTTTGTGCTTGACTTTTACACCAAAAATAGTATTCCCTACATACCATAATGCTGTTGAAAACTGATGAATTTACTTGTAGGAAGCAAGACACTAAAAACAGGCACATGACCAGCAATGCAATATTTAACCAGAATGTTTACTATTCATTGGTGTTTGTTTATGCAGATAACTATTTAACTAGTGAGGCTCTTTGAAGAAAGAAATGCTTTGTTAAAATACCTGTGCTGTGTTCAAGCACATACCATTTTGAACCTGAAAACTATTCTCTAAAAAAAACCCCCAGAATTATTACATTTAATGCTGATATTTACAAGGTAAACCCCAAGCAATTAAAAAATTCTTACTGAAAGCAAGCAAATCTATCCTTAAGACTTTCTGGCTTACATATCCTGAGAAAGCAAATGCTACAAACTCTAGATTCAGTGTTAAAAATGTCCTTTGCAGATGTATGGAGATGTATGAGCAGCTTTGTCAAATGTAGCAATGCGTTCAGAACCGTTGAGTGAGGTGAGGGGCCTGGATGTGAGGAGCAATCCTCTGCTGAAATTATTATTCAGTTTCCTAGTTGTGTAACATTTCATTTGCTCATTTTGTCAGTCCAGTTAGGATTCACTCGGAGCCAAGGAGCCTGACAAACATCTGCTTTTTCCAGGTCTACACTGGAACAGATTGCTGCCCTGAAGCCCCAACATCTGCTCCGCACAGAGGAGCGGTTGTGGTGCTTGGTGCCAGAGCCTCTTAAAGGCACATTTCCCTGTGAAGTGGTGGAGCCTGGGTGTGGTAGCAGAAGGGTTTGGGTCAGGTTTTGGAAATGGAAGGTTGACTTCAAGTGATTTAACTGGGGTTTACTTCTCAGCTTTTCCTGTGCTTCCTAAAAAATGAAGTATCCATGTAATAAGGTTGAATTGATTGCCTCTTTTTTTTTTTTTTCCCAGTCTCTTGTGTTTTTTGAAAGAGCAGTCTAGAAAGAGATCATGCAAGGTGCTGGAAAAATGTGCCTTTCATCACAGAATCATAAAATAATTTAGGTTGGAAGACGTGATCCATCTCCTCACTCAGAGCAGGGACAACTTGCAACTTGTATCTACCCTAGAAGGAAAATAAAGCACTCTAGGGAGGAAACACCTTAAGTATGAGGAGCACCTGCAACAGTTGGGTTTTTTAACTCTAGCTTACCTAATTCTCAGAGCCCAGAGTAACTGGCTGCTAGAGGGTATCTGTTCCAACAAAACCCATCGCTAAGTTAATTACAAAGGTCTTCTGTTGCAACTCGCTTTGCTAATCCTCAAACAATTTCAAGTTGATTATCTTGGTGTACTCTGGTCAAGGCAGAAAAATAAGGCCAAATGTAATTGAGGCTTCATTACAAATTGGAGAACTAATGACAGTCAAGCAGATACAGGACACATTACATATTTTACCTTTATTAAATAATAATTCTATTTTACATTGAGGGCTAAAACTTTGCAAGGGGAAAAAAAAGAAGATAATATATCCAACTAAAAGAGCAAATTATAAGGCTACTAAAATGATTCAGATAATGTCCTATGGAAAAAAAATGGTTTTACCCTCCTTTAATTGAAAACGTCCAAGTGAAATACACTAGAGCCTAAATATATTGGATTACTGGATTGTCGCAGGACGATTTAAGCACATAATTGCTTACTTTAATTTAATTTTAATGCGGAAAACGAGCGCGGGCTGCAGGCTCTGCCCGATGGGACGAGCTGCGGCCCATCCTTCCCAGAGCAGCGGCCG
>NW_021940604.1:21939737-22101452 GCF_001715985.3 Manacus vitellinus
GACGTCCCCGTGCGGGCAGGGTTTGACAGCCACGGCACGGGGAAACACCGCTGTGCACCGCCCGTGCTCACAGCATCGCACGGGCTGCGAGGGACTCGCACGCACACGCGCGGACAGTCACGCTGACACACACACACACACGCACACAGAAACTGGCACAGCCACTGTATACACACGCGGTTACACACGCTGCGCCCCAGGGTACGAACAATACCGTACAGACAGGCGCTGCCGCGTGTATTGGCAGCACTCTACACACCCCCGTGTGCAGTGTTCCATACCCATGCAGTGATCCACCGGTATGCTCACTCGCTCCGTGCACACGCATCTCTGTATATGCCGTGGTCACATATGCACCCGCACAACACCCGTTCACACACGGGCTCACACACCTGTAGGCACCACGTGCATGCAGTCGCACACATTCACCTACGTGCACTCTTAGACATTTAATGTTCACACATTCCTTGCACACGTGAGTGTACTCACACACACACAACCCCAGGCTGTGGAACAACCTGTGCACTTCAGAGGTGACAGAAGGGCACAAGCAGCACGCATGAGGGTTCTGTGTGGCATTCAGGTGGGCTGTTTCTGCCTAGGGGCACAGGGTTGTTGGGTGCAATACATGACGTGTTTTTATTGGAGCTGGGTTTGTTGCATGTGATACATGGATATGGAGTATATGTATACATCCTTATCAGCAAAGGTTTATCTGTGTGGTACATGGTGTGATGAATTGTGGAGAGTTTCCTTTGATGTGCTTTGTGGCTATGATGTGTGTGTATCCAGTTCTGGGTTTGTTAGATGGGGTACACAGATGTGGGGTGTGGGGGGTGTGTGTGTGTGTATGCTTCTGTAGATGTGGATGTAGGACAGATATATGAGACTCTGCTTATAGCAGGTAACGGAGAAGAAATGTTTGGCAAGGAAATTAAGCTTTAGAGGATATGAATTGTAAGACTAATGGGTGCACGCCCTCACAGTGAGTTCTCTCCTGCACTTCCGCGATGTGCTGATCATCATGGGTTTTGCAGGCACGTGCTCCTGAAGCAGATGGCTGGAATAAGACCCATGTGTCACAATTTGGCTACGAGTTGAAGCTGTTGAATTGCAGTGTTGTGCTTTCTAGCTCAGTGACCAGTGAACCAGCCTAACTGACAATGTTGATCTACTCTCAGGGGCAGGCAGGAGCAGCATTTTGGACAAAGCCAGGAGGTCCTGTTAATGGTAGAAGTGCAAGCCTGAACTCTGCAGCAGGAGAGGCTCTTAATATCATGTGCAAGCAGTAGTGGTGGGTATCAATAGCCTCTTCAGATGGTTAGGATGGAAAGACTTTCTTTCTTGCCTGGGACCTATGCTTAAGTTACATGTTTGACTAGGTTGTGACTTACAGGCATATCTATCTGAACAATATCTCAGTCATTGTCAGTTCTGGGTCAGCAACAAAAAATACCTTGTTCTGTGTGAACTAGGAGAGAAATTCTAGCAATCAATTAATTTTGCTGTTGCTGTTGCTCTCCTGTCTTGTGTGCTCTTTGTGGAAAGCAGGCATTTGTCACTGAATACCGAAGTAACACAAAAGTAGTTGTTTCTAATCAGTGGAGTAGTTTTCCTACTTGAGAACATTCATCAATACTTTATCTAAAGTTTTTACAACCACTATTTGCAATTAAAGGGAGAACAGTTCTACAGCCATAACCTCACATCTAGGGACCAAATTATTTGATATGCGGTTCAATAGGGGTTGTTTAAGGTTTAGAAGCTTTGAGACGAACGGCAAGCTACCAAAATTTGCATAGTCCTGTTAGACTCATGGCCGTTTGATATTTCAAAGACCACATTAGTAGTGTAGTATAATAGTATGACAGTAGCTTATGGTGGATAGACCCAATTAAAAATACTGTAAAAAAACTCTATTTAATGCTTTGATAGTGCTAGATAAATGATCACCCTTCATATGAAAAAGTAGTTCTTAACTGTAACCATGAAGTTAGTTCTGTTCAGTTTGCATCATCTGGACACTGTCAGATAGGTAATCGTTCATTTCTTCAGTTCAAGCAATTCTCATGAGGCCCATATAACCTATGCACTATATATAGATTTTGTAGATTTGACAGTCAGATTCTGAGCAATCCAAGCATGACTGTTAGTATTTTGAGACTGTTTTGATTTTCCTAAAATCTGACAGATGCAGTAGAGAATGAGCAGCTGTTCATACATATATAAATATGGAAATAGTACGTATGCATTTTATATATATGTAATATAATACTATATAGCAAATAAGTTATTAATATACACATAATATATAAACCTTTAACATTGATTAAGACTGTGAATTTTACAGAATTGACATTCCCAGGGATGCTGACAATATTTTGCTTTCCATTTGGACTCTCTTTCACAAGTTTTAGTGATGCCATAGTTCTTACTGGGGTCTTGAGACATGCGTGAACAACCATGTTATGACTTCTGTAGCCTTTGCCAGTAGATGAAGACTTTATGTCTCTTTTGAATTTGGGCATGGGTAGCATCTGTGGCCTATAAATTCAAGATTGTTGTTTCAAACATTGATCTTGAGTCTGTGTGTGGAGCATGAGATTACTGCTCACTATTGCAGAGGTGAATGACAAAAAACTAGTACTGTCTGCCTCAGATGGCCTCATCTCTAATGAGCTACCAGGCCTTAAAATTCCCAATTTACCTGCAGTTAACTGCACCTTTCTCCCATGTAGCAGTTCTTGCCAGACTGTACCTCTGGGCTCTCCCCCTCAGCCCCCTGCCTTAGCCCCTTTCTGCTCACCCACTCCAACTGCAAAAACCCTCTCAGGGGCCCGTCAGGTAAAGCTAGGCACAGACACTGGCTGTCATTTGCAGGCCCCATGCTGGGAAAGGGGATACATGACTAATGGGCACAAGGTTGGTAACCCAGTGTGTGTATAGTATGTAGGCGAGCCTTAGGACCTGGCTGGCTGGCTCACACTGCTAGCACATCTAATTCCAAAGTAAACTAAAGGACTTCAAATAACTTCAGTGACTTTAGTCTACCAGAAGGATACCAAACTTGCTTATCTGGTTGCTGATGAGAAACCGGCTATGTATTTTGTAACTCTGATCTACACCATGGCAGTGTGCTGAATGGAGACATGATCTAATCAGGAATAGCTGTCTAGAGAGAAATCTGGTAAGGTACCCTTTATGGTAAGTGTGGATGAGCGTAAGGATTTGGTTTCCTAGCTGGAACGTCTGGTAGCTATGAGATGCAGCTTACATGGTACATAGCTTTTTCCCTGTGATTAACAGTTTTCAAATCTTGGCTTATGCTTTAGCTAAAAGCAGGTGGTGAAAACTGTCAGGGAGAGAGGGGAAGATTGGGTGTCACTGACACTATTTCCAGGTTTTGTAATAAAGTATTTCCGGAGTTTTTGAAAAGATTGATTTTTCCTTTGGAATATTCTGTCTTTTACCAAGTCGAGTAAATTATCTAGATTTTCAAATGTTGGTTTTATAAACAATATGTTTTACTAGCAGTTAGATTATCTAATAAATTAAAAAATTCTGCTCTTTACTGAAATGTTCATGTATTCAGGTTTTGACATCTTTACATTGTTGTCTTCTACAGACGTGTTGCCTCATCAGTGGAGTTGCTACAATTTGGACTTTAGAAGCAGTCAAAACCAAGATTAGCAATGGCTGCTGTGAGGAGGAGGGACAGACTGCCTGTTTGGATGTTTCAGCCAAACATGGAGTTTAGTAGAGATTAATACACTTATCAGCAGTTTCAACATTTTCTGTTAATTTCCCTGGAACTTTTCTAGTGTTTATAAAGAGAAAAGAGATTCTGCTTAGCTCAAAAACTGGCTTGACTTTTGTAGAGATTCTTTCAGTGGACTTCTACAATGCAGACACTGTTGATCAGTGCCACAGTAGCAATGTTTGAACAGCCAGTATTAAAGCCACTTCTCTTTGACCTCCTTTGTAGGGTTCTTGGTTCACTTCTAAAGCCCTACACTGAATGGTCTAATCTTTTTACACCTCAGAACCTTTCCAGGCTCCTATTTTCATGCTGCTGCCCTTATCCACTCTCTTGTTACAAAGCTCACAGCTCGTGTGATCAGATTACATCTTCTGCAAATTGTGCTGTGTACATGTTATTTCCAGAAATTCTTGGTTTGTATCAAATAACAAAGAGTCCCAAGTATCTCAAAGATCATGCTCACCACTTCTTTTCACAAAAGGAAAATAAGAACATTTTCAAGCAATGACTTTTCTAACTCAAGTATTTTACAGCTGTCTTGAAAGGTTCTTTCCCAACAAAAACATATTTTTTGTGTGGAGAAGTGTGCTTGCTAGACATGCAGAGAAATTGGTTTTCCTTTTCCAATTTAGTACGGAGAAACAGGCAATTGCATTTGAACAGAAGATTAGCCTTAACTTAGAAAATCGAAGCATTACAAGATTTTTCTGAAATATTAATACATTAAGTATTTAGTACATACTACACAAAATCAATGTTTTTAAACAATATAATATGAATTTCTGTTTAAGCTTTGAGTAGTTTCCTGAAGATGAACAAAGTGCTGTGGTTTAGAGATTGTTTTCAAAGAAAATAGGTTTTCTTTCCCCTATATACTGGCTACTTTATACAGTGGAAAGGTTTATTGCAACATATCTGTCATTCAGTTTTCAAAATGTATCAGTGGACAGCTGTTCCTATTTGCTAGAATGTGCCAGACAGAAGAATCTCAAATCTAAGTCCTCCTTTGGCTCTTAGTCAGGGGTGGTGGTTGACAGAAATGCTTGATAAGTGTTCTTCATCTCATAAGTATGCTATATGATAGCATCTGAGTCGATCTGTGCTCATCTCAAATGTTCATAGGATAAAATAGGTGGACATGGTTGCATTTCTTTTCCCCCCCCCCTTTTTTGGGGTGCGTGTGTCCGGATATTTTGCAAATTATACTTAATCCTGTTGGTTGAATGGCTTGGAGAAGCGTGACAACCCATGTGTTTTCAGAGACCAAACTCTAGCAGCTTAAACAAAGGTCTTATTATCTATGCCTGGCTAGGCCAAAGTGGAAATACTCTCAAGACTCAGAACCAAAGCTGGATACTGGCAAGTGCTCTGGGATAATGGTGACAATGCACTAACAGTGTGGTCTGCAAGAGGTACTAACAGTATTTGCTGGGATCCAGGTCATATTGGAAGCGGTGTAAAGCAAAATCTGCATAGACAAAAATGTACTGCCTCAGAATGTGCTGGCAACCTCAGCCTGGAGGTGCCATGCCTGTTTTTGGATTAAAAACTAGAACTAGATAGAACTAGATTTAAAAGTAGATTAAAATAATCGAGAAATGACTAAATAAAAGCAGGATGAAATTGCACTTGTACTATCCATTACTTCTCTAAGGCTAAAACTTGCAGTGCAAATAACACTGAAACTTAAAGCTAGTGAATCAATTATGATTTGCAAACCAGCTGCTGAGGTTCAGACTGCACCTCTGAAATGTTGCCAACCCCCCCAGGGTGGCTTCTAGATAAAGTTGTAGCATGGACATAGCTATGGCAGCATAAGGCAATTATCACACACATCAAGGAGCTGACGATCAGCTGTTTCATCCTGAAATATTATGGTGTGAATGAAAATTAAATACATAATGCACTGGACAGTGTGTTCCCTGTAATACAATGCCCGGGAATGGGACACCACTCCTATAAAAGCTCTGTCAATAATTTTCTCATAATAGTCATAATTTTCAGCAGTACTAAGATATCTCAAAACTGAAAGGAAATGTTTTATAAAAGGTCTTACATATAGAAAGTTTGACCAGTTTATTGCAGGAAGAAAATCATACAAGTAGAAAACACCATTAAATTTAGATTTTTCTAAGGCCCCAGAAACCTTTAGCACATTCTGTGGAAATTTCCGTGCCACCATTTTGCGATACACAATATGACTGGAACTGAGTACACATACAGCTATGTATTTACTATATATACAGATATATGTTTAAGGTAGCTTGAGGCAGGAAGCTATAGCAGCTGAGCAAGAACATGAGAGTCTCAAGTTCTCAGAAATATGGAAAAATTAGCAAGCCAGAGCAGATAACTGCTGAGGTAACTATATCTTGGCTGCAAGGGCAAGACTGGAAAAAGCGTGATGACAAACTGTAGAAGACGGAGATTTATAAGTACTAATAATGATGGCTGATCTGCCAAACTGTCCATATACTTGGAGAGAAATCTCATCTGTCTTTGAAAATTACTGAAATTGCCTAGAGAGCTAATGTATACTTTAATATCATACATTGACAGCCAGACTGTAATGATCACCTCACTCAGAGCAGATGTTCTTTGAAAATCACATGCAAAGAAAATATGGTTTCAGGGATTTAGAAGTACCATCCATTGGATCATAGACTGAACCCTTTCCTCAAGAAAATGTTTTTATCCAGAGGTGAAGTTAGGTTTCTTGTTCCTATTATTTGGAGGCATTAGTAGTAGGTAGCAGCATTAGAGGTGCAGCCACAGCAGTGGTGCTGAGGCAGGAACAAACCCTGGAGAATAGATGGAAGGGACAATAAGGCAACAAGAAGTAGAAAAGAAGTGTTGAAAAGGTGCCTCAAGGAAATGGGAATAATTTGCTGCTCTATAAAAAGCAATCATCATCATTCTTTGGATGGAGCTCAGCGCCATTTAAATGGGTTTTATATGTGACAGTCTGAACTTTTTCAGCTATATTGTGACTTTTTTCTCCTCTAAATTGTGAAAGAGATTTGGAATTATCTAAGTTTCTATCTGTATAAGTCTATTCTAGCTGTGTGGGGAATCAGCTGTCCAAATCAAGGCACTAGTGAGCTCATCTCTCTATGTTTACAGGCCTGTAGTGTAAACTTCAGACATCTGTAATTATCACCTTGTCAAGAGGGACAATTGGACAGTTCAGGGCATGATCTATCTGTCTTACTTCACATAGTGGTTTAGGACAAGGTAAATCCTATATTTGTCTGTGGTTCCTCATCGAGCGAAAAAGGGATCTAGAGAAATACTGTAAATGTATATGGATTGCATACTGTATACAGGATGTTGCATCCAAATGTACAGCATACATGCAGATTCTTTACTTTCAACCTGAATTAACTACTTAAGTCTTCACTAGAAGATTGGGATGTGGGAAATGTGTGTGGCAGGACACTTTCTGTGTCACAGCATTAGCCAGTGTCTCAAGAAACTTGAAGCAGATACCGAGATCTTTGCATTTCTCTTTGTCACACATCAGAAAAACTGTCATGTATGCAACAGTACTGTCGTTACAATGCTTGCTACATTGACTCTCCATCAGCAATCCTTGCTATCAGGATCTTGGATGCAGGTAATTCCAGTAAAGATTGATTTAGGTGAATTGTGGGGAGCATTAAGATCAGAGAAAGAAGAGATCAAGCCTATTCTGAAACTGTGGAGATCCCCAATTTTTAGAGAGTGAGGGAATAAACCCTGCAACTTTCTGAGGAGGAAAAAGGAAGATTTTTGCCATCACTTAGGAGTAGGTAAAAATAGATTTGTTTAGCCATTCAATTGTAGGCATAATGAAAATAAAAAAATATAGCTAATAGTATTCATTTAGCCCTTGTTCTATAAATAAATATTTCCATATCCATCACCATGATGTAATACATCATTTGGTGGATGTCTGTCTAGTGTAAGAGAGAAAGTCAATTACAAAATGTGAAAAATGAGCAATAATAGATAAGCAATATCCACAAGCATTCTCTTACACAAAGCCATTGGATATATGGTGATTATACTGATGATACCCCATTTCATTTAAACAATTTATATTTATGTCTCATATTCCAGAACAAATTGTTGTTTGATTTTTTTTTCTACATCTTTAGAACTGGTGAAATACCGTAAAGTTGTTTCAGCTTGACCCTTCTGAGAGAGATAATTCATGTAAGTCCCAGGGTCAGAACAACTGGGACCTTATCTCATTTACACCTGTATTTTAGGCTCCTTGGAGAACTGTCATCCTTTGTAGATTAGTGTAGCCAACCTCAGTTCTGTCTCACCCATTGAGAATACAGGGGGCAATTAGTACTAAAGTAGATTTATGTAGAAGAATTCTGGTAGGTCTGAACAGAATCCAGCTTATTTATTCTTGTGGAGAATGGGACCTGTGTATTGTTTGCAAATATTTATGTAAAGTTGGAATATAGCACTATTCCAGATCATTCCCTTGTATGAGATACCATAAGAGGAATGGCACTCAAGGAAAGAACATGACAGTACTGTGAAATTATGATCAGGTAAAAGCACATTATAGAGTATATTTAATAAGAAGACAAAGTACATTCTTAGCGTTGGCAACAGCAAAATCTGTAATTTGCATTTCTTTGTTTTTAATTTAAATTACTTCCAATTTTAATAGTTTAAAGAGGAAGGCAGTAGAATCACCTTCCTTGAATGACAGGAAAGGAAAAGGTTGCTTTCCATTGAGAAATCAAGAACAATATAAAATATTGTCTGTTGATCATGGAAGAGATAAATGACCAATAAAATTAATGAAACAACTTTTCTTTGAAAAGATCAATAATGCCGTGAAGACTTTTACTTGGTTTTTTTTTGGAGAAGCTGTAGAAAAACTCTTTGTCTGGTTAAAGTCAAAGGCAGTATATCAAATATCCAAGATCTATTAAATAAATTTTCTTCATTTCATACTATTTTATATACTCTACAATGTCTAAATCTCTCAGAGCAGAGGAGGAAAAAACATTTTTCTTGTCCTGTGAAGACATAGGCTAGCAAAACCAATATCCAGGACAGAAACTAGAAGGGGATATAAATAAACAAAAACTGGACAGAAGTTCATGACCAGGCTGCTATTAAAACAAAGCAAACTGAAACTTCTCCAGTGGCAATTAAACATTGAATAATGTCTCATTATGGGGCAGATTCCCATCATCATTTGGAGAGAAGAACTGAGGACTTCTAGCAAAGAGTGGATTACACATTTGCAGTGAAGAGGTACAGTTTGGAGGGAAGGTGAGCTATGAACCTGCAAAAGAAGCTGAAAGTCCTCTTGTGCTCAGTAACTTTCTTTTATGTAGGTTTAGAGATAACCTGCCTTGCCTGGGAGAGGATAGCCTGTCAGGGATACGAATCTGAGCTCTTGCAAGCATTGATGAGCTCTTGGTGGGTCATCAGTGTAGACTCCGGAAAAGAGAGGAACAAAGGAGATATATTTTACTCTCTTCCATGTCCTGACTGGGCTTTAGCAACATCTGTAGAAGATACCAGCTACTCTGTTACACAGAGAGAGAAAAGCTGTTGGTGTGGAGGCTAATTTCTTTTTGAGTGTAGAACACAGCTGCTAAATATGAATGTACTTAAATAATCCATACATAAGCAAACCCAAGTTTAATAGAAGGCCATACTAGACTGTGCATTAAATTGCATCCCTTTCTTCAAGTTGTAGAGCTACAGAAATGCAAGTGTAGGATTCCGTACAGGTAGAATTGCAACTGGCAATATTCTCTTTGGCAGAAAAGAATCTATGACTCAAACTGAATTGCCTTTTCTAAAGGGATGCCCTGATTTACATGTTGACTTGTCCCAGGTTTTAGAAGACGGTATTATTTGACACTTAATTCCCTAAATGTAGCATCTTGTTAAGTGATATTTTGTTTTAGCAAAATATTCATAAAAAGCTAATAAGACAAAAGTATCTGCTTTAGCTTTTCTGTTTCACTCTTGATGAAGAGTCACTGGGGTGAAAGTCAGAATTAGCAAAGAACATTGTAACAGTTGCAAATGGAGCCAGGGAGAGTAAAATGACACATTATGTAGGTAAAATAGTGCTTTAGGTAGCCCATAGAAATAGGCCAAATCAACTTAATCATATTCTAGGCTGCACAAGTAATGCAATGGATAAAATAATTGCTTATATTAAGGAAGAAAGACACAATAGACCACTCCAAAATTCCATGACATTTCTATCAAGTATTTACAGAAATTATTTAAGCATAAATTGATCCATGGAGCTAATAGTCCTTATTATTTCTAACTGAAATCTCAGAAGATACTAGTATGTACAGGAATGGTTACAAGCATTTGCTAGGAAAGTGATGTCCAGTGTTCTTAAATTAGTTACCAGATTTCTTACTTGTTTTACCTTTTCCCATGAGAACTTTCAAAAACCTGTTAGAGTAAGAAATTTTACAATCATTTTCCAAGTGGGAAGGAGTTAAATTTCCAATACAGAAATTTAAAGCCTTGGGTAGTATGCTTAACAATGTGTGGCGTGGTATGTAGAGAATTTATGCAGAATTCAGACTGAAAATGAGCTGTCTGTATCCAAATCTTCTTAGGTGTTACTATGAATGGGAAACACGCAAAAAAATAGAGTTCTTAAAAGGCATAATATAACTGTGACAACTGTAAGGCTTAATTACTTTGCAAATCAGTATTTAAAGAATAGTTTGGTGTTTGGTGACTTGCTCTTTGCTTCAGAATGGACAGTTTTCACCATTGTGAAGTAGATATTCAATCCATGCCTTTGTATCTTTAGCTACAACAGATTCAGAGTTTTGCAATAGAAATAAGTAAACAGAATAACAAAGAAATAAGAACATAATTATGACAATGAGTTAGTTTTAATTCAGGATTATAGACAGAACAAAAAACTGGATACAATAAAAGTAAACTTCCATAGTTTGAATATAGTTCAATGTGTCAGCAGTGTAACATGCAGAAAACATCTGATTTCCTAAATGGGAAAGGAAGAACGAAATTTAATAGTTTATACATGAAGTACTGCCTATGTCTATAATTAGATGGAATCTCAATAAAAACATTTAAATTCTATTAGACACTTTACAGGTTATAATGTGAAATTATTTGCTTACATAAGCTGATGGAAATAGTACAGCAGGGAAAAGAATGAAATACCTAATTTGGATTTGTCCACAAAAGAGAGGCTGACTAAAAGAAAACAGTGCTACCAGAGAAACTGGAATTGAGTTCTCCCTGTGAGAAGTAATGCTGGTAATATATCATGCAGAGTATGTGCTAATTTTCTAAATGGTAGATGTTTATAGAAATGCCATTCCCAGAATAGAAACTTCCAAGTATAGAGCCTGAAGTGTTACTACTGTTCAAGCATAACCACTCTGCTGTGTTTAACACTAGGCCAAATAACTCCAAAACAAAGCTAAATAACTTACAAACTGCATGTTCATGTTCTTTTTTAATTAAATTACCTAATACATACCCTTAACACATTTAAAGCAGAAAAGACAAGTGGGTAACTACATTAAAATAGACTTGACTCCAGCTTTGCCATCAAAGGGTGTGAGAATTGCTGCCAATGATGTGTTTCCCCTTAATCAGAGGCTACTTTCCCAGGAAAGTCAAAAGTGTAATGTTTATGTGTAGCTTGGTGCAAATCCAGAGCCCTTGTCTTGCCCAGTTTCACTCCATTTGAACGAGAAGGTTGGGTGTTGCACTGGAGTGGCTGAGCCATGAACACACCACCCTTCTGTCTGGCTCTCCCCTGGGGGCAGTAATCCTTGGCAGAGGGGCAGCAAGAAACATCAGAGCATCTTTAACAGCAGCTGCTCTCTCTACTGTGAGTCTATAGGTGTAAGCTGTGCTACTGAACTTAGTAACTATTTAAACCAAGCAATATTTATCAACTAGATTATTTTGTCACAAGTGACAACAGGAATCTAGTGTGCCTGATTTAGATAGTCAAACATTAAGAACTGTTCTATTTAGTTTAAAAAAACATTATTAAAAGGATGGCCCTTAATTCTGTAGCACTAATTCTTTATTTTCACACTGATTGACTTTCTTCATCTAGGCTGTTATACCAAATGTGCAGTAGTGAGCAGCCAACATATTTTTCTTCTTGACTCTAGTGAACGAGTGCTGGGCTTGTCTTAATCTAAGAGAAACATGCATAAGCTTAATGGGATAGAAGTGAATTCTTCAGAGAATCAATTTTAAATGATTGTAACAATGATTTGGTAAGTGTCTGCTGTTTGGTGACTGCACGTTGATGCACACATTGTCATCAGTGATGATATATAATTCCTGGGGTCTTCCTGATCTCTATAGGCTTCCTTATTCCTGTTGCATCTGTGCTGTTGATATGTTTAAACTGGACATTCAACACAGCATCTTCTACCTCTGAAAACAAATTCTGGAAATAACCATCTTTTTCCTGTGGGCTGAGACTAAGTCCTAGCATAGTTTAAACTGCCCTTAGGAGGGAAGGAAGTTTATTCTTGACACCAAAAGTCAAATAAAGATGTTCATATTGTATATTTAAGGGTACTTCCAAATCTGCATCACTGCACCATAGCCAAAATACTCTTGAGTCACATTCAGCTTCTTTCCTCTCAAAAAATAAATGTGGAAGTGCATCATAGCTTTTTGGTTTAGAGTGGAAAGAATGCTGAATGGCTTTTCTCACATTAAAAAAAATCAGGATGAAATACAGAGTTTAAAGTGAACACAAATTCTTTCAGAAATAGTAAATATCTGGAAATTTCTTTCCACTGAATCCATCCTGTTGAGTGTACACTGCACAACAAAAACTTACTGTGTTTTCTGACTTAAGCAATTTACTAATGAGGTGGTTGAGAAGAGAAGCAGTAAAAATAGTTCTTGTAAAGCCGATGGAATAGTACAAATATTTTGCTAATCACAGAACAGTGTTGTGAGTCTATTCTACAGTAAAATGATTTTCAAATGTTTATATTTTCTTTTGATGAGTATCTAGTAATACCCCTCTTCTCTCATTGATGGACAGACAAGGAAATGTTATCAGAACCACATTTTAATTAACGTAAAGTTAGTGTTTGACAACAAGTTTTGTCCCTGCTGTGCACTGCAGTAACTGACAATGGTAGAAGTACTGTGAGGCTGGGAGTTTAGTCTCCAAGATATATATGGCAATGTGTACTTCAAGTTTTTTTGCATGCCAGATTTGCCATCTTTCAAATAGACTGGTGCAGATTATTTACATAAATGCAATATAAATTAGATTGAGCAACTAATCTAGCTTGTTGTTTGTGGGTTTTTTGTAATTTTTTTTGTATTCATCATCTATTTTGACTTTTTTATTCAGGGTAGATCTGTTTCCCAGATGGTCCACAAAAAAATACCACTGTGACTGAGGGTAGAGCACTGTATCTCAGAGGATGAATAAACAGTGGGAAAAGAGAAGGGAGGAAATCTTTTGCAGTGACAGTGCCACAGAGATGTTGTGTCATAAGGCTACAGCCAGAGCAACAGTGGTATGCGATCTAGTTCATTGCCTTTGTGGAAGAATATTTCTTCAGTTCAGCTACTGACATGATATTATGAGTGCTTTTCATACTGGTGAGATCTTAAAACTTGTGCAGAGGAAATAGAAAATGTAAAAATAATTTTTTACTATGAGCTGCAAACTGAAAAAAAAAAGAAAAAAACTGTGGAGAAATTTTACAGAAATATTTTAAGAAAGACTGGAACATTTTCATGTTGTGTCTTGCTCAGGTTTTTGTGAAGATAGTTTTAGGCTCATTTGACTTCTGGCATTCATTAAGTGTCTCTATACTGGAGCAGTAACCTATAAAGTCTTCTTGACTTCTATATTTGACACTCCTGGCAAGAGTGACAAAATGTACTTGCCAAATAATTATCTCCCATGGCAAGTCACTGAAGAGATGGAAAAACACTGAGAGAAATTATCATACCTTTTAGGACAGTCATCATATTCACAGAACATTTTAAAAAATTGCAAAAAGCATGTGTTTTTAAAAAAAAAAACCCTGTAAAATATGTTATTGAAAATTACTGTTTGCAACAATATATGTTGTGTAATCTAATGTGTGTATGGGAAGATGACTGGCATATAAAATACCATTGTCAAAAATTGTCCTTTTTGAGATCAGTCTGGGAAAATAAATTGCAGACTTTGTTTTTTTTGATGAATTTCAATAGTACTTATTACTCCCACAATGGTATTTTCTTACCATTTTGATGCATGAGCAACAGTATTTCTTTATTCAGGGAAATCTAACTTTTTAAATGGAGTTTGATGAGGTTAATAAAATGATTACAGTACATATTTGTCTGCAATAGAGAGATTTAAGCTTTTAAGGGCTTTCTTATCAGTTTGGTGTTCTTAAATTCAGGATTTTGGAAAAGAGCTAATAATTTACAGTAGATATCAAGGACAGCATAGACTTTAACCTATGCCTCAGGGTCAGTGAAGTGTATGACCTGTATGGGTTCTGCTGTGACCTGCTGCCCCAGCACAGCCTCTGTGGGGGCTGCTCCAGGCTGCCCAACCCAGACCTGCTCTGCTCCCCCAGCACCGCATCCTCCCGTGAGGACGAGAAGCTGCTCAGCCACCACATAAGCAAGGGCCAAGAAGCTGCCCCAGGGTTTTAAGACTGGGGAAGAGCATCAACATGGCCACAAGAAGTCTGAGAGAAAACTCATGCACCCAAAGGTTGGAAGGGAGGGATCACAGGCTAGCCATAGAGAAGGCAGCAGCTCTATGTTCTTCCTCACTCAGCACTCTCTACTGCCTCAACCTCTGTTCCAGCAAACCTCTGTCTACCATGAGGCTGGATCTGTGTCTTTGTCCCTTTTCAATCTTCAGCTGTTCTGGAAAGCAAAGTTCCATGTACCTGTAGTATTTTTCCATTCCATGTATCATCCTCCCTACATGCTTTCTATATGTTGTCACTGACGGTCTGATTAATTCCTTTTTGGTAACCTTGCAAGTTAAGGAGTTTCTTGACCTTTCTAGAAGAAGAACTCTTCCTACCCAGAGAAGATAGTCAGCAGCTCCTATGATTGGGCTTTTCAATCTAGCATCAGTGGGGGTGCTGTTACAACACTGCTGTAGTCAGCAATGAACTTTGCCTTCATGGCAAAACAGGGCTTTCAGGATATTTTCTGTGTGTTTTGTGTATGTATATATACAGAGAGAAGCTTAGCCAGCCCAGTGTGGAATTTTACTGGAGAGAGCAGTAAATACTTTCTACAGGCAGGGGAGCAGCCCATTAGTGTGGTGTGGAATGTCTTCAGACACTGATGCTTCCAAATACTTTGCTAACTTCACATTAGGCCTTATTCTCCCCTATTCCTGCTCCCCTGCCTGCTCCTTGGCTCTTTTGTTGAGCAGTCAGACGTTAAGAACTGCAGTGCAATCCATCCTGTAAAATTCTGCAGCACTAGGGTGATTTTGCTGTAAAAACACGTTTTCCTGTTGTTAAATGAAGTCATATGCAGCATAAATTATGTCTATTACTGTCTATCTGGCATTCTGTCTAACTTTTTGTGTTTGCTTAGCATTGGTACTGGAAATTAGGGCAAAAAATAATGGTACAGAGTGGATTTCTTTGTTGGAACTGAATAAGATTTTCATAACACTGGAAAGGGAAGAATGTTTTTACAATAATCAGTTATATCTAGTGCTAAGTTAAACGCTTGAAAGATAGGTGAAATATGGCATGACACTTTATTCATTTCTTTAAAATGAATCCTTTACTGCTTTTTATAGTCGTGGAAACAAAGAAAGGACATAAAGAAAAGGAAAGGGTAATGAATTGTAATTTGTATGGCTGTAGAAAGTAACTGGAGGGGGATAACTGATAATTCTGTAAAATGAAGTGATAAAAGACAAGGAAGATTTATTCAAGGTTGCACAAGGGTGTTTTGTAAGTTAGTAATAGTTTTACATTTGAAAAGGGGACATCGAGATTAGATTTAATGAGAAACTTTCTGACAGAAAGATTTGGCAGTGGAGCAGTCTGTCAAAATGGTTACTGAAGTATGATCACAAGAAGTGTTCAGGAAGAGTTAAGATAAAACTCTCAAGGGAGTAGTTAGAGCAGAGATTAATTAGACCTGCTCCAAATCATAGCCCTGGTGATACTCTTAGGATTTGAGTTTTTAAAAATCAATGTAGTCCACTGCTTCGTGCCATCTTCTCAGTCTGTATCCTTACAAGTTGTTATCTCCCTTCAAGCCTCTCCAACAAAAAAGGATATAAATATATTTTTCCTACTCACTCTTACTGGGCAGAAGAGAAATGATGAACCTGATATTTCTTGTATTGCAAGAACTAATTGGGAAACTCAAGAAGTATGTATGGTTTGCAATTACTTCCTTCTTCCTCTGTCTGGGAAATATCAATTGGGCTATCTGACATTGCAATTTTCTGATGCATAATGACAGATGTTGCAAATACTGGGGAACCTGGTTCCGTGGGTAGTAGAAGACGTAACTGCACAGCTTCTAGGGGTTTAATTTACCAATTTTCTAGAGGTCTTCTTGTCCTGATTTCAGGCATTCTGCATACTGCAACAATAGCCCAAGTTGTTGAATTTGGTTGTGCTTTGTTATTTTTAAAATGAGCTTGTGTCTTTTGATGGGAACAGCTAAAATGAAACTAGAGAAGAGGAACTAAAAAAAATGTTGTTGACCATATTTGTCTGCATCAATAGGGTGACAAAGGTTACATTTTAAAATAACCTTTGCTTTTTTGTGGTCCAAGATAGCCTAAAAGCCTTTCAGAGCCGTTTCAGCCTTGCTCTGGTTTATGGATAGCTACTTAGTCTGCAAGAAGCTGTTCTCTTGAGAGGGGATTGGTAGATTTGAGGGTTACTGCGGTTACATTCTGTTTCTCTTGACCATATCTCTCAGTTTCATTCTGAAAGAGCAGCACGGCACCTGTGTGAGGATTGCCTTGAGGTATCCTCAAGAGGGAAGTGGAGCCAGCTTTTGAACTGCCATGGTGGGTTTAGCAATTCAACCCACTCCTCAGACTGCTGTGGAACAGTCAATAGAGCTTTTGTTAAGGGAAGGGGGGATAAAGAGCACTGCATCAGAACAACAACAATGTCAAATGTCATTGGAAGAACGGGATAGGCAACTGGGTTTACATTAACCAAGGAAATATATAAAAATCACAAGGTAAAAGGCAAAGGAGAATGAGGATGGTGAATGGAGGTGTGTTATACAAGGGAACTGTTTAATTGGAAAGGTTAATTGGACATTAGGACAATGTATCCAGTAAATTCTATTTAAATACTCTGCTTAAAGATAATTTAGAAATTAATTAGAAATTGCGATGGTAGATGATTTAAAAGTCCTAGACTATGTACTGTTGAAATCTTTATTATGGGAATTCCAGGCTAGATTAGATACCTTTTGGAGAGGAGCATTGAGAGACCACATTTGTTACAGAGATTGGAATTGTTTTGACTTTTCCCACAAGACACTTCAAGGTAACAGGGTTTTAGATATCATTTCCTATGACTTCAGCAGAGATAGCCTCTGGTCACTTAAAAAAAAATCTGCTTTTTGTTTCATACAATTAAGGCCTACTGCATATGCAGCAAGGATGTATATATAGAAGCTCATTGAATGCTTCTTCAAATTATTGCAATTGATTAGCCTTCAGGAAATAGAAAAGGGAGGAGAAACCAAAGCTATTTTGGTTTTTTATGAATAGATGTTGTACTAATTATATGCACAATTTAAACATTTAATTCAGGAAAATACTCCTTATGCTTAAATTATCAGAAACTTTCTAGAATTTGCAGACAGTGATACTAGAGTTCATTGCAAGCCTTTGAAATTCAGAATACATGTGCAATTTTTATACTAAGATTTACTTGCATCTCAAGCACGTCTTAAAAGCTGTTTAAAATGCCGTAAGTCAGGCTACACATAAAACATTCTTTTAGCCTGTTTGCTTTTTGATACAATCTTTAACGGATAACTGCACACCCTGTTTAAGCCAAAACCCAACCCATTTCACAGCTATGTTTTGGTACAAAACATTTCACATTGTTCAGATTCTATCTTCTTCTGCTGCTTGTGTCTACATGTATTCTCTCTTTGTCTTTTGGAGGCAATAAAGAGAGATGGTAGATGGAATACAATTACAGAGATACAAATAGATTAAATGAGGGGCATAATGTGTTTATTTTGTTTTATTTCATGCACATATCTCTAACCCTAAGAACCTGAAGTTGTAACATTTTGTTTTTTCTAACCATTCAAGTAATCTCAGGCCCTATTTTAAGGGATGTGCTACAGAGAATTGGAGGTAGGAAGGTTGCTTCAAACTAAGTGCTTAAGTTCAGAATTGTTTCATTTTAAATGGTCTTCTCTCTATGACTAAACACATGACTGAGAGCAGCATTTATTTCCTGGCAATAGATTACTGTGGATCTTTTTCTCATCTTTGGTCTCTTGTAGGGCTTAATTAATATTGAAGCAGCACTATACAACAAAACACTAGACACCCTAATGATGTCTTCATTTACTGATCTTACAAAACAATTATGTTGATTTTTTTTTCCATGTATAGAGGGCTTTTCTTCAGTAAAATTTTTTCTTTCCCTTTACAGATTTCAAGCATGTGTTTATTTTGCATCTGTCTTTCAAGCTATGTCATGTGGTATCCATTACTTAGCATCTGTGTTCATGGCTGTTACTCCCAACTTTGTATGTGGGTTCCCTGGAAATGTGAGTAATATTCTTTTCCACAACTCCTCTGCATCAAGTATACAGGACATCTGGACACTATGGACATCAACAGAAAATTATGTTGTAGTCCAGCTGGAAAATGGAGAAATTTGGGAAATTAATCAATGCAGCAGATCCAAACGAGAAGTCAGTTTGGATCTGACATATGAATACAAAGGCAACAAGTCTGTATTTTCATGTTCCGATGGATTTCTCTATGATGATACAAAGTGGAAGAGCACTGTTGTTACGCAGTGGGATCTGGTCTGTGACCGAGAATGGCTTGCAAAATTAATCCAGCCTACATTCATGCTTGGAGTCTTGATTGGAGCAGTGATTTTTGGTGACATCGCTGACAGGTAAAGTGCTATCCTTTGACAACTGTAGCTTCAGACTGCAGTAACTCCATGTGTTTTTGTTGTTTTCACTCACAATTACTCATAATTATGTGCTCAAAATTCAGGAAGTTTGGGTATTGCTTTATTCACAGATCTGTTTAACTCAATATCTTTTTCCAATAGCAAGTACTAATTTTAAAATGTCTTTGCAAGTAATTTCCTTTTAGAATTTTTTTTTGTACTTTATGTCATCCATTGTTCTAGGCCTTAATCTCTGAAATTCCCCTGGGCAGCTAGTATTTGCCTTTAGGTTACTTATTTGTTTATTTATTTATTTATTTTTAACAGAAATAGCAATAGCTCATTGTAATAGCAATGGTAAAACCTGGGAGTAGATTTTCACCTCATTTTTCACGAGGAGAGATTCCTGGTGGAAATATTGATTTTTAATTTGTAATATGATAAATGACAGAACGCCTTCTAGAAGATTAAGTGTAATGTATTTTGAAATCATGTTTCCTAACCTCTGTCATGAGTACAGCTCAGCGGGGCTGATGCAAAGGCTTCAAGGGTTTGATCAAGCCCCATGTTCTTAAAATAAACACCCATATGCTATTTTTCCTTGCTCTCCAATTTTAGTTTTTCTCTGAAAAATTAGCTTAAACTTCAGTCTCTTGAGGGTTAGTCCAGATAGGAGAAAAAATGGGTGTGAGTGAGCTGTGCTGTAGTTTCACTTATTTAATCGCATGTATAAAGTTTGAGCACAAGGAGAGTCAGTCCATGGAGGGACTCATCCCAAGCAATCTCATGCTTACGGTGCCAAGGCTGTCCTTCAGCCCATTCCTGTCCAATGCTTCCTCCCTGGATGTTATCTCAGATCACGCACTGAGATCCAACATAAGAGCTGGACTCAGAAGCAATGAGATTCAGGATGAATGTCTGTATCCTCCTATTTCTGTTGGTTTTCTCTCTCAACACAAACAGTCTTATTCCTGCCTCAGGAGAACACTCAGCCATGCCCCTTTATCCATATGACAGTCAAATATCCAAGCTACATTTGTACTTGGTTTTGTCTCAGGCAGTTTATGTACCTGTGTTTTGCTTTGAAGGCTGGTTTAGAGTTATTTTTCTCTTTCTGTAAAGGAGCCTGTTGACTGACATTTCTGTTAGGTCGAGGATGACATTTTATCCTACATCTAACAGTATAAGCAGAACAAGGAGATCAGGCGTGTTTTTTCTGATTTTCCTTCATTAGCACAACACTATGGTGTGATAGTTACAACATGGGAATGCAAAAGTAATGATGACTTTTTTTTAATTTGGCTTTTAGAACACATGGAATCAATCTGCCTCCCAATCCAAGGCTTTGTAAAACCATATTTAATACAAAACCAGAATATAAAGCCAACATTTGTTTTGTGTCCCTTTAAATCATTCATAACTTTTAAAATTAATACTCAGACATGATTTATAAGGTTAGGATCATATTGTTCTCATTTCCATTAATTCAAGCCATGGACAGCTAGTTAAGACAATACACACATTCTGAGTTGCAGATTTACAACTGTAGATTTTACAGCTGAAAGTTATTATTTTCTGACACATCCTGGCTTGGTGGGAAATAAGATTGTGTATTCCTCCCATTACCAATTAACAGATTTCCCAACAGAAGAGCTCTGATAGCTAAGACTCATTAGGATCTTTTCTGGCAGGAATCAAAGATAAAATGTGCATGACTCCAGGTCAAGGTTGGAGAAGAATAGGAGGAATTTTAATGGAGCACCAAATACTCACAGAAAAATAAAATTACAAAGGAGTCCACACCCCTGAAAGTCCTCAACCTCTCTGTCTAAAAGTAATATCTCCATTTGCGAAAAGCTCTTTGCAATGGAGTAGATAGTAAGAGCCCAAGAAAATATTATCAGGGAAGAAAAATGATTCCACACATTTTGTATTACAAAGCATTTGTAGATAGAATGTAATTAATCTCCAATAGAGTCTTTAGCATGTGCTCACTTGTTTAGGGACAACTGGCTCTACTCTGGATATTTTCTCCCCGAGATACAGGAAGAAAAAAAAAACCAAATAGAAGTTCTTTTTTACTAAATGCCCTTCTTTTACACTGGAAACTACTATATGTTGATAGGAAGCTATTATTTGACATTTTTTTTGCCATTAGTATACTATATTCTTGGATTTCTGTATTTGTATATGCATGCATGTGTGCTGTGATGCAATCAGAAAATTCAGGGGAACTGTGTGCTTGCCATTTATTAGAGAATTCAATTTTAAATAACTGTACAAAGATATGTTACAGAAGCCTTTCATTACTATCCAAATTGGTTGTTACTTTGGCAAGAGATGGCATGTTATGACAGCTAACTTTTGTTAGAAATTATTAACAAAAGGCTACTTAATATAAAATATCTGAAAAAGTGATTTATGTCCTCATAAAGAAGACTGAGTAAATCTGCAGATCAGTTATGCAGAAGTTCAACTTGAAACTGGAGGTGAACATATGTAATGCTCACTGCACATTCCGTTCATAGGAGCTTCCTTTTCCTTGGAAGTTGGAATTATTGAAAAATTAATACAGGTAACTAAACCAGAGTTTCTGTGGCGAGTTGTTAAACTTCCATCTAGGCTCTCTGGAGTTGCAGGTGTATTTTAATAGAATGTTTGTGGTTATTCATAATTTTATTACTGCTGTGATTTTCAGGCTGGGAAGACAGCGTGTTATATGGTTCACAAGTGCTGGTCAGTTTGTATTTGGCATTGCAGTGGCCTTCACATTTGACTACTACAGTTTTGTGACTGTGCGCTTTCTCCTTGCTATGGTAAGAAGGGATGATCACCCTGGCTCTTTTTACGTGTCATTTCCTACCCCTTATCAGGAAAACCTCCCTTTTGTTATTATTTCCTCCCCTACTTCATTATTCTAAAGCCCCATCTGTTGCACTTATTTCAGCAGAGCAGGGAGAGTCTGAATATTCTTGGACCACAGCAGTTTTCCTCTTTGAATTAATAGAAAGCGTCTGTATGAAGCAGTGTTTGGTACTTCCTCCATCCCAACCTCTGCTGGACTGGTAATTAAATACCAAGTGTGAGCAGCAAACTCTGGATTCTGCATTGCAGCTGCAGTTGCATTTCTCCTCATTGTTAGAAATGGAGTATAGTTTTTCTTAACCTGGCAAATCTATAATAAGTATTATTTTTATCTCTACCATTTTGAATGATGGAGGAGAGATGCACATTTTCTCTTCTATGCATCTCTTTGGTCTTTTAAGCTGTATGTGGAATACTAAATACATAGGTAGATATGTTTAACAGCTAGATGTTTTATGCTGTACTTAAGAGTATTTCAGTATATATGTTTATGCATACCTACACACATACTTTTATATATGTGTGTGGTATGTATTCCATATCTGATATATATTAAATATTTATACATATTAAACAATTTTAAATAACTGTTTTACAGCCAAAAATGTACTATTTGTAGCTTTTCACCACATGATGCATACAGAAATCAGAATGCCATCACACAAAAAAAAATGATGTAACTTATTTAATGTGGGTTAGATATTTTGAAAATAGTCACATAATTTATTTTATTCCTGCTGACAGCACATTAGTCAAGACAGAACCTTGCACCTGGAGCTCCCTTTGCCTGATTAGAGCTTAGAAGAATTTCCTAGCAGGAAAAATGACATAATTTTAGCCTTGAACAGTGAGATCTAAAGAAGTCCCTCTACTCACTTCCTTGGCTGTTGATGCCAGGGACGGTGGTAGTTTAGAAAAGCAAAAAGCTCAGACCAGACCAATGCTGCAGGTTTTAACTGGCCACTGGGACTGATTTGCAAGATGCAGGCCTAAAGCTCTAGGCCCTGTGCTACTGAGATCAGCACAACTTTCCTGTCAGCTTCAGTGGGTTCAGAATCAGAGATTATTAACTTTCATATTTTCAACCAGAAAACTGATTAATCAAAACAATATACTGAAATATTTTCTAGTCTATATTTTCTAGCTGTGTTTGGAAATGTTTTGAGATACCATGAATTTGATGTTGCTAGAGAAATTGAAATATATATATATATTCAATAATATATATATATTCAATAAAAAAATACTATCATGCAGAACATGCCAGTAATTGCATTCACTGCATAACATATGAGAACCTGTAATCATATATATATATATATATATATATGTATATATTATATATATATAATTTTTAAAAATTTGATTTTAAGAGATCATTTACAAGGGTGTGGAAGGTAACTCTCAGTAAATTTGCAGTTCCTTGACATGCAGGTCATTAATAGTTTACTTAAAAGCCAAGGTCAAGTGGATTTTCAGAAGTGAGGATTACTTCAGGGGACCTCATTTTCCTGAGCATCCAGTTTGTGATGTCATTAAGGGACCTGATTTTTGGAGGGAAAGGGCTTAATGACATCATCAAATTAGGTTCCTTTTCAGGTATCTCTTGCTGGCTGTCCCCCACTACAGAGAAGCATCCAAATTCACTTCATATTTTCAAACACAGTGTCTGGGCAGTCTGAAGGTTTGAGCAAACTTTTCCTCCAGCTGATTAGTTTTCAGGGTTGCCTTTTTTCTGTCAGTGTGAGACAGGCCAGCACTGTGGCAATTAAGCATACACAAATGTGGAACACTGCTACTCTTTGTTTTTACTGCCGGTGCACAAGGAGAGCACATACAAAACTCACTGGTTTTTTTCTTTTTTTTCTCCCACACCCCCAGGTTTCAAGTGGCTATCTGGTTGTGGCTTTTGTTTATGTGACTGAATTTGTTGGCATTAAAGCACGAACCTGGGCTTCTATGCATGTCCATGCTTTTTTTGCTATGGGAATTATGATTGTGGCACTCGTGGGATTTCTGGTTCGGACCTGGTGGGTCTATCAGATATTTCTCTCCATAGCAACTGTTCCCTTTGTCTTGTGCTGCTGGATGCTCCCAGAAACACCTTTTTGGCTCCTGTCAGAGGAAAGATATGAAGATGCACAAAAAGTGATTAATACAATGGCAAGATGGAATAAAGTAAACACTCCCTGCAAAGTTTCTGAACTGTGCTCAGTCCAACAAGATGATCCAGTCAGTGGCAGAATGGATGAAAATGACATGTCCTCAACAAAGAAGCACAACATCTTAGACCTGTTCTGTAACTGGCAAATTGCAAGAAGGACCATCACGGTCTGGCTGATTTGGTTCACTGGGAGCTTAGGGTACTACGTCTTCTCCCTCAGTTCTGTCAGTCTAGGAGGCAACGAGTATTTAAATCTCTTTCTCATAGGTAAATATTTTTGTACTTTATTCTGTTAATGACAGAACTGGAACATAACATTTAGAAATGTCTATAGATTTGACAGCCAATTTTTTACTTTGGTCATTCAATTATGAGCCTTGTTCAAAAAGTTTCTTGCTAACTCTTCATAAAGTTGACTAACATAGGAATATCATTCACTCCAAATCTGTTTCCAAAAAAAAAGAGAATTTAAAATTTGATGGTGTACAAAATTCTTCTCTATCTGTCTTTCTGATTGTAAAACCACATTCTGCTTGTCTCCTCTTTGCCCTGCAAGCATGTAGCAGATCCACACAAACACCAGGGGAAACAGATGAGCAACACAAAATTTGCACTGCACTGTTAAAGGCACAAACTAGGAAAATGGGAGAAAAAAATCATTCTTTTTATCCCTTACAGTCATGATATATTGAGTTTGTCTGTGTAAGAAACAGATTCATAATTCTCACATGTATGACTAATTTTAGTTTTCTCAAAAGTATATTTTTTACGAAGTTGTAATATTATTTTATCATTCTGAGTATAATCTTTCTCTGGTATGTAAGTTGTTTGTTGTTTACAAAGGCAGTTAAGTGCATTCTAGGCCTGATTCAAAGTTTGTTAAGATCAGTGGAAATACTCCATTGACTTCAGAGGACTCTAGATCAGACAGGTAGCTCTGAGCCAGCAAAGAATTAAATCATGTGCTTTGCTTTGTGCAACTGAGTACTCTCGGTGAAGTGAATGTGACTGATAGTGTACATAAGCACACAGAAGGACTGGGGCTCTCATGAATTCAGTTTGTTTTGTCATGTATTACAGTGTATTGTTAGACTGATGTGTTGAAGAGTGGAAGCTAGTATTGCACAGATAACTAAAATGTTAGGTTGGAGTACACCGTATCCACCTCTTCTAAAATTACTTTAGCAGACTAACAAACACAATAATTGCACAAGCCCAAAAGATTGTTTCCTGATATTACAGGTGTAATGACATGCCATATACACTTAATGAAGGAATGCAGCATGTTCGTTCAGGGCTGTATCTTATGTTATTCCTTGATTTTACATTGGACATAGTAGCATTCTTCATGAGCAAATTGGTTTAAAACGTGTCCAAAGTGGCTTAGGCTCAATATCATTTGTCTTGGGGCAGATCATATTTATACAGTATTTATGAACAGTCCTCACCAAATGCCAGTTCCTTCCTGCAGAAGTTTTTCTCCAGAAAGAGACATTAGAAAGAGACAATCTGTGTTAAGAGTGGGATGTTGTAAGCAGCTGCCCTCTTTTTTTATAGAGAAGAGAGTAAGCTGGAACTGTACTCTGTATTTGTGAAGTTAACTCAAAAAACTGGACTTGGAGAGACCTTGCTTGCCATTTACTTTGGGATGATTTTGAGCTGAAGCTGGGGGAGGCACCTGTGCCTTCAATTCTGTGTCCAGGTGGAAGCTAGAAAGTCCTGAGAGGTGTGTCAGTATGACACTAACAATATTCCTTGTGGGCATACTTGAGCTGTTGTGAAAATACTTGAAGGAGAAGAGCAGCAAATGTACAGCTTTAAGACAAAAGTGCCAGTATCCTAAAAGCAGAACTGTGGCCTTGATGTTTTCTGTAATTTTCCATCCCAAGAAGAACTGGAGCTGCTCTGCTCTGTGAAACCTGTTTCCCTTGTCCTCCTCCACTCTCATTACCATATTTAAGGCCATTTTCTGCCTCCTGTCACCATTTCTGTTACCAAATGAATTAGCCCAACACACTGGTTTATCTCTAGATTTTACATATTTATTATCCCCTAGATTAAATTAATCCTCATAAAGAGGAAGTTAGAGTTATAACATGAATATGTGTAATCATGACTTAAAACAATTTCATACTGACAGGTGCTGTGGAGTTGCCTTGCTATATCATTGCTTGCGTTGCGATGGACAAACTGGGAAGGAGAAACACACTCATTCCGTTCCTTATTTTAAGTGCACTGATCTGTGTTTTAATTATGTTCATACCTCAGGTTAGTCACGTATTGTTGAAAGTGTTCCTATGGCAGAAATTGATTTTAAAGGCTCTTAAGCCAGTAGATGCAGCTGCTCTCTCTAAACCATATAGTTGATCAAAGGCTGATTTTAAATTGCAGCTGCCAGTCAAAGGTAGATTTCTGCATTTTCAGTACAGGTTTCACTGTCACTGCTGGAGTCACATGTAAAATGTTCCCAGGACTTCAGTGAACCAGGACTGGTAAAGAGTGATATGGACATTAGTAACTTACTGAGCAATTTTTAAAAAGCAAGCAATAAGCATTGCTTATTAAGGTTCACAACTTTTGAAGAATTTCAATTATGTTTGAAAGTGTTATTTTCTCGTGATATATTTATTTGTGCTCTCTTTTAATAGGACTTCAGTATATTAATTATTTTAGCAAATATGGCTGGAAAATTTTCAATAGGTGTGGCATTTGGCCTTATATATCTCTACACAGCAGAACTGTACCCAACAATTGTAAGGTAAGAACTTTCACCAGTTATGTATTTTTCATTAATTGGATGTTATTTCATTCCCTTTGTTATTGTTCTGCACCTGATCCAGCAGCTCTTGGCATCAGTGGAGGTGATCTCAAAGACTTGGGATGGGATGAGTTCAGAGTTGTCTGGTGTTTGGCTGTATCACAGTTTTTTATTCATTTTTTTATTCATTTTCCATTCCATGTGCATTGATTGGTTCCATTGGGGAACTGGAAGAATACTCAATACTTTCTTAAACATTTTTCATGCCTTTCTTAAAAGTCCTGGTTATTCATCCTGGGATCTGTGCTGAATGATGGTTATATTTTTAATCTTAATTACAAAAGCAGCTGAATTTCACTACAACATAAATTTACCTTGGCATAGTGACAGCTTCCTAGTATAATTGCTTAAAGACACAAATCCTACTGATGTTTTAAGTGTCTGTGCATTTCTAATTGTTTCCTTTATCTGCTAGAATTCTTAATCAAATTTTTTTAAGTCTAGATCACTTGCTGTTGGAAGTGGAAGCATGATGTGCCGTGTAGGAAGTGTGGTTGCTCCTTTCTGTGTATATCTGAGAAGTGTTTGGATTTTCATGCCACTTGTAAGTATTTATTTCTATGGTGAATGTTTCTGGTTTTGAAAAGGTGTATGTGTTACTTGTTTTCTCTTTACTAACTTGCCAAGTATGTTTTTCACATGACAAAGGAACCAAAGGCTGAACGTTTATTTTGAAAAGAAAATTAAGTAAGCCATTCTTGTTCAAAATTTTAAGTCCCAAAGATTAGTTGCTTCATATTGTTAAAAATATGCAGCTAAAGCAAAAGGGAGACTTTGAATCACTGAAATATTCTGAAATGTTTTTGTGATGGGAGACAGAAAAATATTTATGCACTGAATCCTAGAATAAAATTGATAAAAATACTTTCAGTTAAAGTATTCTGCATCTACCGTGTAACATTTAGGAAGTGTCATAGTCCATACTTTCTTGCAGGCCTAGCAGTTTTTGACCATGCTCCTGACTTATTCTCACCCTTCTTCAAAGGCATAGTTCTTCCATTCTTGAACTCACCACAGGTGGCTGGTTTTTCTTACACTAAGCCTTAATATTTTCCACAGCTTCCCTGGGACATTACATCTTTGGAATAGCCTTCCAAAAGATCAAGAATGTTTTGTGCTTACTACACCTGGTCTTCAAACCTGCCCCAAAGGTCCCTCTCTGTTCATTTACAAGAACTGAACAAAACAATTAATGAGACAGAAAAAAAGAAGGAAATGGTATATTGATGAGGTTCATGGTGGCTTTGACTAGCAACAGAACCTTGTATTCATTAAGCACACCTTACTTTTTAGGTAACTCCAGGTCATGTTTTCATTAGGTTTTGTCTTCTACCACCAGTTGCCCCAGAAAAGAGAGGTGGAACCATTCCTTTGTGGACTTTGGGCATTTTGTCTGCATTATGTAGCAGATCCATTTTTGACAAAATATTTTAAGTATTTCCTGCTTACAGATGAATCACATTTCTTCGTTGCATTTCTGTTATGAAGCATTTGCTGCTTGAAAGTCCTGCAGCTACTCAATCCCTTTTTTCCCTTGAAGGATAAATTATGCCTATATATGTCAAACCAGAAGGAATTACAAAGTTTATATTAAAATTTTAAGTAAAGAAGAATTTATTATTGATTTAAAATAGTTTGAATTCTTTCAAAAACCCCTTAGGATTCACTGTTACTAGCACACTGATGTTTTATGTAGATGATACATATCCAAAGATGGAAATGTAATGAGATGTGTCTTTAACCTGGATTTTTACTCAGATTTTGTCCACCACATTGGAGTTTCCTGAAAAAGTGCATCGTGCCCTTTTGATTTTGCAACTATAAAATCTCCAATTATAGATGGTAGAGATTGGTTTCAGAGAATTCTTGTAAGCTAATTTCATTATTTAAATTAATTACTTTTGGTTGTTTTGGATAAAAACTAAGAGGATGAAGAAGACCACAAATTAATTTATCTCCTCAAGCTCCTAAAAATTTTTTCTTTCTTAACAATGGCCCCCCACAAACCAAAATATCATCCCAGAAAAGACAAAGAAACATTTGCACAGTAGAGTGATCATGGGAGAACATTCTTTTTCTCTTGCCAGCATTTTGCTTTTACTGGATGAGATAAGCTTTAGTATCTGTGCAGAAGTGCTGCAGTTCAGCTACAGCTGGGGAATGCTCAAACATGCTGGAGAGCAGTGCAAATGGCAGTATAAACACAGGAATTATTTCAGCTATGAACAACTCTCAGTGTACAAAAATTATCCAGAGTATTTGTAGTTGTGTAGTAGTTCACAGTGAATATGTTTCCATTATTAGCTCCTGTTGTAGAGCATTTGTCAGATTATTAAATGGACTTGTCTTGTGTTGGAGCATAGAGTGCCAAGTCTCAGGTCAAGTAAGCCTTTTGGAATGGAAATGAAATAAAATGGATTATATTTATGAGTAAACCGATATACATCACACTGATCTATTGTATACACTACACATTGTTGAGCAGTCAATACTGCTATTTGACAGTCTGCCTCTTGTACAGTTATGCCACCTGTGAGTACTGCAAGTATCTCATTTGAATGACTATAAATCTTGAATAACTTGACAAGTATGTTTTTTATGTGACAACTTTATAGAAAACGTACAGTAAAGCAAGTGCTCCATGTATAACCTATTCCTGTTTCTCAGCTGGTAAGAATTATGTTACAGTAGCCCTTTAACAGACTGGATTTATCTCTCAGAAAAAACATAAATTAGAAATTTAAGAAGACCTCAATGAAGTCAGTAAAATTAAATGAATGCAAATACTGTGTCTAATACTAGTGGATTTTCAGGTCAAAATTTAATCTTTTTTGTTGAAGTAGAAGTATTATTTTTAGGGATATTTAATTCAAATTACCTTTTGTTCTAGACTAAATATATTAAGTCCTGGTCTTAGACCACTGTGAAATTGTTGCTCAAGGAAAGGCAGAGGACATATGAAAAATGATGGTGCATCTTTTTTTGAAGTTTTTTATGGTAGATAGTAGAAGCTGCTGGCTGTACTGAAGTGTTGGGAGTACTCTGAGAGTTTAACTAAGCAGATAGTCAGATTTCAAAAATTAAGGCCCTGAAAATGCAATTCATTTAAGAAGGTACACCTGTCAAATTAACTTCAATGCAGCTTAAATGTACTTAAATATCTTGTAAAATAGTACACTTTATTCCATAAGCATTTGACTATATTAGAACATTTTCTGATACTGAATCATATGTTTAAAATAGTACATACATACAAAATTTACATATTTGTAATGAGCAAGCAAAGGGCTAAATTATGTCAGATGCCTTATGAAGCAGTATGCCAAGATAAGACAGCAAAAGACTTGCTTTGACTAAATGTAACTTCATTGATAATTGTGGCTACTGCCCTTGAAAAGGCAGATAATGTTTGAGAAGCCCTTGAATAAATACACTGTGACTTAATTTTTCATATTTTGTCTTTCATAGGAAATACTGGAAAATGCTTTGTAGAGCCAGGGAGAAGGGAAATGCAGGAATTACATGCATGCATCAGCTTTCACATAGAAAAATCTTCTTTTCACATAGAATTGAAGAAAACATGATAGAATAGAGTTATGAGAGCCACGTTGAAAAGGCAGGAAAAATGGTGATGTGTATGCTTACAGAATAGTGAGAGTTCTCAGGGGGATAAGAGGTAGGTTCATGAGGAAGAAAAACATGAGAAGAATGCCAAGTGTCTAAAAGACTAACTGAAACAGAGAAGACACACATATTTAAAGCATACAGTGTTGCTTTAACCTTGTTCTGTTGGGTATAAGTAGTGACTCTGTTCTCATACACTCCAAATGTATGGGTGTCTGTAAGATTCAATATTCTTTACAGACTGCAATATCCTCAAATGTAAACTTATGAGAGGCTAAAGGATGTGCATGAGAGAGGTTACTGTGGAATAGCTGTCATGTGTCACTTCATCCTGTCTTCCCATAGCAGAAAATAATATTTTATTAGTAGAGAAGCATTCTGACACACAGAGATGAGAATTTAGTGTTTTGGAATATATTTTTAAAGATCACTCTTGCCACATATGTCTACAAGAATTTCCCTCAATTTGTCACTGAGGCACTGTTTGTGCCATTTCTTCTGGTTCTATTTCTGTTAGGATTTTTTTTTTTTTTAATTTTCATGGTAAGAACATGACTATTTTATTTTCACTGTAGTTTGCAGTATTTAGCAGTATTTTGCCTTTTTTTATTATTTTGTCAGCCTCTATATTTAATGCAAGTGCAAAAAGAGGACTGTATGCAACTGCATGACTTTTACTTCTCAAAATAATGCTTGAGAGAAACTGTCCTCTTCTTTTGGGGGGGGAGAGAAGCAAAACTAGCATACTGCATGTACATGAAAATAGAACTGTTCAAAGTTACAATAGAGACTTCTGATACTAAAGCACCTTTCTGACTTAAAGTCTGGCTTAGCCGCAGATGGTAGCTGGGCAGTTCTTGTCTCAAATTCTGTGTGAGAGACATAGGCACAATAATTCCAAATGCTCTCTCTCATATCTGGAAAGAATATATTAAACACAGGACAGACTTGAGAATCAGCGAGATAAAGACAATACAGTATCAAAGTGCAGAGTCATAGAATGGAAAAACACTGAGACCAGACATGATGTACTGTGGGAAAGCATTTCTATCAGGAGAGATTTGGGTCATTTATAACCTGGTGTTGCGGAATGTCAGGGTATTAATCCTGTTCTGTCCTCAAAGGAGGAAAGTGTGAATTGTTCTCATTGAACAAGATATAGAAATGAAAGGGAAGAGTAAATATTCCTGGAGCAAATGTGTGCTTCTCTATCTACCCACATTATCCTGATCCTTGCACCACTCATGCTGAAGTAAGCTGTTGTTATGGAACTGTGTACACCACAGACAAATCCAAAATGTGATCCCAGTGCAACTGTCAGTAGATGCCTGCACTCCTAACAGTTCTTTGAAACTGAATTTAGCAAAGTATTCTTGTTGAGAGCTAGCTCATCATCTGCTGAAGACCTCTCCTGAGCATGGATGTGCACTTTGTGGCTCAAGGCCAATGAACCATACTAAGAAATTTCAGTCTGGCTATGCAGGAGGGACAGGCACACAGGTACAAGTACAGCTACGCAGAAGCTGGAGAGTGAATTAAGATTACAGGTGGCAGGGAAATTGTGGCTCTGTGTACATGCGTGTAAAAATAAATGTATACAATCCTAGAATCAGTTCTTAAATACATGCCTGATAGCAGAAATATGAAATGAAGATAATATATATTGTTTCCTCAGACAGAATTATTCCTGTTTGCACTGTATTGATCCCTTGTGAACAAAACACTTCACTTGCTCATTGATAAATTGTGCTGCAGAATCTTTCATTTATGCAACAAAAAAAGGTAGATCTTTTACATAGGTAATATTTAAGACTTATGATCTTTTCTTTACATTTCAGTTCCTTGTGCTTTATTTTAAATACGCTCTCAAGCAAGATCAAAAGTACAAACAACTTGAAAGACATTTCTACCTTTACAGCTGCTGTTTGTTTCTTCCAGTTGCTTGTTGGAATCATGGCTCTTCTGAGTGGAATATTAACCATAATGCTTCCAGAAACACTGGGAAAACCATTGACTAACACATTGGTGGAAGCTACAGAAATGGGAAGAAACAAGAAAAGCTGTTCAGGAAAGACTCCTCCAGCACATGGTGGTGCAGCATTAGAAAAGATAGAGATGTTTGGTCAAGAAACAGTCAGCACTGAGAAATAAAGCACCAGCAAAATGGCTGTTCCCAATTTTAATCATTCTCTAATTTATAAGATCTTTGTATTCAAGAAATGTGACTGTTCTATAATATCTGTGCCTTCTACTTTGTATCCAGTCTTGCCTTTTCAATAGAGCAAGACTATGAAACCTTTTCCATGGGACTGAGTTACTGCAGAAAATTTGATAGGATTTCTAGATCCCTTGTCAAACTTACCCAGACTTTAAAAAATCTGACTTGCTGTGACCAGTTGGAATGATTACTCTAAATGTCAGAAACTACCTGATTACATATATATATATATATAAAAATATGTCAATCCTTTGCTTCACATTTTCTGCAGTTAGAATTGTAAACCTACTATGAAGTGCCCTCTCTGCTCTCATTGTGTTGCAGCTAACAGTTAGAGGCTTAAGACTTCAAAGCACAGTAAACTCAGTTATAATTCAAGAGAGAAGCCTTAACGTTGAATTGAGTCATATCAATACTTTTAAAGTTAAACTAATTTATTATATTTTTTTTCAAATTTTCTACTAGAAATGGTACCATTGCTAACAGAGGAAAGTATTCTATGGCACAGCTTCTGACTGAAAAAATAATACTAAGTTTGCAAAATGTGCAAATAGCTTGTATATTCATTCTGTTGAATGGCAATTGTATTTTTATTAGTGGTTTAGAAAAAAGTGTTCACTGGATCTACTGCTGTCACAGTTTAGGTAAAACTAAACTGCCTGATCCCTTTAAAAGTTGTAGTCATTCCAGACCATTATTTTAATGCTCCCCTTCTCACTTATTTCAGCTCAGATCTAGCCTCAGATTTTTTATAACTTTTAAGAGCTACACTAGCAACTTTACCAAATGCCTCCATCAAGGTCTTCACAGTCTTCAGTGCAGAGAGCTCTTACTCAGGCTCTCTGCACAGAACTGGACTTAGTTATTAATGAATTTTTAGTAGACACGGTTTCCACACAGCTATCTGTAGCTCATTTTTTCCTTATTATACCCCACAAAATCAGTTAGAAAAATATAATCTAAAAAATGGTAGCTGGAGGACACTGATCAATAGAAGAGTTACCAGTTACTCTAGTAGTTTTAGTCAAAGTGTCTGTAAACATCCCACTGTTGCTACACCTCAGGTGTGCATGAACACTTACTTGTTAGTGCAGTGTTTCTGCCTTATGACTGTGGACCATAGAAAACTGATAGATAGGAATGCATCACTCTGGTTGCTACTTTTATTGTTTTCTCTCCCACCTCCCCCTCTTCAGTCTACCTCCAGTCCTGGGGGTTTTTCCTTGCATGAGGATCTATATCCTCTTTGTTTGACCATCCTTGGTTTGAGGGGAGCAGCACACCAGCTGTCTGCATGTTGAGGCTGAGACAGTCCTCTCTTATCTGGGCTGTGTGAACTTGGTCCCCCTTGGTTTGAAATCAGGTTTTTTTGCATTTTAGGGACCTACTCTCATGGCACAATCTCATCAAAACAAGTCTTTGTTTACTTCTTTGCCATGTACCCAAAAATAAGGTATCTGTATTACTACAGATAAATATTCTGTATGCTGTAGAAATTAATGGCCGTATTTTTCAATTATATCTGCACAATCATTAGTTTCAATGACTTCTGAAACCAGAATAATGGTTTATATCCCCTTATAAAAGATTTTATTCTTCACTGCACTGTCCTAGATTATCAAGTAGCATTTTGGTCCTGGTATTAGAACAAAATAATATCCTATATAAGGATTAACATGCTTTGAAGCAAGCAAAATTCAGTCAGTTTAAGTTCAGAGAGTTTCTATGAGATAATTATATAGAAAGCATAGAAAAGAATCTTTATGCTCCCTACAGTTCTGTGGGTGTTCCAGTGTTTGCAGAGAAAACCTCCAAGAAGACCTGCACAGAATACTCTGGCTTATGTCCAGATATGTTAGTTCAGCAAAAGCACTTAACCTTACCCCGTGAGTAATCCCATCATTATTCAGAGAACGACTTGAACACATACTTTGTTGACTGAAGACCGAATTACTCACATGCTGTGGTTTTTCATTTTGCTGAAGAGCAGACCTAGTATTCTTCCACTGCTTTCAGATCTCCCTCCACTTACCAGAGCAGAACAGTAGATCTTTATCTGCAAGATCTATTGCCAAACCCTGCATGCCCTGCCTTAAATAAGGGTTTAACCATGCTAAAAAAGAAAACATCATGCAATACACCTAACAAGGAATTAAACTGGTATTATCTTCCATTACAGCCACCCTTCTCACACACAGAGCTCCAAGTTGTTTCCTTATTTTAGGGTTCTTTCACACAGATACTCCCTCTTTTGATAGTACATCTATTTTAAAACTCACTAGTCATGAGTTTTGGGAGCACTACAGTCTAATTCTAACAAGGTACTGATGAACAATTAAAATTATTTTTTCTACTTCCTTACTTGCCAAATAACTGGCAAGTAAGGTGTTACCCTGGTACGAACAGTCAATGCGTGTTCTGTGTTCCTTTGGCTTGAGGGATTCAGGACCTGGTGATCTGTAATCAGTATACATAAGGTAAAGAAAAGAAACAGAAAAATCTTAAATGCACAATGATACTGATACTGTTTACAAACTAAACTGTAATTATATTTCTAGACCACAATGTTGGCTGGTGGCTTTTAAGACCAAAACTCAGTTCCTTCTGTCACTGAAGTCAGTTGGTATTTGGTCTTTGATTCAAATGACACCTAAATTTCCCTGAACTAATGATGTTACTGTTTTTCCTTGGAAATAAAAAGTTTGTTGATCTACTGGTACACCTTTTGTGATTTGATGTATCAATAGCTTAGAAAATGCCTTAGAGTATCCTATTCTTTAACCTGAGGAAGCATATTACTGAAAAAAAACAGGAAATGGCGTGTCTCTATGTCTCTAGGATTTCTGTTTGATTGTTTTTTCCATATGGACAAAAATATGTTTAACACTAGTCATGCACTATAAATGTAGCAAAATCAGGGTGAGTTGATTTCTTTCTTTTCAATACTCATAGATTTTCTAAATCCTCTTGCAAGAGAGCACTGAGTTTGAGAAAAAATGCTCCTGTTCCTGTGGGGCATCTTTTCATTTCATTGCTCATAAAAAGAATAGTTTCTTATCTGAGTTCTTAAGTTCGTTTATGTTTGTATTTTTCATCTCTACCTTAGTGCAAATTTATTGTGCTGATCTATGTCTCTGGAGTTACATAATTTTTTTATGACATAGTGAATCTGAATTCTTACCTGTCTTAATTGCTGGTCACTCTTGCATGATGAGAAATGTTTTTGTCCTAAATCTTATATCCAATTTTATTAGACAGTCTTGCAGTTTGTTAAGGACATACTTTCTGGGTTAAATATAGGAATAAGAGCAATTATCATTAGTTTAACGATAACTAATGAAAAATAGTAAATATGTTTGATATTTTGAATAATTATTTTAAACTTCGTGAAACATCTATTTTCTACTTTAACAATTCCCTTCAATTTCTATGTGCAAAATTCTATAGTTTAAACAACCATGTAGGAAAAAAAAAGCTATGCAAACTATGTGCAGTAATCATATGCTCTGAGTAGTACCCTGAATGTCTGAACAAGGGGTGAAGCCTGCCTGAAGGCTGAGGGCTTTTATGCAGTGGCTCTGTGGAAACAGATGAAGGTTTGACATCCCAGCATTGGGATGGAGTGCAGGACTCATTGGCCTTCTCCTGCATCTTTCACAGGTTATTTTTACCAACTCCTTAGGTGCAGTCACTTAGGAAGCTTCCACAGCACTGGGCTCAGCAACATGCAAGGTCTGTGAGTGCCTTTTGCAAGAGCTTAGGAAAAGGTGAGGTCATGGAAGCTTCATGCCAGAAAGGCATTTGTGCCTGCAAAAAGGAGGCTCTGGATTCTTCCTATGCCCTTTTCAAGTATCTTAGAGATGCTCGTCTGAATCCCAGAACAGATTCCTAGGGGAGAAATTAAACTCAAAAATTTTAAAAAAAATATAGTGTTCACAAAAGAACAAGTTTATTCTATCAGGGAAAATTCTAGTAAATGCTGTCAATTAGTATCTGCATTGTTACCTTTCACAGGAAGAAAGATTAAAGCACACCTATGTACTGGTAGCCTAATAATTTTGTACAAGATTCTGTACCAAACAGAGTGTGCATTTTGGTAACATGGAGGAAATATGTATTCATAGGAAGGAGTTTGTTTGCCCAGAATTTGTGGATTCAATACAATATATTTTAATGGTTTTTTAAAATGTACATTTATTATCTGCAATTATGGGCAAGAATAAAGTCAGACACACATTTTTAATTTTTACACCTTTACCTAATTTAATGAACTCCTATCACCAACTGTCCATTTGGTTCACAGTCCCTTATAGAGGCCTGGCTGGCGTTTTGGCATTCCACAGCAAAAACCATCTATGGTTTAAGCTAGCAAGTATCATGCGTATGTCTTTTCCCTGTTTGTGTTTGCAGGTGTAAACCAAGGTTTGGGTAATGTGTTAGATGGTGACTATGACAAAATGCACATGAAAAATGTGACATATTTTGCATTTCAGTTACGGAAAGAATATTATATTTCCTTTTGCTTTTATTTGTATAAGCTGACTGGGGCCGTAGTCCCTCAGACACATTCAGTAGTGACAAAAATAGCTGCAGATACTGTAGAATGGGTATGAGTTATCAGTAAAGAGAGTAGGTGACTACAGAAATGACAGAACAATGTACATGAACACTTGGTGTTCAGTGGATGTGAAGACTAACTAACTGTAGCTTCCTCATGCAGGCATTGGAGTGGGCAGACAATGCCAGGGAAATAGGAATTGCAGTAATTTATAGCCCTATTCCTCATTATTTGGCCCCTTAGACCTTCTCAGGAACCTATTTATTCTTCACTTCCCTTAAATCTCTAATTAGTGCAAGTAACTCAACTTTCTATTCTTATTTTATTAATCTTATGTTTTCTGATCAAGTTACATCCATCACTTTGCTTCGTCATTTGTGTTTTGAAGGCTTGATGTGTCCTTGCCAGGTGATTTACGTTCCTCCCTGAAAATAACCATAATAAATGGTCCAAATAGTTGTTTGTTGAAGTTGAGAAATTTGAATCATCCCTGATATACTGATTTCAAGAGCACTGAGCTCAATCAAGCTGAGAAAAATCAAGCCTAAAAAGTATACACCTCAAAAGGGGAAACATCCTTTTTTAATATGACTGGTATATAAAAAATGATTGCAGAGAGGTTTGTGCACAAAGCCAGCTCTTTCAAATAAATTACTAACCTAGGTTTATGAATAATTAGAAGTAATGGGAAATATCTCATTTAGTGACAAACCAACTCTTCTCTCTCTGAATTCCTGTCTAGCACGCAGGCATGGATACTGCTCAGGTGTTTGTTGCAGATGAGTAGGATCCCTCTATGGAGTGCTCACAGGCATGTAGTTATTAACATTGCCTCATAATGTTACATGTGGAGATGAACAGACTTGCACAGGAATAAGAAAAAAACATAAGGGGTGATTCTTGTAAAGATTCTTGCCACAGTCTCATTGCCAGTGATGTGATTAAAAAGTGGGTTTGACTGAGGTGATCATGAACATAGCAAAAGAACCAGGGATAATTGGGCAATCTCTCAGCAAATATTTTCACAAAGCTTTTCAACAGGAATGTCAGAACTACTGGTTTCTTCCTTATATTGAGAGAATTTCTCCAGAAGTAAGTAAATAATAGGCAAACAGCAAAATGAGGCACATCTTAAACTTTTTGCTGAAATGGTAACTTGCCATGGACACTGATGCTTGACTTGATCTTTGAACTGGTTAAAGAAGTGGCACATAAATGATTCATGTCATTCACAAGACTAGAAGCAGGTCAGCATCCTGTTTTCAGAGAGGTCATTTCTTCTTATCATTATGGGTCTATTCAGGAGAGTATACAAAGCAAAAGGAATGCTAAGGTAAAGGGAAACACTTCTTCAGCACTGCTTGAGCTGGGCTGGTGGTGTGCTGGAATACCACTGCCAGTCATGGTTCACAAAGAGCTCCAAGTACAATTAGGGCTGTGTTTGTTCTATGCCAGAAGGCTGGTGCTCTCTTCCTGAGTGCCCAAATCATGACTTGCACTAAATTAAAGGATACGACAGCCACTATCACAGAGTTTGTCAGGAGCATTCTCAAACTACAAATAGGTGAAGGTTGCACTTGGAATACTATTTAGCCAATTATTTGTCAGTTCAAAAGGACATACTTTGCACAATACACAGAATAATACATACACAAACATCCAGGGGATCTTTAGCAGTTGGGCTGTTACACAGATCTTCTTGTCTGTTCTTGTCCTTTTCCCCATTTTTCACAAGAGAACACCAAAATCTGTAGCAAAAAACTTCTCATATCTTGAAGGCCTCAATACAGAATGGCTGATCTTCAGTTTATCAGGGCTCTGGGAATTAGAGGATCTATATTGTGCTGTTCATTTTAGGGAAGAGCAGAAGTAAGAAAATCAATGGCAGCACTAAAGAGTTGAAATTGTTTCCCCCTATAGATGCCTGCATGGATAAACAAACATTTGTGGTAGGAAGCCACATATCTAGATTACATGGAAAAAAGCTTTTTCCTCATCCTAAAATATGTTGTACTTTACTTATGGGTGCTTTCACAAAACACGTGTTCACCTTTCCAAAATACTTTAGCCCATAGAAGATTCTTGTTATGTAATAACATTACAATAAGATTTGGTATCCCCAATCAACTTGAATTTCCTGCATCTCATTCTCAGGAAAAGATACATTGGGAATTCCATGAAACATTCAGCCTTGCACCAGCATCTGTCACAGAACATTTCAATCCAAATAATTCAAATCTGGCAAAGTTATAAGCAATAAACAGTAGAATCTCAGGAGAAGTAGCAGGCAGTTTTAATATTAGCTGGCACTGCGACCTTCATTTATATTTGAGGGAAATTTCCATATGTGAAAGTATTCTCTCCAAAGTTACTGCAGATATCCTGCAATGGCTTAGAATAGTGTTCATTTTACAATCAATGCACCATGCCCATCAACAATTTCATTTCTAAACAAGTAAACTTCTGTTCTTCTGCTGCTTTCCCTGTCTTAATCCCCTATTTTCAGAACACAGAAAAATCAAGCTACACTATAATTTGGGGGAATTATGCCTACACATGTGTAATATATCGTGGCTTTAGTTTTACCATTTAAGAACACAGCCAGATTGGGAGAAGTTTGCCGTATGTTGTGCACACTGTTGCTGTACATAGTGATATCCTTCGGATGACTGCTGGTCTGTATTTAAATGGCTATAAAGAAAAGGCACTTGCCTGGAAGATCCATGGCAGAAGCTGTTCGACAGGGCTGAAGAGGAGTGGTTGGCAAACACTGTCCTGACGAGCATGTTCAGGGACGAATGCTCAGGCTGTCAAATATTAGCCAAAATGTCCTGCCAAAGGCAAATGCCCTGGAGGCGATAAACTGGGGTATATGCTATATAATTTCATCCTAGCGATCCTGCAGAGAGGTTTATTTTTTGACAAACTTGTGTTTTTCCGCTGAAAACAGCCCTGCCTGGCTGTGCCCATTACGGGTTTGCGGTTTGGCAAGGACTCGTACCTCACCGACCTGCGATGGCTGGAGTTCCCCTCCCCACCGCTCGCACGATTGCTCAAGCGCTGTGGCAGCCCTAAGGCAGCTTCAGAAACACTCAGAACGTAACTGCCTGTGAGGGAGGAAAAAAGGACAATGTATTTATTCCCTGCAGCACAGCGGGTCCCGTTGAGCCTCCTCTGAAGCGCGCTGGGGAAATATCAAGGGGGAAAGTTTTGGCCCTGGCCCGGCCCTGGCAGGGCCGACGCGCGGCCGCCGGGCACTCCGGGCGTGCTGCCAGCGCCGGGGGAGGGCACTGCCCGGGCACAAACAGCTCCTTCATTCGCGGCGGGGGGCGGAGCTGGGCCGGGGGTGCCCCGGGGCAGGGGAGCAGCGGCTGGGCCGGGGGTGCCCCAGGGCAGGGTGGCAGCGGCAGCCCCGGGCAAGGCGCTCCGGCCGCTCCCACACGTGTCCCGCGCTGCCCGGGAGGGCGCTCTTCCAGGTGGGACCGGGGGCCTCCTCCTCTCCAGGTATCGCCTGCTCTCGCCGCTTGGGTTGTTTTTAGACTTCCAGCCGAAGAGGGAAATGCTGGATGCCGGAGCCCTTTTGCTGCCAAGGGCCAGAGAAGCGCCCCCCGGGACTGGGCGCTGCCCCCGGGCGTTCCCGCGGGCCCAGCCCAGCTTCCAGAGCCGGGGCCGGGAAGGCTCAGCACACATCCCGGGGCGGGAGGGGTGAACCGCAGGGCCTGGCTGGGGGGAAGATCCGGGATCGCAGCCTCTCCCCGCACAGAGCGGCGACGGGCTCCACAGACCTCTCCGGTTTGGGAGGGAAGCAAGAGCAGCGCTCGGCGCGTAGGTGCTGCTGCTGAAGGCGACTTGCAGGTAGCTGAGGGGGCGGTATAACCTAGCATTCCTTAGGAGCTGTTTCCCGTGCATGCGAACAGCCATCTGAAGGACGAGCTGAGGCCTCCCTGGTCGGCCCGGGGTCCCCTGTGACGGTGCTTTCTGTGGTCCCCTGTGACACCTGCTTTCTGACAGTGGTCCCTTGTTCAGTGAGGAGAGAACATCCTTGCCTTCCTTCTGTGGCACTTCCCGAATGTACATCTCACAGAGCAGCCCAAATGGCAGAAAAGGGACTAGGCCAGAGTCAGAAGGACAAAATCAGTACCTCCTCCTCCTCAGCAAACCCCCAGGAGTGGATCATGAGCACCATGTTTTTGCCTGGCAAAACCCCTCTCTGGAGGCATCTGAAGACAAGCAACACCAAGGGTGCTTGTAAACTGGGGAAGTGAATAATCAAAAGTGGTCAGCAAAAAAAAAAAAAGGAAGGGAAAAAGTGCTCCATGGCAGGCACTGACAGGGACAGTGGGTGCAGTGCTCTGGTGGGTGAGGAGCCCCTCCAGCAGTTCAGAAAGGCTGGAGCTTTTGCTTCCTGGTACCACAGGCTTCAAGCAATTCAAAAGTGTATTTCAGTACTTAGTTACAATGAGAGTTAGTTTAAAAAAACCCACAGGACTTATATATAGCAAATTTTGGTTTTTTTCAGTTACTTCCTGTTCCATTTTCTGGTCAACAGTTCAGCTGGGCTTTTTCCACTGTTTATTTGGGTGTGTAAATATGCTTATTTTGGTAGACCAGACGGGTTGCAACACAAGCTCAGAGTGGTCAGCCTGCTGTGTCTGCAGGCTGCAGCTGCAGCTGGCAGTGGGTGTGCCTGTTGTGTGTGTGTGTGTGTGTGTGTTGGGGATCAGTATATTTATCCATATTGATCATGTTGTCCACTGCTAGAATGAGGTTACAGCTGAAGGTTTGTGGCACTTAGTGATGACATACAGCTATGGGAGGCAAGAAAGAATAAGGACACCCTTGTGACACATGAGACTGGCATTGTCTACTGTTGCCTGAGTTGGGAGATGAAGTCACATCACAAAATATCTCAATATTTTTAAAAATAATTCATTCTGGCTTGGGAGGAGCAGGAGGGTGGCAGGACCATGAAACCCACATCAGGCAGCTGGTGTCCTCATTGCTGGGGAATTACAGCTTCCAGGTGACTCTCTCTGGCTTCTGTCCCATTCTTCTGACACTATGTAGGGACAGAGAGCTAAACAGTACCTGACACCATCTGCCTCCCTCCCCAGCAGTTCCTGCAACTGGTCTGCCTTTTAAAGGCTGATTTTTGCAAAACCCTCAGTACAGGCCTGTCTGACAGGACAAGAAATGTCCCTCTGCTGGGACTGAGCTGGGCTCCCACATCAGCTAAAAGTAGTTTCTCCTCCTGTGCCCTCTGCCCAGGCTATGCTGCCAGGGCAGAGCCATAGGTGAGCCTTGCATTCATAGCATGGTCAGTGGTTCTGCAAAGCCCAAGCTGCACTTGCTGACACTAGCTGTGTGTAGCTCTGCTTTGCACCCAGTTGATTTTTGGCACATTAGCACATGAAGGCTTGATGTGCTCCTGAACTGCAGTAGTAAGTGCTAGAAAAACACTGCATTTAATGGGTGTGCCATGGCCTTCTGAGCTGTTCCTGTAGACTCCAGCACTGTCAGCAGCCCCTTCCTGCCCTCACTGGATTTTGCAACATTGGGATCAGTTGATATCGAACCGGCTCGTCTGCAAAAATGCTATCTGAACTGGAAGGACTTCTGAAACCTGAGCCTCCCCCAAGCCACAGCTCCTCTTTCTTCCCTGGGGAAGGGAAGGAAGGTCAGTCCAGAAATTCAATCTCCATCGCAGTCCAAGGGCTTCGGCAAAGGAGAGTTGTGAGGGACAACTGAGAGCACATCTCTGGCAGATGTATAATGTACCCACCGCATATGTTCCAGGGCAGCTGAAGAAGAAGGGCTGTGCTTGTCCATGGGCTGCTGGGAGGCTCGCTGGGTGCGCTGAGAACCACACGCTATTTCCACGGCTACCAGTGCTGAGCGAGAAGGTTTGTTATTAAAAATGTGTTTAAATACCTTTCTCAGAACCAATTTTCCTAAGTAATTACAGAATTATTATTCCCCCCCCCCCAGTTTCTTGTTACTAATATTCTTCATTTCTCTTCTCCTTTCCCTAACAGTTTTCCATATTGAGTTTCTGGGTGTCAGCCATGCAGGCCACCAATTGTGGTTCAGGGTCCACTTGCCCGCCCCCCACTCCATCCTCTTTCCCCGCTGCGAGGGCACTTCTATAGTCAGCTTAAGAAAGAAGATGTGATAATTAATATGAAGAAACTTAAGCGTTGCCCTGAGAGGTTGCTAACAACCCTTGGCTGTGATACAGAAGGAATGCAATGACAAGCAACACTGCCTGTTCCTCTTTCCCTTCCTACCTAGTAGAGGCATCAAATTTTAGGTAGTAAAACCTCAGGGGTAAGTGAGAAGCTGTGTGAAGAGTTATGAGCAAGGATCTCATAAATAAACCTGACCTATCATAATCTCACACAGTTTGTCTTGCCTAAATTTACATCAAATATGCCAAAAGCCACAGGAAGATGGGAAATCAGCCCATCATTATAACTGCAGGCACTGGTTTCCAGAAAAGGTTCTCAGAAAGCAATTAGTGAGGCTGGATTTCTAGTCAATGATAAGCAAGTCCCATAGGAGAAAGCAGAACCGTAAGGGCACAAAACCAAAGGTCCATCTCACTCAGCATCCTCTCCAAGAGTGAATATTGCTAGATAATATACTCCAGGAAAAAAAAGAGCCACAGGCAGAGGAGATTCTTCCCCTACATCCTGGTTGACGGCAAGTTGAATATGAGACAGCAGTGCCCTGGAGGGCCAGGAGGGCCAAGTGTGTCCTGAGGGGCATCAGGCAAAGCATCGCCAGCCAGTGGAGGGAGGGGATTTTCCTGCTCTGCTCTGCACTGGTGTGGCCTCACCTTGAATACTGTGTGCAGTTTTGGGCACTGCAATACAAGAAAGATATAGAGCTATTAGAGAGTGTCCAAAGGAGGGCAACAAAGATGATGAAGGGCCTTGAGGGGAAGCTGTATGAGGAGCTGCTGAGGGCACATGTCTGTTCAGCCTGGAGAAGAGGAGACTGAGGGGAAACCTCATTGCAGTCTGCAATTTCCTCATGAGGGGAAGAGGAAGGTCAGACACCGATCTCTTCTCTGTGGTGACCAGTGACAAGATCCAAGGGAATGACCTGAAATTGTGTCAGAGGAGGTTTAGATTGGATATTAGAAAAAGGTTCTTCACCCAGAGGGTGGTTGAGCACTGGAACAGGCTCCCCAGAGAAGTGGTCACAGCACCAACTCTGGCAGAGTTCAAGAAGCGTTTGGATGATACTCTCAGGCACATGGTGTGACTCTTGGGGATGGTCCTGTGCAGGGCTAAGGGTTGGACTCGATGATCCTTGTGGGTCCCTTCCAACTCAGCATATTCTGTGACTCTGTGATTCTATGATCCCTGCTTAGCTTTTGACAGTAATCCCTTGATGGGATGACTGAGCTGGCAGATGCACCCCAGCTCACCTGGTTCAAAGCTGCTAAAGGATTTATCACCTCTGAGGTTGCCCAGTCTCTCTCTTTTGGGCCCACTTAGTTCTGGCTTCTGGGAGTTTGTAGGGTGCACTGAGCTGCATGGTTCAGTTCTGCTTCGTGCCTTCGCCAGTGTGAAAACTATGAACTGGCTGGGGCCAGACACACAGGCTGGCACCTCGCTGGGATGGGCAGTCAGGTGATTGTCAACCAGGAGCTGAGCGCCACTCACCAGGACAGTTGCCAAGCTCCAAAACTTGGCCAGGACAAGGGAAAATAAAACCACTGCACCTCTTGGAGTAGCAATCAGCAGTTGAAAATTCTGAGGAGTGGAGTAGAGCTGCTCCAGGACATAAAGCAACTTAGAAAGCAAAGCAGAGAGAGGCAAATATACAGGCCCTTCAGGCAGCAAGACTGGCTGGCTCCTGGGGACCACTGTCTGTTGCTGAGGGAGCATGGCAACCTTGGATGCCCACAGATCTGGGGACCACTGTCTGTTGCTGGGAGAGCATGGCAACCTTGGATGCCCACAGATCTGTCCAAGGTAGTGGGCCATGCTGGCAGGTACAAAGGCCAAGAATGGATTTGGAGACCTCCAGTCACTAGGGGCACAAAATCCCCCAGAACACAGGTAGCTTCTCTTCCCGCACTTTTCCTGCCAAGGCACCATGGCCCAAACAGTTTTTGGATGTGGGCATGTAAACAGCCAGGCTGTACCATGTGAGAATATTCATTATGTTTAATATGTAAAATTCCTGTTTCCCAGGACAGAGCTAAGCAGGTAACACAGTCCTCGGGGGCAGGAGAACTAAGATGAATGTTCAGAAGAAGCATCTCCCACCATGGCTGGACCCTTTCCTCAGCGTAACCAATTTGCCTCCTGTGCAATTTGCTTCTGCTGCCCAGGCAGCAGCAGGTCTCGTTGCTGGAGATCCCAATATTGAAACAACCTTTTTCCTTATGGTGCCAAAAAGCCAGTTTCTTCAGGGCTCCATGACTTTTGCACCTGACATGATTGAAAACTCTATGGGTGCCTCAATCCCTTGGGTTTTATTAAAAAAACCTTGCCCCAAAACAGCCAAAACACAGATCTCTCTCTTGCCCTCTGCTCCTGTGCCGAGGATGAAGTACTTTTCAAAAATTTGTCATCGTATCAAAGGCTGATGATTTTTTTAATCCTCACTTTTGCCTTGGTTGTGTGCAGCAGTTAGCCTTCAATTAGTTGCTCTGGGGGGCTTATGTTACATTTTGTGTGGGTATTTCATAGCCTGATGAGAGTGTGAGGCCTGGATAATAGTGACATGTGATACGTTGTTTCTGAATGCAGGTACGTTTCTTTTTCCTCTGCCTCTGTATCCTGGAGATGGCAGCACCCAAGGTCGCAGTGGTCGGCGCGGGAGTCATTGGCCTGTCCACAGCACTGTGCATTGTGGAGGCTTGTCCCAGCTGCTCTGTGACAGTCCTTTCAGACCAGTTCAGCCCCAACACAACGAGTGATGTTGCTGCTGGGATGCTCATTCCTCACACATACCCAGGTTCGTGAAGTTCACCGTGGCATTGCCCTTAGCACCCTATGGAGCCATATGTGCGGGTGTGCAGCGATGCACAGAGGCTCAGGAAGAAAAGTGCCTTCACTTGTGTTCTCTGTCTGTCCCATATCCTTGACACTCATTTGTACACTTCTGTTCTTTGCATTATTCCTCTCTGCATGTTTAATTTCATTCACACGCAGGCACACCGATTCACGTGCAGAAGCAGTGGTTCAAAGAGACTTTCACTTACCTTTTTGCCATCAGCAACTCAGCCGAGGCATCAGAGGCTGGCATTCACCTGGTCTCTGGGTAAGAATAACCCCCTGGGGCAGCCTTTGGTGTGTTTGTGCTGTGTTCTGGAGCAGTCAGAGAGGTTTTCCTTGCTGGAGTTCAGGTGTATTCCCTTCATCAACTAGGTTTTATGACTGTATTCCCAAGAAACTGCATTGCAACTGCTCAGATATGATGTATTTTTAGGCAAAATTCATGCATAGGTGTGCACAGAAAAACCATTCAAGAATGACCAGTGTCAAGTGTATTTCAATAACTGATGTTTTCCTCACTGTCATCCACCAGTTCCTAGCAGCAGGGGTGGTCTTCATAGGGATGGGACTGCAGGATCTTCCAGCTTCAGCAACTGGGTACAGGGATGCAGTTAGGGGTGTCCATTGTTATCTCTGAGGCCTCTCACTGGGTAGCTGTCTCTGGCTTTCTGGGCTGAACACCTATTTGGTTTCCCACAGGGGTGGGTGTGTTCGGGGTGTTTTATGCTGCCTATTATGTACACAGAAATTTGCCTCTTGGGAGTGTTGAGACTGGGCACTCTAGCTTTATGGGTATCCAAAGAACTATGAGCAGGTGTGCAAGTGGCCCTACCAGGTCCAGCCAGGTTGTGGCAGGGACACTGTACATGGGAACTCGGTACATACACTATTGCTGGAAGAACTCTCTGCAGTTTATTTACCCCAGTGTGTCACCCTCAAGCTCAGCTGTGCCAACCCTCTGCCTATTTGTCCAGGCAAGTACTGCAGTAGCAGGCAGCAATGTTTCCCTGTTGCTATTAACCTTTCAGAGCTGTACTGATGAGCAGAAGCAGGTTCCTGAGCTCCTGAGTCTGTGCTAAGATTGATGTGACACGTAACATGGCAGAGCACTAGCAGTAAAGGTTTCTAGGTTTTTCTCTGTGTCCTTTTAGGTGGCAGATCTTTAAAAGCACTCCCAAGGAAGAGTTACCTTTCTGGTCAGATGCAGTCCTGGGTTTTCGACCAATGTCCGAAGCAGAACTCCAGAAGTTCCCACAGTACCAATTCGGTCAAGCCTTTACGACACTGAAATGTGACTGTCCACCCTACCTGCTGTGGCTGGAGAAAAGGTTGGTTTTGCTGCAGGCTGGGCATGTGGAGAGAAACTCAGGCAAGATGAGGTCTCTTTGAGAACCTTGGATTTGAACAAAACTGGAAAAATGCTGTTTGCCAGTGGGGAAAATGCAACAAGATCTTCCTTAGGGAGAAGCACAGGAAATAAATACCCAATTTTTCAAAAATGTGAAAGGCCCCATTTATGCAATGTCTACTTTCTCCCAGTGTGTCTGTACAGTGGGGCTTGGAGTGTGAGTGACCCTGGGCAAAGGACCAACCTAGCCACAGGAGCCATGCTTGGCCAGCTAGACCTTGAAGGTACATCAGGAACCTGCCACGTCCTAAGAAAATGTTTGGGTGATCCTCATTTGTCAAACTTCCCAAATAATATCCCTCTGTTTTTGAAGATACATCCAGCCCCTGAGAGAATAGGCGTGTCTAGGAAGGTGTCTTATCTGTGAAGACTTCGCACTTCAGAAGTGGCTGAACCAATTAATCTCAAATTTGGTCAACGGTTGGAGTAATTTCTTAATCCAGTCAGGTGAAAAAAACCCGTTAAATAGCATCATCTTGTAACAAACCTTCTGAAAATGTTTGCCTGCATAAGATAGGTGATGCACTCACTCTGAGGAGTTGTGGCTTCAGAGTTCATGCCTGGATTGACAGCAAAGTTAGAAGATTTGCTAATTTCCAAATTTCTAAGTTTCCCCAAAATACACGGATTTTGGAGAACTGTAGGAGAGACAGGATGCAGATCTAAAAGGGCTTTGACATCTGGAATGTGTATTTAATCCATCTAAATACCTCTAAAGTGAGCAAATAGCTGTCTCTAATTGAGAGAAAGTGATAGGCCGCAAACTGATTTGAGGTTAAGTAAAGAGATGTGTACTGACACCAAGGTACAAATTGCCAGCCAGCTCAGCTGGTTACTTGGATGCCTTTCATCACACTGCAAAATGTGAAAAAAGCATTTCTTGTTCTAGCAGCCAGACAGGCTGGGAGTACTCCCGTGGCACCAGTGCCACGTGAGGTCTGTGCCATCTACTTGGTACACATTCTCTGTCATGTTTCATTGCCTAACACAAGCAATCTCTGCTGCAGGACAACTAAGTTGTACAACCCATTTAGTATCTGCCGTGAGATTTCTGCCCTCTCCTCATTCCTGCTGTAGTCTTCTTATTTCTCAAAGAATATAGTCTAATGAGATGATGAAGCTCTTTTTTTTTCTCTTCTCCCTGGTGATGAGAAGTGAGAGCATATTAAACATGTAACTAATTCTCAAATCCCTGGTGACCTGAGCAGTATTTATAGACTATTCTCTTGGCAATTCACAAGGAAAATTGTTTTTGTGCCCACCTGGCTGGTCCAAAAATAGACTTCAGGTTTTTTTTCCTGCTTGCTTGCCTGAATCCTGGAATTTTCAGGAGTTTTTTTTAATGGTGGTTTTTTAATGGCATGATGACAGCGTTCCAATTACAACACTTAGGAGCTCTCCCAGCAAGTTGCCCAGCCAGAGCTGCTGTGTGAGACCTCCCCTGTTCTTCCCGAACAGCTTCAATGTCCTGCTGCACCAGGCCTCAGAGCATCATCTATGCCCTGGATCCTTCTCTCACTCACTGCTTTGTGGGAAACCATTGCATTTACAGTGAAGTTGATGACTTCTCCAGCTGCTGGAATATTGCAAAGGACAGGATTTCCCATCATTATCACAGACCTGTCTCCTGACTTGCTCATGCTAAAACCCCCCAGTAAAAACCCCCAGAAACTGGAGCCAGCTGACAGCATGCAGTGAGTCCATCTCATGCCAGTGATTTTCCACAGGGAAGAGCTTCAAGCTTCAGGCAAGTTCAGGGGAGGATTTAGCTTGAAATTGAGCTTAAAAATAAACGTCAAGAGGAGGTGACTTTTGCTGAAGAGCAGACATGGATCTATAGTGCTCTGAGCTGTCCTAGGTGACTCCTGGCTGCTGCTCTAGGAGGCTGTGTGTTCCCTGGGGGTCCCATGCCACATCTGCCTGGCCTGCATGGATGTCTTAGGGCTTGGCACATGGCATTAGATGACTTTCTGCCTCAGGAGGGGTGTTGGGAATGAATGTGATGGCATGTAACAGGCACATCAGAACAGATGTAATATGATGGCTCTGTCACCAGCATGAGTAAGTAGGTAAATAAATCTGTTGGTTTTCTGCTTGCTTGAGCTGTTAAAGCTTGGTACTGTTACAGAAATGAATCAATGAGACCATGAGGACCTGACTGTCTGCCTAGGGTCTTCTGCCAGACCCTTCTATAAAACTGATCAACTTGCTGTATCTTTTCCAGCCCAACAAAGCTAAAAAATAGCTTTGATGAGATCAAATCAGAGATCAAATGACAAACAGAACCCCCATGGCATTTTCTTTTCTTTTTTTTGTCCCATCTGTTGTTTGGTTTTTATCATTATGTAAAGGCAAAGGAAATCTATCTCATTTACTTAATGTTCATAATAATGAATGAGGGTTTAGAGGTTTCTTTCCTGCCTCACTTTTGGAGTCTTTTTGCAGGTTGAAAGCAGCTGGCGTCCAGATGTACAACAGAAAAGTTTCAGACTTGTGGGAGCTGCACAGTGAATATGACATCGTTGTCAACTGCACAGGCATTGGAGCCCACCAGCTAGTGGGGGACAAGAAAATCTTCCCTGTCAGGGGACAAGTACTCAAGGTTTATGCTCCTTGGGTGAAAAACTTCATCCGGGACGGGGATGGCTTAACTTACATCTACCCAGGGATACACAGCGTAACCCTGGGGGGAACCAGGGAAAAGGAGAGTTGGAGTCTCTCCCCTAACCCTGGCACTACCAAAGACATCTTTGACAGATGCTGCTCCCTTGAGCCCTCACTGCGGGAAGCTCAGGATATCAAGGTGAAGGTGGGCCTGAGGCCATCCAGGCAGAGTGTGAGACTGCAGAGGGAGGTTTTGAGCCAAGGAGGAGTTAAGCTCCCAGTGGTCCACAACTATGGGCATGGGGCAGGTGGCTTTTCAGTGCACAGGGGCACAGCCAAAGAGGCTGCTCGCCTGGTGGGAGAGTGCATTGCTGCCCTGAGAGGCTCTTCATCAGGGGCCAAGCTTTGAATCTCAGAGGCTCCTTTTCCATTTACAGCAGGCTAGTGTTTCTTCTCCTAGTAGCAGCTTGGACTTTTACTCCATTACAGAATAAAAGGAAAGAAACTAAGTCAACAACTTGTGGCATTGCAGATATTCAGTGGTATCTCACCTGGCTTCCAGCTGCTACCTTGGAAAGGCATGGTGGCTTGCTCCAAGTATTGGTCTAGCTGTTCGTCTCCTCTGTGTGGCGTTGTTGCTGCCCTGGGCCTTTGTCCTAGCCTCATGTTAAGAAGAAGACAAGATACATAAATACTTTCCACGTAACAGGGATCACATTGCTGCAGTATAAGACAAATAACATCAATTTAGCATTTCTGCATCTAAAGGGTGTCAGATACACTAGGTTCAGATTCAGTAAAAATCAGTTCTCTCCTCTTGTGCCAAATCTAATCTAGGGTTGCCCTTGCTCCTGCCATTCCTAACAAATTTTATCATCGACTATATAATTTACAAGGAAAAGAAAACCACACACAGTGCTGCATTACAGCGCTCCAGGTCAGCTCTTACAATGTTAGGTCATTGTCTGCCACAGTGATTTTAAGAGCAGGTCTGTGATACTGATCACTGCATTTGCTCATATTACACCTCAGAGAACTTAGTTTCTGCTAACATTGCCCCATATGAACTACAGTTCTGTGCATCTTTTCTCACGCTTGTTTGCAAGTCTGTTTTTTTTCCACCAAGTCTCTCAGATTTTGCTCTCACAGATGATTTCCCCCCCACCCTGCATAGCAACATTGACATGGCCTGTGTTCCACAGAACAGGATTTTTCAGAGTGGGCTTGGGAATGAAAGCATCTCTTTTCTACTTCACATCAACACTGTCTGCATTCCTTGCAACAGCTGATATGAATAAATTGGAGACAAACCAACAAGGATTCTAACACCAGGATCAGTTTCATAAAAGAGAAGAGCCATTTAAGACTAGATATACACTCTAAAGACAAATTTGTCTGTAATGGGACGTGAGCAAGCTCCTCTGCTGTAAGAAAGCTGAGTCACCAGAGCCCAGACCATCTCACTCAATGGCAAAGGCCAAGCTGGGCTTTACACTGCCCTCGGCAATTCAAGCTCTTTGATGTGGCTGAAGATAATCACTCTCCAAAACTGGATCTTACTATCAAAGTACAAGTCTGATTGTTAGTGATTAAATTACTCATTAGATCTTAAATGTCTCATTTAAGAGTATCATCCACTTTTGTCTATTTTTTTGTCCTTAGAGTTACAAAACTATTCAAAATCCTTCAAGAATTTATGTGATTAAAATGAACTGATAAATAAAGTTCTAATAATGGAGCACAGGTCATTTCTGTAGTGTTTCCTTTCATAAATAAGGGTGTTTCTTTCATTTGAGATGGCCTGACACAGCCAGGAAAGGCCACATTCAGTCGTGGCTGCCAACTTCTGCTGTTCTCACTGGGGATGAGGACAGTTATCCTTTGCAAATGACAGCTGTCAGAAGAAACATCACCAAATTAAATTATAGGTCAATAAGTGCCTGGACCAGCTTAAGCCAGCCCTGCCTTCAGCAGCCTTGCCCTCTTTTTCTCAGCTTTGAAGGCTAATTTTGCATTCCCCCCTCTATCACTCCCCCATTTGTGCTTTCCAGTGGTATGAGAGGGCAGAGCTGCTGCTTTTGGCAGCAGTGTTGGTGTAGGGCTTGTCAAACTGCAGCTTTGTCCTCAGCTAACACAGAACATAAAAATACATGGAAAAAGAACATGAGAAAGGGCTATTTTTTTTCTTAAATCTTTATTTTAATCTTTAAAAATAGTAAACAGTGTAGCTTATCCTGGAGCAAGAAACACTACTGATACTAATAGGGTGATTATAGCCCCATGAGAAACTAAAGCTGTGGTTGTGCACTTATGCTCTGGAGGGCCATGGGGTTTCTTCCAATTTACTTCTAAAAGTTGTCCGGTTGATAAAAATGTCAGAATGGTTTCAGCTGCACCCCTCAGTCTGGTGTCCTAGCTCTGGTCATGGCCAGCAGAGGGGATGGCCACTTCTAGCCTAGGGTCTTCCTCAGCTGAGGAGTAGCTTCATGCTTTAGATGATTCATCTTCCACACATTTGTTGTCTTGCTTCTAAAGCCATGTGTGGTGCTTCTGTAATCCCCAACATCTTGTGAAAACAGGTTCTGTAAAGAGACACACTTCTTTGCCCAGGAGCAGAGCTCCTTGTCTTTGTCTTGAACCTGAAAACATCTTTTGATGCCCCTTTCTTGCATCGTGTGAGGGGTGGTGACTAGTTATTCTCCATGATCCTTCTTGATTTTATAAAGCTCTACCACACTCCCTCTCGGACTCTTCCACCTTGAAGAATCTTGGTTTACATAATACATAATTACATAATAGCTGCTAACCATATAAAATCATCCTATATCTTTGGTCATCCTTGCTGCCCATCTTTATATCTTTTCTGACTCTAACATACCTTTTTGGAGATTGAGGGACCAGAACTGCATACCGTACTCATGATAGGGGATGAACTTTGTATTTAATTAATTACATCAATTAGGATACAAGCTCTTTAAGAAGGACAGGCAGGGAGGACAGGCAGGAGGGGCTGTTGCCCTCTATGTCAATGACTAGCTGGAATGCAGGGAGCTTCACCTGGGGATGGGTCAAGATCTGACCAGGAGACTGTGGGTCAGGATCACAGGTAGGGTAGGGACAGGTGACATTATACTGGGGATCTGCTACAGGTCACTTATAACACTTATTTGCGACACCTGACCAAGAAAACCAAGAGGTTGGGGCCCTTTATAGACTGATAGAAGCAGCATCATGTTCATGAACCCTGGTCCTCGTGGGGGACTTCAACCTCCCCCATGTTGGTTGGAGGGACAGCACAGCAGGACATAAGCAATCCAGGAGGTTTTTGGAATACACTGATGACAACTTCCTTCTCTAAGCGATAGAGCAGCCAACAAGGAGAGGTGCTATGATGGACCTTGTTCTCAACAAGGAGGGGATGGTGTCCCAAGTGAAGATGCCTCTCAGGGGTCAGTAGTGGGGGCTGGTGCTGTTAGACATCTTTGTCAGCAACATGGACAGTGCACCCTCAGCAAGTCTGCCAATGACACCAAGCTGTGTGGTGAGGTTGACACACTGGAGGGAAGGGATGCCATCCAGAGGGACCTGGACAGGCTGGAGAGGTGGGACTGTGCAAACCTCATGAAGTTTAACGAGGCCAAGTGCAAGGTGCTGCACCTGGATTGGAGCAATCCCAAGCACAAATGCAGGCTGAGGGATGAATGCATTGAGAGCAGCTCTGAGGAGGACTTGGAGGTGTTGGTTGAGGAGTAGCTCACATGGCTCATCAATATGTGCTTGCAGCCCAGAAAGCCAACCGTATCCTCATCTACATCAAAGAATTGTGGCCAGCAGCTTGAAGGAGGTGATTCTGCCCCTCTCCTCCACTCTTGTGAGAGCCCACTTGGAGTGCTGCATACAGCTCTGAGGCCCCCAACATAAGGACGTGGACCTGCTGGAGCAAGTCCAGAGGATGGCCATGAAGATGATTAGGGGGCTGGAGCATCTCTCCAGTGGAGACAGGCTGAGGCAGCTGGGATTGTTCAGCCTGGAGAAGAGAAGGCTCCGAGAAGACCTTATTGCAGCCTTCCAATACATAAAGAGGGCTGCAAGAAGGCTGGAGTGGGACTTTTTACAAGGGCATGTAATGACAGGACAAGGGGGAATGGCTTTAAACTGAAAGAGAATGGATTTAGATTAGGTATTAGGAAGAAATTCTTCACTCTGAGGGTGATGAGACACTGGAACAGGTTGCCCAGAGACGTTATGGGTACCTTATCCCTGGAAGTGTCCAAGGCCAGGTTGAATGGGGCTTTAAGCAACCTGGTCTAGTGGAAGGTGACCCTGCCTATGGCAGGGGGATTGGAACTAGATGATCTTTAAGGTTCCTTCCAACCCAAACCATTCTATGACTCTGTGACCTCTCTTCCCTTCATAATATACTAAAATGCTTTATAGTCACTAGTAAGCATTTAACTGACAACCTAACTCGAAGATATCTGTCCTGAGTGGTACTAGATGTTTCATAGGCCATTGCTGAGGCTGGATAGTAAGGAGGTCTTCCTCCCAACTCAGCAAGGTGTTTTTCTCTGCTGTTAGCCACACTGAATTTCACCTGCCGTTACTTAGCCTGGATTTATGAGATGGTTTTTGCAGATCCTTGCAGGCAAGTTTGCATTTTACTACCTTAAATAAACTTGTACCACCAGTTTATTAATTGAGGCTTTTACTGCCTGACAGATGGGTCTGTGGATGAGCACTGGCCCTACCAGTATCCCTCTAAGATGCCATTGGTGACTTCTCTCCACTGTGAAGAACGAATGATTTATCCTTACCTTGTCTCTATCCTGTATGCAGTTGCTGACTCATGAGAGAATCTTCCCTCTTACTCCATGCCAGATTAGCTTCTTTATGGGTGACAGATGTTATTCAAGGCTTTCCAGAAGCTGAGCAGATCATACCAAGCAGATTGCTCTATTCTGCAGCTTCACTGTATCCTCTGAAGATGTAAGAGGGTGGTGGAGCACAGCTTCATAGGTCCTTGCTGCAAAGCTCTGCCAATTCTTCCCTCTTAGCCTGTGTCTGTCCTTGCAACTATTCTATTACTATGGCTTTTGCTGTTTGCCTGCTACAGATGTCAGATATAGTGGTTTGCAGTTCTCTAGATCCCTCACAGCACTAAAAGAAAAGTGTATCACGTGCCATCCTCTTTTTTCTTTGGCTGTTTTAAGTAAAAGCTTATACACCAGCTCTTATAGTGCAAGAGTTTGCATTAGCATGCCTTAAAAACCCACAAGCAAGTAACATCTGCTTCTCATTAATTTGTTACTATCCTTTGCATCAATTTGTTCTAAAGCCTCATCTAATGGCCCTTCAATCTGTGGCAGCTTCTCTGCATTATCCCTTTAACAAGTGGTTCTGCTGTGGGAATTTCACTAAGCATTTCTATGCTGAAGCCAGACACAAGTAATCTGTTTAGCTGTTGTGTTAGGGCTTATTTGCTCTCAAACTCCTTTGCCACCCTAATTGTCTGCTGACTGCACACCCTGGTCACCTGCAGAACTCTCCAGAAGGTTCCTTGCTCCTGCTAGGATACAGAAGGCTTTTTGTCTAGTAGCAAGTTATTTCCTGAGAATCTTTTTTAATCTGCCTTTCTGTATCTGCTTATAATTTGACAGAGTTCATGTCCTTTTCCTCATTTGGATGGGATCTATTTTGGTTCTTTCCCATGTAATTTTTACCATGCTATTACAATGACCCAGTAATTATCTTTCTTCTGGGATCTCTCTGATATTTCAATATCGTTATATAAAAATTGAGGATTTTAGACTTGTATCTTATTTTCATGATTATGGCAAATAGAAACAAGCATATATTCAGGCCAATTGCTCCAGTTGCTGTGCCCCATTAAAAGGGGCTTTATTTGTCCAGATTGTGCCTTGCTGTTTCCTGCTTACTTGTGGTTATAAAGAGGTCAAAATGGCACCTTTAAAGATATGCCATCAAGAACCACTGTTCCTCCCTTCCTCCTCACTTCCCCAGTCTCTAACTTGAAATTCCTTTTTAAATCTTACTCCTTCTCACAGCGGTTTTTGCCCTGGCTAAGGTCATGCCATACAAAGACTGAGCACTCTACTCAGGAACCTCAGCTTTTTGTTCCAGAAGCTTACAAGTTGCTTTCAATTTTCAGATATGAATATGTCCTAATATTTTGGGAATAACTGCAAATCCCTCCCCTATTTTTCTTGCTGGGCATGGAAAACTTAAATAGTCTAAAATATATCCTAGATATATAGTGATGCTGCCCTGTGCTGACTATAGACTTGCCCACAAAGGGGAGTCACACTGTTCAAGTGCCTGCAAGCCAGATCACTGATATTGACTTTAGGCAGCTAAAATTTGTTGAGACGAATCTATCCTCTGTTGGTTCAGCTGCCTACCCTCTGGTGTCTCTCTCTGGCAATAACTCATCATCTGTTCCTGAGTTTCTCTTCCTCACCCAAGACTCTTACATGGAGCTGAAGCAAAGATGTGGCCTCTAGAACCTCTCCAGCTCCAGCTGAAGCTGAGCCAGCAACTTAAAAATTTTAAAAATTCCATTTTGATCTTAAATCTGTCTGTGCTGCTGCATCAGCTCTGTAGTTTCCATCTGGAATCACAGAACAAGTGTCAGGGAAACACTTGCAGGTGGGAGAGGATTAACAGCAGAAGGTTCATTAAACCTCCCTAACCTCCCATGCTGATGAAAGGTGCCTTCAAAGAAAGACATAGCTGTGACCTGTGCAAAGCATTTTATCCCTGTACTATTCCTTAATCCTATGCATGTCCGGACAAAAGTTATCCAGACTGTACTTAAGTATTTCCTTCTTATTTGTACTTTCTGATCTACATTGAATAGGCACCCCTGGCAGATGGCAACCAATTTGTCACACTCACATGGAACTTCGAAGGTGTAATTACGGTATAGAAAGAGAACAGTTATATCTTGAGACATTTTTATCATTCCTTGCGATTGCAGACAGCAGGTTAGATGTACGATGGATTTTGGAGCTTGAGCACAAAGAATAGTTTTCTGCAACAGGGAATTGTGTTGATTTTCTTCACAGACACAATGCCATAAAGACATATTGTTTTAATAGTGGCTTTTGCCTCTGTTTAAAATTTTGCCAAAATTCTGGAAAATACATGAAAATTAGCATTCGCCATTCATTATCATTCTTTTCCAGACGAGGACTGTTTGAGATAACATTCAAATTCATTAGGAATAAATGTAGCATTTAGAGAGAACATCATGGCCTGGACCGAGATTTTTATTGTTTTCATGGCATTCAAGTAAGTACGCTATGCTGTACGATGCTCTATTTTATCCTGCTTTATTCCCTGTTTTCCACCAGAGGGAGATGTTGGATCAAGCAGTTGCTGAAAGAAACCCTGCACACTGCATCTCAAAGAACAAATGCAGTGATGCTGAATTCAGTGGAAATCTGGGTGCCTGTCAGGCTCCCACAAGTCTGGGAGGATATGGGTGCTGCAATAGAGCTTAAAAAATTATTATGAATCAGTTACTCATGGAGAATGCTTTAAAAAGTACTTTAAGAAAATAGAAAGTGAAAGTAGCAGCATACCAGAAGCTGTTAAGAGAAAGTAAGGAATCATAATCCTAGATAAAGCTGCTGCTATAGCAGCAAGTCCCAGAGCTTTTCCCCCATCAAAAGTCTGGCAAGGAAACAACTGTCTTGGGTAGCTAAGTGTCCTTGGTTCCTCCTGGTGTGGGGACTTGTGGTCCCCCAGCCTCATAAGCTGTGCCTGGGTTGGACATCTCATGGTGGGGTCCCTGTGGGGCTGCAGCCTGGCCCATGTGCCCACTGCCTGGCCTGGCTCCTGGCAAGCCCACACAACACTCTGGGTGCTCAGATATTAGAAACTGTCATTGGTTCAAGATCTGAAATGGACTGTTTTCTTTCTGGGTATTTTCCCCCCAGGTCTAGTTTTCTCAATGAGAAGTAAAAACCACATATTTTGGAGAAGAAGCAGACATGAGTCAAAACTCAGCCTTATGAAAAAAAGGAGTGAAAAGCTGGGGCAAAAAGAAAGGGGGATGAAACTTTCTGAAAGTGAACGACTTCATAGAAATGGTATTTCCAAAAGTAAAAGAAGTTTCAAGGGAATATTTTTCCTGTGTTTTATTTTTATCCTTTGAGACTGTCTCACACCGCTGACAGCAGCACTAGGAGAGCACTGTCCCACATCAATTTCCTCTGTTCCTGTTCATGTCCATTACCTACCATGGGGACAATATAATTCCCACACTGTAAGAGCCGTGTGCTATGTTCACTATGTCCATCACAAGCTGTGCTCCTGTCATTGTCACGTCTCCTGCCTTTTTATCCAATTTCTGCGAAGTCCTGGTCAACCGGCTAATATCTAAGCCTTTTATTAGCCTTTCCTTATATTTATGAACCAGAGAAGCGGAGGCTTGTTTATTTTCTGCATCATCAGATAATTAAGCAGCCAAGCCAGCTGTTGGTGTTTCTGACACACCTGCATGCGAACCTCCAGTCAGTATTTTGGCTAAAGTGGAGGTCTGAAAAACAACCCTTCTCTCACAAGAATGCACTGGACCCATGAAGGGAGCCTTGCTGTTGCAAAAACAAGTGGTTTAGGTCACTTAAAAAATCACCATCAAAGATACAAAACAAACTTCAATATAAATTTGCAAAAGTGAGACAAAGTTTGATGGCAAGGCTCACTCTACTACTTAGTGCATGGATAATACATATAAAAGTAAATTGAATTAGAATCAATTTAGAGTGATTTGTATGGAGGCCAGGGATGTAAAAAGGGGTAAGGGAGACCCTTCATTGACTCACAAGAGTCAGAGTAGATCCCCTTGCTCTCCAAACTCCTTCTCAGAGAAGAGTGTAGATGTGGCTGAATCCAGCCTTGGGCTCAGACTTAGCCAATGGTTTATATCTAAAGGATTTAGCAGCACTTAATCATAACAGCATTAAAAAGCTAGATTAAACAATTATCAACTATGAACATAACAATAATAACAGTTAGGGATTCAAGATAATAACATGTATACTATATTTGTTACAGGGTGTTCAAGTCAATACACACACACAGATATGTATATACAAATGTACAGAGGTAACACACACAAACATGGATATGTAATGTAGAAGTACAAAGGTATACCTATTAAAAAATTCCCCTCAAGAGTCAGTGAAATGCTCATGTCTAATGCCTTTTTGGCATTTCTCAATGGGTGTGCAGAGGGGGGAGTGTTGAGCCTTGAGTAGTGGGGATATCAGCCCAGGTTCTGTTGCCAGGCGACACTTCTCCGAATTTCACAAGCTTGAGAGTTCAGGCACTCTCAGAGGCATCCCACACAGAGGGAAATACTGATGCAGTCCACTACAGTGGCTTAAGTCATTGGTAAATTTTCATCCTGGCTGCAATCTGGGTTAGTGATTATTGGAATTTTTGAAATTCCAGTGAGGATGGTACTGTTCCACTTGAGCTACAATTCAGATAAGGGATGTTCCAAGGCTGTCAGGGGGTGATTGATTATTCCTGCTGTTATCTCCCACCCTGGTCAGGCAGCAGGAGTTCCTGGTACAGTCAGTGCTGCCCCCACCTTAGCTTTCCAAGAGTTCCTGGTATGGTCAAGAGATGCTTCACTGCCAAGCTCTTATGCAAAGGCCTGAGCAGACCAGAGGAGAGGGGGGAGGGATTAACCAACACAGTCTCACTTGCTTTCCTCTTCGCCAAACGAGTGCATGGTTGGGCTTCAAGGAGATGAAGCCTCTCCCTCTGCACAGACCTTGCAGCCTGGTGAGTCAAATGATTTCCTGATCAGTAGGACAGCTGGTCTCCTTTAAACATTCAAAGAACTGTATTTGGTCTTCTCACACCCCTGTATTGCTGTGACAGTGGCTACAAGAAGAGCAATCCCACTTTTGGGTGCACTTCTAATGAAAAAGCTCCTTTTGAATTTTGAAATAAAGGGGCTGAGGCAGCTGAAAGCACTGGCTACCCTGCTTCTGAAAATCCCTCCTTAAGCCTTGGTGGGCAAGGTCTGCGCCTTTTTTCTGTGTGGTGAGTGTATCTGCACAGTGTCAGCACTCCAAGAATAAACACAGGGCAAATTTCCACAGAGATTTGCAGTAGGATAATTGCCTCAAACAGAAGGATAAATAGCTTTTTCTAGCATTTAATGGGCCTCTTAAGTGAACGGCAATAAACTCTATGTGAACAGATGTTTTCCCTCTTTTTCGTCCTTTTGCATCTCATCCATAATTATGCACTAAAATGTTCTTGTCTGGGTTGCTGAGAGCAATCCTGTTGCTGTTTGTCTTTGCTGTGTAAGACTGAGCACTTCAGCACAAAGATTGAGCAAAAAGCCCTGGATTCCTAAAGGCTCCCATCAATATACATCAGTGATCATCTTCTTTCCTTCACATTAAGCCTGAGGGAAGAGTGAGAAGTAAGAGGGAAGATTTGCCTCTTCCAGCTGCAGGTTCCAGAGTTGGGGTCTCCCCCTGCCTGCACTCGTGCCCTGGACTCCGGCTAGGAAGTTCCTTTGCTTGCCTGGCTTCCGCCATTGACCCAGCTACAGCTTGGGAGAAGCCACAGCTTCTCCTTTGCCTTGCAGGGGAGGTGTCCTCTGAGACAATCCTCCCCACTATGCTGCCTCTGCTACACTGACTAGACTGTGGGGAGATGGCAGCACAGGCTCTGTAGCCACTGGCTTTGCCTCCAGCCTTGCCACCAGGAGAGTGGCAGGCACAAAGCAAGCCCTGCAAAAAGCCGTTATGCTTTCTGGAGCATGTACTTGATCTCCTGACAGAGTACAGAGAAATTACCCTGTTCCTGAAGAATTTCAATGCATTCTGGCAAAGGGATCTCCTCCTAACAAGGAGCCTGCAAGCGAGCCAGGAGCTGGGGCACAACCACAAACATTAGCCTGGCTGAGTGTTCATTGCCTGAAGCGATGCCTATAGAGGTGCCTGTGTCATTGCAAACTCACTTTGTCCTTCCCAGAGCATCTTCAAAATATCCAACTGGCCTCTGTTTTCCACATCCATATCTGAGGATGGAGGCAGATATGTTGCAGGAAGACACATGCCGAAAGGATGAGTCCTGCAGCAACACCTAACCTATATATAACTCTCAGCTAAGGAGGTTATTCCACTTCGAATCGATATTGGTATCTCTGCATCATTGAAGCTGCTCTACATGGCATCGAGGGCAAACTGCCTTGAAAGGAGCCTGCGGGAAGAGCACTGAGTTTTATCCTCACCATCTGTTCCCAGACAGGCTGCTCAGCTGCAGGGGAGCTGTGGCATCTTTTCTGCTGAGGGCAAGGCCATTTCTCTCCTCCTTGTTAGGGTTGTATCTAAGACATTTAAATTCAACCAGCTGGAGGAGATGATTGGCTGACCTACCAGTAATAGTTTAAAAAAGCAACCTTTTTATTACAGGGAAGGACAATGATCCTGAATTTAGTGTCCTGAAAAAAAAGGATGCTTTTCAGACACATGGGTGAGGCCTTTATTAAAGGTGGATGCATATTATTAATTGGTCTGCATACTGGTCCAGGACATTTTTGCATGCCTTCTATGAAAGCTGCTTTTTGTCCATCAGGTCTATCAAGTATACTGCCAACCACTTCCAGCTTTTATTGTTTCCTATTGCCTTTAATGAGGCATAAATTGTACAGACACACGCCAGTATATCAAACAACGTTGCAAGACAGACTGTAGAAAAAGTGCACAGAACATTAATTAAGGGTCTTAATTTGTTTGTGAATCTTCTACCTGGAACATTTTGCTGCTGCTCTTCTCCCTAGCAGCCCCAGTGCTCTGGCTTGCTTCTCTTCTTCCCTTGGAGAGCCCTTTTTACTGAGTGCTTGCAGATGAAAGTCTCTCTCACTGACATCTGCTCTATTGCTCCAGTGCTGTTGCCATCCCCTATATAAATACTTCGGCATTTGTACTGTTCTATGTAAGCCCATTAAAACATGTAATAAAAAGGCTTATATAATTTCTTAAAGCCATCATTACTACTCCAGCTGTGGTGTTTTGTCAAATTCTGACCATTATGGATTAATCCCTATGCCAAATGACAGTTTTTAATGAAAGATATTCATCCTTGATCTTAGAAGTATAAAAATGTCAGTAAAATTTATAGCATCCAAAAAAAAAGGCAGAAAGCTGAAGCCAGAATAACACCAAGGTAATCTCTGAAACATAGAGAAAATAGGATTTTGTAATAGAAACTCAGGGTAGTTTTTAAGCAAAGCTGGACATCTGTCTGGGATTACAGTACACATGCAAAAGAAATACAGACGACAAAGTACTATCACAAAAGTCTGTGCAGTAGTATGTGAACTGCATATGAGCTATCACTGCTTAATTCCTATAAACTGGAACGTCTTTTTTTAAAAATGGCCATACATGCTTTCAATTTATATACTAGCATCTGTTCAATAAAATTGCAAGCCCTTATTTTAAAAAGCAGGCAGAATTTTACTTGTTCAGAATGATTTAGGAAAAGGCAAACTGTAAAATCACTGTTGGTCCTCTCCAGGAGTGAAACAGCTGCTAGAGAATTAGGGTTAAATAAATAAAGGTAAGGTCGGGGCATAGCACAGAGCTGCAGAGCATCTTCTGCTGAAGGGCTGTCTCATTCTTTTTCTCATTCCTGCAGCGAATGTGTGTGTACAGGTACAGGTATGTATGAGTGCAAACACACAAGAGTGTGTCTCAGAGGTAAACCTTGATCTATAATCCCCTCTTCAGGCCAGTAATTATCAACTATCTCTTTCATCAAATTTGGATCATGTGACAGGCCGTGGTGTTTGAATCCCTCTGTAGCTGGAGGGAAAAGACAGCCTCTGCCCATGCCTCGTGCTGTGCTGCTGCACAGCAAGATCAATCTTGTGTTAAGCTGCCTAAATAGCCCACAAGTGTGAGGAGAGCTAATGGGAGACTGCATGAACATATATTTTTTAGCTGTTATCTTCAAACTTACCAGTGGTGAGCTGAGAAGTGGTTTTAATAATTCACACAGCTGAGCTTTTGCCTTGACAGCTGTTCAGACACGTATTTCTCAGCAGTGGTAAGTCGGTAATAGACCAATGCAGCCAATTTACTTCTCTGTGTGCTAACATTTAAAAGGTAACAGAAAGAGATTCTTTCTCTCAGTTTTCAGTGGGATTTAAGGTATGGGAAGAAGTAAGAGCTGTACCTACCTGGCAGAGCTGATGGCTGTGTGCAGGCTCCAGAGTCATCTGTCATTTGGTGCATAAAGAAATCCAGGATTTCAAGCTGCAATTTTAAGGAACAGAAATGAGATCAGGCTTGCACCGAAGCCATCACTGAGAAGTCACCCAGGAGCTACAAACATTTCATCCCATGTTCCCCAGGACTATGGCAGAGCTTTGGCACATAAATGTGCAAGGCAATAAACCAGGCCTGGACCAAAGCTCTGACTCTTGCAGAGTCAGGATCAGATGCACACACATCTTCTGTGGGGAAGAACACACTGTACTTCTCTTCCTGTGGCCTCTTTTAAAATGACCTTGTGAAAGTTTCTGCATAAAACGTCTCTGTTTTCATGTGCATGGAACAACATCACTTGGATTTTAAAAGCGTTAGCCAGGAATGTAGGAGGGAGGAGAAGGGAAAAAAAAATCTTCCTTTTCTCTGTCCTGTAGATTTTGGCAAGTAGTTCCTACCAAGTCCAGTGCAGTTGTTAGGCAGAGTCAAAAAGAGCATTTTTATTCATTCACTCATTTTATAGGAGGAATGTTTGACTTGTACTAACAGCCCTTGGAGAATCTAGGGAATTCCTAGTGGTGTTTTTCCTGCCTGGGGTTTAATTTTGCACGGGGATTGGGGAAGACATTTTGACTAACCAGAAGGTAAACAGATGCCTTGACAGTGGGTGGAGGCAGAAGATGGATGGTAGTAGGCAAGATGTTTGAACTGAAAATGGCCATTAGAGAGAGCAACATTAAAAACTGCTGCAAAGGAGAGATTTCACTACCAACAATATCCCAGGCAAGAGGTAATTTATAAGCAGTGAAGACAGCACTAAAGCAATGAAATTTCATTGCTGTTAAACTTCTTCCTTCTAGAGGCTGAGCACCTTGCTCTCACCATAGACAAATTTGTAAATGAGAGAGGAATTTTAGCAGTTCAAAGACTTTTTCGGAGAAACTAAGGGAGCTGTAGCTCTGTGCACCTACATAAAAAGCAGACACAGTAAGACCAATGTCTAATTTTGGTTATCAGGGCATGATGCTCGCTGTTCTCAGTAGAAATTTAATGCTCACATTCAGAGTTGCTATTTGAGTTACTCCTTGCATTACATGGCAGCAGTTTGTATTCAGTTGGATCCAACATGATATATGTTCCTTTAACACTATCCATTTTGCTTTAGGACAGCAAGAAGGGGAGGCTATTTGCTGCCTGACTCAAAGAGTAAGCATGTTTTGCAGAAGCTGCGAAACTTTACAGAAGCTGTGTTCCCAGCAATCACCTCAAAAAGGCCCATCCTCCAGTTGGATTGGAGTTGCATCCATTATACTGCAATTTTAATTTGCTCTTTTTCTTAACAGGCATTGCTCACACACATATCTTTACAACCAATGCCTGTGGGAAGAATTGATTTATAATTCACTTGTTAAAATGGAAAAGTGAGACTGTTTAAAGTACTATCTTAATTCCCACTGATTCTTATGCTAAACCAGATAATATTTCTCATTGTTCCTGAGATTTCCTGAGATCCTTCTCTACCATTGTTTCCTTTTTCTATATCTTTAGAAACCCTCTGTTGTGTTTTAAACAGGTAGACTTACATTCATAAGAGTTGGGGGGGAGTGGGTGTGGAAGCAGGTGGGAAGCATGAGAAATTCAATTGTTCATTAAAAGACAAAAGCAAATTTAAAACACTGAGTTAACTTTTTTGAACTGTTCTTTATCAGAACCACTCCTATCATGCTCACAAATTGAGGATGATCACCTTTCTAAGGAATGCAATATTTCATATTGCATTCACAAGGTCAGGACTTACAGTTAGAGCTCAGTGACGACAAGAAGAGTGGCTGGATTCAAGTATTTGAGCTTTCTGATGAAGCTACACAATGAGAGAAGAAAACAAATGAACCTGCGATGCTAAAACCACGAAAGACTTTGTGGATTTTATTCTGCTCAGGTAGACCAATTTTATTTGAGTATGTACTATTCAAGTTTTTAGGAAAGCTTTGATTTCTCAAGGGTTAAAACTCATGAGAGAGTTTTAAAATGTATTTGGGCACTTTATACTTTTGTAGTCAATTTTTGTACTCCTGCCTTCAACATTTTCTCAATAATCATACAAACACAAACTTATATTTTAGTAGGACCTTCACATGCCATTATTCATCGACTAGATGCTGATAGCTTAAAACAAACTTTGTGCCAAGAAGTTTGTGATATTATTATTTTGGCTAGCACTATTGCAAGTCTTGTGTCTTGTCACATTTACCCCTGCATTTAGTGTTCTTGATGTATGTCTAAACTTCTCTTCCCTGAGCATCAGCATTACTTCTGTCCTGCAGATAAATGTTGCCATTTCACATGGAGAAGCAAAGTGATGGAGAGGCAGCCCCATGGCAGTCAAAGTGACCTTCTGCTGATAAACTCCAGGTGATGTTCATGGATGGACCCAGATGCCCATCACTTCAGTTGATGTCAGTCATGATTGGTGCAGTTACATTCTCCCTTTGCCCTCATAAAATCCTTTCTTGCACTAGCAGCAGGGCTTGTCTGATCCATTTGTGAGCCATGTAAGTGGGGTAGAAGCAGGAAAAGCGTGTGGTTATCAGAAGGGTCCCCAGCCAGAGCCAACTTGCTTGCCTATGGCAAGCACCCAAGCCTGTCCAAGAGGAAGACGAGGACCCCTGAACTGAGGCAGGGGAGAAGTGCTCTGACCTGCACTGCATTTCCCCAGCGGAATAAACCACCCAGAGGTTGTCCAAAAGATAGGATAGTAGCAAAAAGGGTGTCCAGGTCTATTAGGAACACACTCCAGATACAGTTTTTCTTGAATTAGTTTTCATCTGGGTCATGGACCTGGTTTAGCTTACAACAAAGGAGCCACCCTCTTGCTACAGGAATGGTGAGCAGGACTGCCACTCACTCCCTTCCAAGAGGGGCCTGGATATTTAGGGCAGTTAAAAACAACCATGGAATTACTTTAACCTAATTTAGAAGAAAAGTTTACTTAAAAAAACAAGGACAGCAACGTTTAAACGGCAGGGAGCATGCACCTCACCTGCCAGTGCATCTGTGCTTGGAGCCATGCTTGAAATCTCAGTTCTCCAGATAGACCATTGCTCCCTCCCTTATCTTCCTACATGCAGCTCCTCTGTCATGCTGCCAGCAGGTCTGGTTGCTTGGCTGCTGCAGGCCCCACTTTTCCCAGTGCTCCCCTCTGACCTGCTCCCCCAGCATCAGTCTGCCCTGGCTCTGCTCCAGGCTGTAAAGAGACAGGGAGGAGAGGACATCAGAAGGAGCTCAGTGAAGCAAGTACTCTCCCTTGCCAGCAGACAAGACAGGGGTGCTGGAAGCACAGGACTCCTTACAGGGGACAAGAGTTACAGACTCTCTCCCCTACTTGGCAAAGAAATGGGGATTAGTTTTGGACTCATGTCCAGCACATCCCACCCAGGAATACATTTATTACTAACCGAGCAGCATGTGCTGCAAATTGGCTGTGATCTCCCCCCTCTCTGTTCACACAGAGCTTGCCTCCTGCCATGGACACTTCTCCCCATCTGCAGGTCCTGCTTCAAAAAATCCCACCAAGCACCGTGACCTGCTCATTGCTCAGCAATGGTTTAGCATTGTGGCTTAAGACAAAAGCCAGCCTCTGCACTTTATAATTCTGTCTAGTGTGTCTCCCTTGTGAAACAAATGCGGGGCCTCCAGTGCTCCCACAGAGGTGAGGGGGACACCTGTCCCCTGCACTACCTCTCAACCTTGCTCAGCTCATGCAGGTCCTTTCTTTCATGCATGAAACCAAGGATGTGTCATAAAAATCAGCAGTTGGCCTGTAATAACCCAGGAAAAAAGCTAGGATGCAAAGTATAGACTTAGAAGAGTTACTCATGAGCACGAGGAGTTGCAGCCAAATTAGGGCACCACAGCTGATGTTTCATGCAGGGTTCTCATACCCTTCAAAAGTTCAGGTCCAACACAATGTGACTAATCACTAATAGCCAGACCACTGGTTACTAATCAGAGTAGAACTTTGAAAAGTAGCTCTATTTTTGCAGCATTCTGGCTGCTTGTCTATTGGTCCAGATGTCCCTGGAGTCAGCCTTGCTGGAATTATATGTACTGCCAGATGATACTGGGAAGGTTTCAAAGACATATCAGAAGGGTTAGGATGCTAATGTTATCTTGGATGTTCAGGGTTATCCTTTATCCTTCATGGATAACTCTAACCTTCCAAGAAGCAAAGTCCTTGTTTCCAGGCCCGGGCTGTCCTTTTGTTTGACTTAACCATGAACAATACCCACGTCTCCAGTAAAATTCCACTACTTCATGACATTACATAATGTGTATAATCTGAAATAATACAAACACTGATAAGTTAGCACACTTCTATGCTATAGAGATGTGCGATATAACAGTTAGGTCGGGGGGTCCTGTCCTCTGTCAGGCCCGGGTGCACGTACCAGCGACCCGCACCTGTGGCTCCACAGCGGCACGGCCCCGCGTTCGGTACCCGGGCGCTGCCCCCGCCGGGGCGCGGAGCATCCCGCGGGCTGTCCGATGCCGAACACCCCTGTGCCCCGCAGCCCCCGCTGGGGCCGGGCAGGCGGCACCCGGCCCCTCCCCGGCCGCCCCGCTCGGGTCGGGGTTCCCAAGTTTCGACGGCGGCGCCGCGGGGGCCGGCCCGCCGGCCGGCATGAGCCTCTGCGGCGGGGCGGGGGGGCGGCCGCGCGGGCAGGCTCCCCCGACGCCATGCCCAAGGAGCGGCCGCTCTGGCGCGGCGCCGGCTTTCGCCTGTGCCTCGTTCTCGCGGCGCTCTTCCCTCTGCCTCCAGCTTGGGCATGAGGCGCATCCTTAGGTCCGGAGGAGAAGCCCCGGGATCGGGCGGTGGCTGCGGGGCGGGCGCCCCCCCCGGCCCGCGGCGCGGAGCAGCGCCCGGCGCGCGGCAGCGGGCGCTGGGGGGCAGGCGGGCGGGTCACCTACGTGCTGAAGCGGGCGGCGGGGGAGCGCGCGCGGCCGCCTGCTGCAGCCCTGCATGCCCCCGGGGCGGCCGCCGCAGGAAGGTAGGGCGGGCTCGGGAGGAGCCACCGCCGTGTCGCGACCGGCGCCCCCTTCTCCCCGTGAGGAGCTGAGGGTGAGCGGGCAGCCGGGGAGGAGGTGTGGCTGGTACCTGAGAGGAGGTGGCGGCGGGAGGGCGTTGGTGAGGTGAGGTGAGGTGGTGCGGGATGACATGATGGCGACTTCTTGGGAAGTGGTCGAACGACTTTTTTGAGCAATGCTCCTCAGCTGCAGAGAAGGGGGAGTGTGCTGGAGCGGGGCTGGACGGGGTCAGATCTCGGTTTGAGGAGGTAACACTGGCCCCGAGTTAGCCGGCGCGCTCATCAGGCTTGACATCCCCAACTAGGAGCAAGGTTGGGAAGAGTCCGTGGCCCTTGGCGTTCTTGGCATCCAAGTGTCATTGCTTTCACAGAAGGCGGTCAAGAAAGGGTTCTAAGACCTGGTCTTAGAATTAATGAGCTAGTTAGTGAGCTGGAAATTGAACTTGTAATTAGGTTCCTACTAATGGTTGTTAAGCCTTTTGGGGAAGTGAGGACCATCATTAGCATCTGGAGTTAGCAAAAGTGAGGGGTGCCTGTACTGTCTTCACCCCTCAGTTACCTGCCTGCGTGACCAGGAGTGGGATCTTGTCTTCTTCGATGACCTCCATGTCATCTTTGGTTTTTGTAGTTGCCACTCTCTCAGGAACCACTTAGAGATTCAGATATTTGTGAAGTTTTCTTTGCAGACTTTCAAGGGGAGAAGAGCCAGCTTTTGAAGGTGGGAAAAGAGTTCTATTTTGGGGCCCTGCTGTCAGGGTACAGTATTGATGGTCTGTGCAGAGGTGTGCTTGAAGAAGCTGGAATGATCAGGAGGACGAGCAAATGGGATTTTCCTAGAGATGAGACTATCCTCCTGATCAAAGTAATTAACTGTTTCTGATCTTTGCCTCAACAAGAATAAAACCAGTAGTCTGTGGAATGGCTAAAACTTGTCCTTAAACTTGTCCCAGAAACTTTATCTGAGTTTGATCAGAGTCCCTTAGTGAAAAGACCACTTGCTAACATCCAAACAACTGTCTGATCAGATGTCCTGTCACCATGGGCTCTCATTTGAAAATCTGCTTTCTTTTCTTTGCCTTTACCACCCTCAGTAATTAATTTTTTATTTAAAGAGCAGATGGACAATGAACTTGTATATAGTTTCACTTCTAGATTTGCCTCATCTTCTATGGGAAACTGTGATGGAAAAATTAAAACGCTATTTCCTGCCTCTGGTTTCCTGAAAGGTTTAGGAGAAATGAGATAATCCTTTGTTTCCTTCAGTGATGACATTGTCACATATTTCTTCAGAATAATGACTGTGTGGTGGTGTAGCACCTGATGTGCTGTGGTGTCGATGTCACATTGAGCCACCTAGATCTTGCAGTGTCAGGTTTTGTGATTTTTGTTGTCAATGCTGTGTTACTTGGTATTCTAAAGCCCAGCTTTTAAGTGATTCTAACTATGGAAGAATTTCAGGATTCATGGGGGAAAAAAATCCCGTGGATTTAGATAGGTTATTGAAAACATGTAATAAGAATGGCATCAGAAAACAAGAGGCAAAAGTAAAGCACATCCTAATTTATTTAATGATTTGTGAGGATATCCTAGTGGAAAGTAGCATCAGGAGAGGCAGCTCATTGTACCTGAGAACTGGCAGCACCTTGCAGTGTTGGGAGAGCTTGAGGCTCTGGAAAGTCCACAGTAGTATGTTTTGGTGTGTTTCCAGGTGCAGCATGTGAAACATCACTGCTGTGGTTTGTGGTGTTGGGAATGTTGCTGCTGAGGTCTCATTTGAATCCCACTAATTAACTCAAGTGAAAAATATTAGTAAATATAATACAGGGTGGAGTTGCCAAGTTGAGATCATCAAGTGTCTTCTGTGTTCATCTATTTGACTTGAGCCTGTTGCTATAGGCTAAGAAAAGTCTACTCGAAATGAAGATAGGGCTCTGGGGATAATAGGACTGAACTTCCAGAGATGCCTGGTTTTGAAATAGAGTTGTTAAATAAAAATTTAGAGGGAAAAGCTGTGGGAAAATAAAGTGGAAGTGGTCTGAGTGCAACCATTTTTTATTGTTAAAAAGCACGATAACTTAAAAAAAAAATTAATGGGTGATTTTTATTATTTTTTTTTTTTAAATCAGGAAACATTATATTTCACTTCAGACCATTGTAAGACAAAATGGGGGCTCTTACCAAAAAAGACTGGTTAAATTGATGGTCCGTGGCTTCTACCAGCAGCTCTGGAGAAAGGCATCAGTGTGTGGCTGCTGCCGGAATGGTGCACTGCTGGGTGTAAATGCTGCCTGGAGGAGAGTGACAGGCTCCTTGCACAGATCTGTGCTGTATCGGCTTGGGATTGCTTTTTGCTGTGGCTTTTATATGTTTTCAGTGTCTTCTGTCTGTCTGTAAACCAGAGGCTTTCAGGAATAGTTTTTTTTTTTTTCTGCTGCTGTTTCTGGGGGTGGTGTTGGACCGTGCTGAGATGTGTGAGCCAGCAGGATGGCAGCAACAAAAAGTCGGCGACGCCAGACTTTGCTCTATTTTCCCACTGCCACTTGGTTATAACTCTGCTCACACTTACATCACTGAACTAATGCAGAAGACTGATGAACAGAGTGTTTCCATAGATGAAGTTGAATATCCTACTTTGTGGCTGTATAAGAAAATAAACTGCAAAAACACATAAGGAAATTATTTGATGCCTACTTCGAATTACTTTAAAGTTTCCTGAATCAGAGTTGTATTATTTGTTTCCCAAAAACAACTGCAGTCAAGCAACCAACACCACCAAAAGGGGGGGGAAAAAAGACCCAGACAGGATGGGAGAGATGGAGACTTGGCCGTAAACGGCCCCTGAGTCTGCAGGAAGCTGCCTGCACAGCTGATGGTAAGGCTCCATCAGCAGAGTCCAAGACTGTGCAGTGGGTGGGAGGGTTTGATCGCCAAGGTTCCAAGTGTCTGTTTGTGCCTTAAGATGCATACATAAAAAATGTTAACTGAAAGCAGCAGGGAATAAAGCAGTTTAGCTATGTGACAGCTCTAGGAGTTGCTGGAGCTACCTGTTCTGGTGCTTCAGGGAGCTGTGTTTCTCCCAGCTGTTTTGCTCCTGATTGAGCCTACCAAATAGCAGATGCTGCTGCTCTTGCTGACAAAATAAGCAAAATTTGCCATTGACAACTTATGATGGTCATCTGAAGAATGGGAAGAGTTATGCTGGGCTGCAGATGTAAACCAAGTGGAAGTTTGTCATCGCATTTATACTTTGGTGGAAGCACTTGAAACTGCATTGTTGCTAAAAAAATGCCCTGTGATTCTAAGCTCTGATTGTGTTCAGCACTGGCCTGGCATAATATATGCAGCAGATAAAACCTCTAGCTACATGGAAACACACAAATTCTGCCAAATGCACCTGCTCTTGCAATAGGTATTAGCAAGGTCTGCACCCACGCAGCACTGCAGATGGGTGAGGCGAGTTTTAAAAAGTTATTCCAGGGTGCCATGGCAAAAGAAAAAAAATTGTTGCATTTGGACTTCAAAATAACACCAAATTCTTGCAATAACAAGGTTATGTTGGCTATTGTGCACTGAAACTGGGAGGAGCCCTCTTTGAGAGTCTAGTTAAGAAAAGCTAGAATTCTTTGCCTCTTGGGCAGATTTATTTTCCTGGAGGTGGGTAGTGTGGTATGCTGCCAAAGTTAACCTGATGTTATTTTGGATGCTCTTTCATCTCCTGTCTAGGAATATGAAAGTGTTTGTCTTCACCGGTTAAAAACTAAGAATTAGATTTTGCTGCTGGGCCCATTTGTATTTTGTCTGGGATTATAACATATTTTGAAACATGATGGATCATTGCCTAAAACAGAAAAAACTTGTGAGATTATGTTTTTCTAGGCATTACTTGTATACCTTTGTCTTTTGGTTCATTATAAATGTAGACTAATTGTCTTTTTCTGTTGCTCATTGGGTTGAAGGTTTTGTTTTTCTTTAAATAGGAACTATTTCTGAGAGGTTAGTGCTTCTCTGTGGTGATGACTGATAACAGTCTCAACTTTAATTTAATTGAAATCTTGCAAATTATTTTGGAGTGATATCTTCAAAATTATGTGGAATAACTATTTGGCAGTTAATATGGCAGGTTCAAAATAACCTCATGCAATTTAACATTACATTATTGCTAAGATTGTAGTTAAATTTACATTTGATTTTTAATTTTAGGATGGCAATGCCATTTACATTTATGTCAGTGGTATATAGGGCTTATACCAAGAGTCCTTTTTAATTCTTTTAGAAATTTGGTTAAAAATATAACAGATGTTTTTATTACCTATTTGCATGTATAGTTTTTTCAAGCTGGCTTCACATCTTTAAAAGTCTGGTAAATTCTGGGTAATATTTGAATAGGAAGTTACTCTGGCTCTGGATGAGCAGGAGTCAAAATTCTTGGAGAAAATGGTTATTCTGAAGTTAAATCTAGTCTGTCTTTCCATATCCCATAGTGTAATAGCTGGTCTGTTTTGGATTGGGACTTAACTTTTATAAGTTTATTCATTATGTGTGCCTGGAGCAGTGTTTTAGCATTACACTAGAATTGAACATGACAGGGCTTTGGGAACTGTGCAGTGAGTCACCTCAGGCTGCGTTTGAAGGAGTGGATTTGCCCTGGCTGAGCCAAACCAAGGGAGCTGCATGGGTTAAGGCAGCCTTTTGGGTCTCCTAGTGATTTTAAATCCAGAGATTTTTCCAGTCTCTTCACCTGTGTACGAGATATGACGAGCTGTACAGCGTGCAGTACCGTTCTCTAAATGCTGTGTCGAGGAGTGAATAGAGTCCTGGCTTCAATGGATGTGAGTGGCAGAGGAGTGCTGTGCTGAAGAGCTGGATATCGATTATTCTTTTGAGTGTGCTACTTCTGGGCACCTCCTTTAATAGCAGGTAGACAAACTGGAAAGAGTCTCATTGAGAGGAAAAAGGTGTTAAGAGCTGCAGGAAGGCAAGCCTGCAGAGAAAGCTTGCAGAACTGGTATTTGTTTTGAATAGGGAAAAGTAGGTTTTGAGGGAATGTGCCAAAACTCTTCAAACTAAAAAAAATAATTTTTTGTTGAAGGACACAATGACCGTTTGTTCCCTAGGTCCACTACAAGTAGGACAAGAAGTAACTGGCTTGATTTTCAGGCAAGATATTAGGTAAATCTTTTAACTCTGCAGTTGGTAAGTAATGGAAAGACTCCCTAGAAAAATGTGAACTTGGAGTGTGCACACAGGGAAGGTCTAGGTATCTTTTTCATTATGCTTCAGGGCAACCTCCTGAGGTCCCTCTGGCTACATTTACCTGCTTTGCAATTAGAGAAGCAATCTGGCAGATACAATGTGATTAGCCAAACTGGAATTTAGCCTGAACAATGATCTGAGATAAGTGAAATAAAAAGAGGTAGTAGGGTCTTTAAAGACTATAATAAGCGATCCTTGCCCTGGCTTAATACCTCACTAGAGAGACCAGACACCACCATAATTGTTCTGTGTGATGATTTAGTGGACCCCAGAGAAAGGGACACTAGTTGACAGCTTTTCTCCCTCCAGCACTTGGAGGTCTCTTAGCAAATATAAACCAACACAGAGATGCTTACCTTGTAAGATTAGCACAAGATAGGAGCTTATGGTTTCTGTTAGTACCTGAGGAACAGCTAGCTGTGAGAGCCGTGGTATGATTTTGTTCAAATATTCAGGCCAATAGCATAGACTGAGAGAGGTTATTGTATTTGGAAGAAAAGAATAAACTTTTACTGAAAGCAGTTTTCAACAGCAGATAACCAAATCTGGGGAGCATCAGCCAGCTCTGCCTGTAAACAGGGGAAGCTGAGGTACCAGAAAGTACCCAAGTACAGGAATCCTCCAAGTAGCCAAGCAGGAGCAATACTGGGCTTTCACTGTATTCTCACTGCAGTTGAAATGTGTTTATAGTAGACCATAAAAAGGAGATGGTAAGGTTTTTTCTGACAATGATGTCACTTGCAAGCTTGTGAGGTAAATGATCACTCAAAATAACCTTGTATCTTACACACTTTTTATTACCTGAAATATGTTCTTCCTTCATAAATTTTTGAGAAGCAGCTAGGGAATATTATCTTTCAGAAAGTCATTATAGCATTATGAGACTTTATTATATCCAATAGCATAGATTTCTTTCAAGTACCTTCTCAAGACTTTCTTTTGGCATATAAAGATGAGAATAATTTTTTCTAGGTAGCTGTGGCACAGAAAAAATGAATTAGGATATATAAGCTTTCTTTTTTAAGGGACCCAAGGATCAAGGTGATAATTTATTCTACAGGTGCCTTGCTCTGTGATGGCAATTACAGTTGTGCCATCATTTCCTTGAACCCAGAGAGACAGTCCACAGGCCTTGTACAAAATGAAAATCCTTTATGACTGCAGTAGCAGGTGCAGAAAAAAACCACACTGATCCATTCCTGTTTGCTATCTTCAGCTCAAACTGTTTCATGGGACTGCTGTGGGGGCCAGGCAACCCACACTGCCCTCCTGCCTGCCTGTGTGGTGATGCTCAGAGAGTGGCTGAGCAGCTGTGGTCATGGCCTCTGTGTCCCACTGAAGGGCAACAATTCAATAAACACATCCTCTGCTCTCACCTCTTTCTCCACCCCTCCAGAGTTCACTGTGTTTAGGGAATTGGGTTGTGTTGTCTGGTGTACTGCTGGTTATCAGACCTTATTAGCAGCGAACGAGCAGGACGCCGCGTGCTGTGTATGTGCTGGATGGAGGAAGGATGCGAAAATCGATTGTACAGCAAGTCACAGTCTTGTCATAGGGAAAGAGGAAGAGTCTCTGAAAGCTGGAAATTTTGACAGCCTTGAAGACAATGAGCACAGTTAGTGCCAAAAATTATCTTTTGCCACGTTTCGTGTTTCGAAATAAGAAGTGAGAATGGTTTTGAGGACACACAGCTTTCCTTGCTCAAGCAGTTCTCAAGATGGCCAAGCTTTCTTTATTCTTTTCTCAAATTTCCTTCTTTGGAGAGAGAAGAATCCAGAAAGAGAGATTTCGGACAGGTAAAAATTCTCCCAGATAGCCTTAGGGTTTTTACTTTACATTTCCAACCTTTAGCTGCTTTCTTATGAGACAAATATTTAACTTCATCACCAATAAGGGTTTTATCCCACTTTGTTTAGTCAATTCACATCAACATTTACCCAGCCAGCCAGGCAGTTAACAGAGATGTGTGTCTGCTTTGAGACTACATGGTAGGTGCTGGCATGCCAGACATCTCTCGTGCCACTTTTACTGAACTGTGGCCATGGTTCAGACTGAGGTGCAGCTGGTGGATCTCTGGTGTGAACCCAGAGCAAACTCCAGTGGCCGCTGACAAGGGGTACAGTGCTGAAATCCTGTGGTGAAGAACAAAACCTTCTCACAGCTGCCCCACAGACTCATACAGACAGTGTGAGGAGCGCATCATCACTTCTTACGAAACAGATGTAGAATTTGGAGATTTAGGTAGCATTAGTGAGGGACCTCCAGCCTTCACACTAGCAGTTTGTTTTGGTTGTGGTAGATCATGCTGTCCTCCTCCTGCAGCCTGGCAGTGATGGCTGTCACTCATGGCACAGCTTAGATAAAAGACTTGACACATAGGTGAGAAAGTCTGTGTGAACCACCACTAATCGTTGGTGGCAGCAGCCCCCTCTTATCACTTGTTCTAATATTAGCTTTGAGCTATGTTTGTCTTGGATAGCTGTGTGCCATCCAATGTGTGCTCCAGAGCTGTGTGCAGTGGGTGTGAGTCATTTATTCAACTCCAGTTTTTTTGTAGCTAGCAGATATGCACCAAGATACTTTCGTGTATGATGAAACATTGTCCAGAGCCCTTCTGTGTTTGTAAGTCTTAAGATCAAATGACAGGCAGTTCAGTGGAACAAATAAAGGGGGGAAAAAAAGGTTTGATTTTAATTTTTCTTTCAGTTGCGGTATATAGCGTATATCCTGGAATCTGTAACATACATCACTCACCCTGATGTTGTTTATGTTAGTGTTTTTGCCTACAAAAGTGACAGGATGACATACTGCCCTACTTTGAGTTAGCAAATCTCTAAAGGTAATAGAAATCATGCATGTAAATGGACCAATACCTAGGGTAACACAGATGAAAGCCATGATTTTGAACTCGCTCTTATGGCAACAACTGGGTCAATTTAAGCAGGAGATGATGGAACTGTTCCCAACTGTTTATGCTGAGCTCAGTGGAAGAGTTTGGATTTTCAATGATGCGATTTTTTCCCCTGTCTGATCTTCTCTTCAGTAGGCTTGTGTTTGAATGTGCCATCAGGCTCAAGCACCATCAAGAAGGGCTCTGTCTGTGAAGTGTTTGTAGGCTGCGCTGTCAGAGAATGGGTGGATGAGGTGTCCTCTGGATGTTGCAGACCCCTTGAAGAGCATAAGTTCTGGGTCTGGTTCTGGGGGATCCCCTTGGTGATTATTTTGCTTTCTTACTAATTTTTTGCAACATTTAAAAATAGTCCTGTAATTTTTGTCCACCTCGACATGTGTATAAATAAAATAAATAAACCTTTCCTTATGTCTTTTTGTAATGATAAATGTAGTAGTTCCAGCAGCTGTTAGGACATACACAGAAGTCTTGCTTCTCGCCAAAGTTGTCTTCATATGCTTTGCAGATGGGAACAAAGTGTCTTTGCAGAGTTCTTCAAAAGTCAGTACCACAGAATGTTCTGGCTTTGCAGATCCCAAATCTGGGGTACTTGTGATGAACATAGTTCCTGCTGCCACCTCTTCCTGTCATGCAATGAGAACTTTTCTTGTTTCTGGGAATGTAGAACCAGGAGGACTTTGCAGTGAGCTGTTGGCTTCTGAAGTCTCTTAGGATAGTCAGGTCAAGCCAACTGCTTCAGATTTTACATGGAAAACCTCTAGGTTTACGTGCTTGCTGCAGAAAGAGCTAACCAGCAGCTCATTTAACAAGTGATCTGCTGAAGTTTACTTTGGATTTCACTTTCTGATAGATTTCAGGTGCAGCTTCAGGTGCATTGCTGTAGGCTCTTCTGGAAGCGACAAAATTCTGGGTTGTTTCCAGGACTGACCTTGTGACTTCTGCAGATTGAAGGAATTGAAACCTCTGCCCTTCTTGTAGTGTGGAAGACCAAGTTCATGGGCCTTGAGAGCTTAGGAAGGAAAGGTCTGCAAAGAGCCAGTTAGGCAACTAGTCTCTCTTAGGGATATTGCTAACATGGTGGACATGCTGTGTGTTCTTGCTATTACTTTTGATGAAGTAGAGTCACTGTTTTTTAGTTTCATGCATGTGTGACAGGGTGGTCTGCTGGGGAAAATTAGCCTAGACAAAATTAGAGCAAAGAAGCAAATATCAGTGATGTGCCAGGAGCTGGACCTGTCTGGGAAATATGTGCATTTGATGTTAGAAGTGGCAAACGTTAACATTGCAGAGCTGCTGTTGCTGCTTTATCCTCCCTCTGCTTTGCCTCATCTGTCCCCAGCCCTCTTCCTCATTCCTCTCCATGCAGCTAGCTAAGTCAAATAATCAACTGGGAGCTTCAAAGTCAGTGCCCTTTTATTTAGCATCCTCTTTCATATTTTACAAAGAGATAGTGTTTGAAACTCTAGGAGGAAGAGAGGGTAATGTCTGTTGATACAGCATATAACGTTAAATATTATCTGCCGCTTAGAAGCCTAAAAATGATAGGAATAATTTTCAAACCCTTCCTGCTCCCTGCAGAGTGGACAGCAGTAGTGAAGGAGTGAGATTTATCCATAGATAGGTGCCACAGGGTAGGAGCTGTCTGAAAAAAACCCCAAAGGAACAATAAAATTTGTTAGTACTGATGCCATGTCTCTTTTTGGGCTTTCCTCATGGTTGTTCTGCAGCACTGAAACTTTCAAAGAAGTGAACTCTGTTTCATCCTGAATAGAGCGAAGCTATCACGTCTTATTCCTTTTCCCTCACTCTTTTGAGAAAATTAAACAAGAAGCAATTATGTGTCAATTGGCTGCTGCTGAGCTGATGTGTTTCTTCTTAGTTAGATGTCTTGATTAATGGTTTGATCTTGCAATTATTATTCATTATGAAATCTGTGAGAATCCCGGATGTATCATGAGTTCAGGGTCAAACCATGTAGCTGTTTGGTGCTGTATCTGTATAATGCTCAGAATTAGGGATAAAACATTGGAAAATATCCTTAACTAAAGACGATGGTGCATATTTGCCCAAGCCCATCCTCCATGGGTTTATTATACTTTGTTCAATATAAGTATAGACCCAAAAATATCTCAAATTTGTGCACTTTGAAATGATCTTGATTTTGTTCTTTATAAATTGGAAAATAAATGTGTCATCTTGTACTTAAAATCCTAACAACTTGTGAGCCAGCTGTTGTTGCCTTTCTAGACACAGGGAACTAATTGCCCAACACATAGTTTTATTTTGTTTGGAAGAATTTTACATAGCTCTAGACTAAGGGCAGTAATCCATAATCATATTAAAAACAAGAAAAGGAGTATGTTTGTAGACATTTAAAGCTAGTATACATTTGATTCTGTGAAGCTCCATTATCTTGTTTTATTAACTAATGCTTTTATGAAATAAGGAGTTGAAGAAGAAAAAAGTGAAGTCTGGCTTTTTGAGTCTTCCCTGACTATCCAGTAAAACCCAGGACAATCAAGTGAAACTGATGGTGGGTTGACGAAACAATACTTAGGTACCTGTTGTAAATATTTTCTCTCTTACCTTAGGTTTTACATTATGAAATTTAAATACCTTTAGAAGTTACTCAGCCCTTTGGTTTAGCCATGAATAAGAATTAGTGTTTCCTTCCTTTATGAAATTATAGATGTGTAGTGACGAATACTGCCCTCTACTGCTTCCTGGGCACCGAAGGTTGTCCTGGTACTTACCCGGGAGGGGAAGATGAAGGGGAAGGGGTTTTCTGATGCTTCAGGTCTCCCTTTAGTGTAGAAGGTGTGGTCGACCATTTCTGTTTAGACATTTGCACTCCACTTGCATGAGAGAGAAATCTGCACAAGTGTGAAATGCTCTTATTTGTGTGAAAGCACTGGTTTTACTCCAAAGCACCTTCTTTCCCCCCCCCCCCCCCGGAGTTCTTAGCCTCAGGCAGAGGCTCTGAAGTCAGTGGATAGGCTGCCAGAGGCATCCCTATCTGTAAATCATAGTTAGAGTGCTGGAATTTGCACAGAATAAACTCAGCTTATCTGGCTAGCTGAGTATTTACTGATGAATTCTGTTTACTCTATGCTGTGGTTTGAATATTGAAGTGAAGTCAACCTAGAAGAAAATAGCTTTCCCCCCCCTTTATTGTATGGATTATGGAGTATCCCATATTTTCTCAGCCAAAGCACTTCACCTAAAGGAGTTCTGAATACAGGTTGAAACCATGGTCTTGCATCTGCTTAGCAGAAATCTGAATTTGACAAGAAGTGACCAGTAGTCGCTGTATCTGTTTCTTGCTGTTATCCTTAAGTGTTGGCAAAAGCATGCAGGCACTGGAAGGAATTCAGCTGATTGAGCTGCATAAGCAGTTTTGAGAATTTACTTTCATAAATTTCAATCTGTTCTGGCTCCTGGTTTTATCTCCCTCAGATACTGTATCATGCTGTCAGCCTCTGGATAGCTCTGGAACGCTGCTGCCCACTTTATTTATTTTATTTCATTACCATAGCAAAGAATCCCACTTGTCCATTTTCAAAGCTGTGTGTCTCTTAGCAGAGTAAAATCAGTCTCTCTTTTAATAAACATATATTTCTCCCTGATGTTACTGGGATTTCCAATGGCAGAGCTGTTGGTCTTTGGTGACCTTTGGAAGTTTGAAGAGGGGTTCCCCCCCGTGCAACTCTGCCCTTTCCTACCTCCTCAGCTCCTAGGTCCTTTGGCTGCAGTGGATTTATCCCTTAGAGGTAACTAGGAGTGGTAGTTATGCGATGTAAATAATAAATTAGATGCAAAGCTTTCTGAATTTGTAAGTGCCTACAAATTAATATTTTGGCAAGCCTTCTGAAACCCATGCTTCCTGTAAGTCCCAGTTCACTCAGGGTGATGAGCCCCGGTCTGGTGGTGAATTTACAGGGGTGTCCACAGCAAATAATTTAAACCTGGTGAGTTCCCAATACCCATTTTACTATGAAACTCAGGGTTATTATTTGAATTCAATGGAGCATTAGTCACCTAAATTCCTCTACAGATCTGGCTTCATCATGTGAATTTTGGAAGGTGCTCTTTATTTTTCCAAAGCCATTTCTTCATTCCTAAAGTGATGTAAATTCTGTCACACAAAGTCGGTGGCAAGCATCCTTCCTTCCTGCACATGCTTTTCTTATGAGACATTTATTTAGGGGAAAAGACAGAAACTTAAAAGTAGAGTTGGAAAGAGCTTGAGTATGGGCTCTGTGTGTAAAGCGCTGAACCTCCCAATGCATCGAAGTTGTTGGTGTTTTGCATGGAGGTCGGTGTGTCTTGCCTGCAGGTTAGGCCAGCAGTTCCCTCGAGAGTGTGAGAGCAATGATTTGTATGCATGTGGCTGGATTTCATACCATCAGATGGGAAATCAGTAGCAAAAGGAGCAGAAAGTAAACATCATTATTAACAAAAGGAAAGCAGAGGTGAAATGCTTGTTGATTGCTGCCTTTTCAGGGGTTGTTATGTATTCGTGTTCAGACTGATTTCCTTTACAAGGGTAAAGACTTTGGGTTTCAATTACCATGCAGTGACTCAGAGCTTTTCTAATGAGAATTGAAGTCAGAAAATAGTTTGCTTCGTTTCAGTGCAAAACTTTGCTTTTTTCCTTTTTCCTGCTAACCGTAAGAGTTTTACTTAAGGTGCAAACTGCAGCCTTGCAGCTGATAAACTGCTCTCAAGTGAAGCCCTCTGGGCAGCGTTCGGAGCTTCCTGAGTTGACTCTTGCAGCACTCGCATCCTGCTCCCAGGCAGACAAATGTGTGCTGCACTGCAAAGGCTTGGAGGAGATGAGGAGGCTTGGAGAGAGTGAGGAGCTCAGGGAGAGTTAAGTGCATCTTAGAAATTCTTTCTTCAATTAAATAAAACACACACACCTGGACATAGAATTCTTCATATACAGGTCATGTCAGAAACTCATTTAAATTGAAGACACACGCTTATTAATGCATAAAATGCTCATATTATCGGTCTGGCAGAATTTACTTTTGTAAGCAGCCTTCTTGCATGGGAAAGCCTGACTGTATGTTTTGCTTGCTTATCTTGGCACAAAGCTTTTGCTCCTCAGCCTAATGTTCCAGCATCAAATCTTTAGATAAGATCATGGAGCAGATCCTCTTGGAAGATATGTTAAAACATGCTGAAAAAAACGAGTTGGTTAGGGACAGCCAAAGTGGCTGCACCAAGGGCAAGTTGTGCCTGACTAATCTAGTGGAGTTGTACAATGGAGTGACTGTATCAGTGGACAGGGTAAGAGCTATGGATGCCACCTACCTCTGAATTCCTGCCTCTGAATAGGAGACATACGGGTTTGCTGGATGGACTGACAGATGGATAAGGAATTGGTTATAGTCAATGGCTCGGTATCTAAGGAAACGAATAGTGAGTGGTGTCCGTCACAAATCTGTACTGGGAACAATGCTATAACCTGGTCTAGTGGAGGGTGTGCACCATGGAAGTGAATCATACTAGGTGATATTTAAAGGTCCCTTCCTATCCAAAGCATTCTGTTATTCTGTAACACACCACAGTTTTATAGCTCTGGAGTTTGCCTATGGAAGGGACTCCCTTTGTGGCCTGCTCATTCCATTGCACCAACCTGGTGTGTGCAGAGGATGGAGTAATCCAGTGGTAATCGGGTACAGAGAAGGCTGCGTGCAGAGTTGTCAGAGATGCCTCTGCTTTAGATAAACTCAGAAAAGTAAAAAAAAAAATGGGAAAATAGATTTCCTATATTAATTATTTTTTTCAGTTCATCATGGAATTTGTGCAACGTTGGAGTCTCACTGTTGGAGTGGAAATTCTCAGTTTAGGTTGGCTGCAGTAGTAGGTGTGACCTGCATTTCCCTGTGGTACACTGAGTGCCTGATGACTCAGAGGGAATCCACTGCTCTTGTCTCAATACAGGCCCACACATGCAGAGAAGAAGTGCATGTAGCAAGTTCTGCACTGTGGTTTCTTAGGTGAAAACCTCATATGTTTAAGAAAGCCAAACTGCAAAGAAAAAATAGAAAATAATAGTAATATAAAAGAAAAGAAAGGAAAGAAACCATTCAGACATGTAGGAATGGAATATTTTGTTTGAAGGAATGGGGAACTATTTTGTGGTCGAGGACTAGTTGTGATTCTCCTTGAAGTTGCTTACTGCTGCTGCCTCCTTGCTGCTACATACAGTTCTGCTCAGGGTTGCCTATTGCTCTGCTTATAGTTCTGCCTGCTTACTGCTACTTATTGTTTCTGCTTGCTTACTGTTACAGTGCAAAGGCAAGCCGGGCAGAATGTAAGGTGGTGAGACCAGCCTGGGCTCACTGCCAGGGAACCATGCGGCCAGGGGCAGGGAAACAGCCTGACAGGTGGATGAAGACAACCAATGGACTGCACCAGAAAGCGAAGATTGCCTTTTAAGGAGGGAAGGAGTGAGGCCTGGCAGAGGAGGAGCAGGGGAGTGGTTATGCAAATCGTCCCTCCCATCCAGGTGTTCTTGAATCAGGTCACGAGTTCGATGCACCCAGCATGCTCTTAATAAAGTTCTTTGTTTCACTCTATTTGGCTGTCTTCTAAATTTTAATTAGAGATATTTCTCACACATTTAGCTAAAGGGAACTGTAGGAACTGACCTTTCTCAAGGAGCTCTTTGCCAAGGCTGAAGGCATACTTACTCATCAGTACTGACACCTCAGCTGTGAGGTGGAGTTAGGTTTAACTTGTGCCACATATTGCTGCTCCTAACATAAAACATTTGGAATTACTCCATCTTGCTGAAGAACGAAGTGCAGCTAAATGTTGTTTTAGGCTCATGGCTAAAGAGTAGGCTCAGCCCTCTAAAACACATGATTTTCTGCAGTCTGGCATGTGTGATAGTCTGGGCTGGGGTTTCTCTTCTGTGGTGTTGAGCATCTATGGTGTAGGTGTTCTTGAGCCCAGACTTCAGGCTCTCTTTGCAGGTCATGGAGCGTCATGGACTTTTCCAGCGCTTGTCTCATCTACTTATAGACATCTACTTGTAGTGAGATGAATCATTCCATTAAAGAGCCTGTCTGCCTCATCTGTCCTGTCAGATAACTTAGCTCCACAGCCCACTGTGGGAGCTTTGTCCATGGCTGTCCTCACTGCAGGAGCGTGTCTTCACTCCTGTCTCTCCCTTGGAGTCAACCAGCTAATTGCCTCTGAAACTAAACATAGGTGTTCACGAGGGATTCTTTACTGCTGGAGCTGCTCTGTGTTGTCAGCAAGAGGAGCAGTGTGCCAGGTTTGGCTGCCTGCACCCTCAGCAGTCCTCCTACTCGTCTTAGCAGGCTTCACACTTGTTGTGTGACCCTCATGAAGCATGTCATGTAAAACCAGTACTTGAGTAGGCTGCAACACACTGCTTTCACTTAGGGTACTTCTGAACTGAGGGAAAAACCCAAACAATTAGACCACTACAAAATAATATGCTTAAGGCCACAGGTGCTGCAGTGGGACCTCAAATAATATTATGTCCAAGCTCTGTAAATCTTATCTCCTCTCACAAGGGCAAGCCTTCAGGAACTAAATCCAGTAAATCTGCCATGTAGGTGTCTGAAATTTTGCAATTTGAATCCCACGCATTGCATTTTAAACTGATAAAATCCCTGCAAAATTTCACCCACAAGCAAGCTCTCTTGTGCTGTGCCCTTTTACAAGGCTGAGTGTGGTGGTACATAGGGTACCAGGTAGCCAGAATGGTTGGAGGTGAAGATGCATGTGTCATTTCTTTCTATGACTAGCAGATATTTATGGTTATTGATGGAATTTATTGCCACAAGTGATTTCCATTCACATTTGGTCCTGCCTCAAATGTAAAAAAATTATTGTTGCATGATTTAATCAGAGGATTTGCTTAAGACATCTGTGTATATATTGACAAGTCTTTTGTTTCTTCTTTGGAAGCAACAGACTGCTTCACAGGGTAATGGAATTCCCAAATTTTTGTTTATAAACACAGCTAAGAGGGAAAAAACAGTTATTGAAAAAAAGATGGAAATATGCAAAACTTACTAATTCCCTTTCAAATGTAAGCAGAAGGGAAGGGAGGGGTTGAGCTTTTTGGATCAGTGCACTGAAACTAGAATTGGTCTGGAAAGAATTTAATGATTTTTGTGTTCAAGTTTAGGCTAGAAAAGCCAGATATTTTGCAGACCTACAATTTTAGACCTGCTGGTTTGTAAGGCCTTTGCACATGTTTGTTTACATTTTATATTATGATTTGAGATTTTAAATTACAGTCCTTTAAAAATATACCATATATATACTACAGATTATTAAGGGATTATCAGATGACTATCGTAGATGGCTATGAGGAAGAAAAATCTGGAAAGAAGTGGGCTCCAGAGAAAAGTCTCTGCAGATTACTGTCAGATTAGTTTGGAGGAAACATCAGTCCTTATCCTTAAGTGTGAAGTACCTGGGTAAAAAAATCAGACCTTCAAATGTGTCCTTTTTCTAACAAAGCAATGGCATTGCCTTAAGATTTTATTTACTCTATGGTTATCTCATGTGGTGAAAATTTAGACATCATCCTGAATAACAGTTTCAGGATATCCATTACCATTCTGGAGTAGCTGAAGTCAGTGTCTCACCAGTGCTCAAGATAAAGTCTTGCTGAAGATTGATTTTTCTTACAATGCTAATTTCAGGTAATGTGTCTGTAAGTGAAGCTGTATACAGAGGTGTACTTCAAGATATTCGGTATGGTATTTTTTTAAGTGGCATTGTAACTTTCCAGGTACTGTCATGTCTTTATATCTGCTGTTTGGGAAACACAGTCATGGTTGGATGAGTCCTTACCCTAGGGAGATAGCACACCCATGGTAATAGGCAGAGATGTAGAATGGCTGAACCCATTTTTTGGCTTCTGGGTGACCTTGTGGAGGTCTGTCTTTTCATATCCAAAGCTGCATAATATGGAGGTAATACTTCTGTGTTCCTCTGACTGTAAAGCCTGTTGTGAAAGGAGCTGCTCCTCAGCCTGTTTTGTACTGCAGCCACAGCTCTTGGTTACTCTAGAGGTTTCCACAATACAAGTGAGAAAATCCAAATCACAATGCCACAGTCAGGTTTGCTCTGAGTAAATAAAATTGCAAAGTTGAGAGGGGAAAAACTCTTCAAATAAAGATCATTTGTTTATCAGGAATAAACCTGTTTTTCACAAAGCACTTGGTCCACAGGAGCCAGGTGTGTTTTATCTGTGGAGTTTATTTGAGAAGGCTTACATGGTAACACTATGGAACAGACTGAAAATTACCTGAAAAACTATAAACAAAGGCTATCAATGTACATATGGAATGGCTTCTTCAGGAGGATATTTTGTGAGTCCTGAGCATACCTATGTCACGTCACCAACATCAGTGAGTTACTCACTGGGAGGGTGCGCTTGGTCCAAGAGATGTGCTAGATTTTCATCCCAGTTCATCATCTGTGAATCTATTCAGCAGCTATTGAAGTGTTCCATAGAGATGCTTAGTAGGTGTTAGGAACAGACCTCTCTAATGTATTCGTTAGTGGATGGAAATATGCTGCTACTTCCTAAGGAGCCAGGGACCAAGTGTGAAGTTTGAGAAGCTATTCAAAAGAATTGCCATCAAACAGAAGCCTCAGGTCTGATCTCTGTCATAAAAGTGGCATTTATGCAGTGCTTCTAAATTTAAAGAACTATATAAAAGGTTGTTTTGGGGTTTTTTTTGAGACTGCCTTATTAAGTCACTGGGGTTTTTATTTCATTTTTGTGTATTTATTGATAGTTTGGAGTCACTGGAAAGGCAGTTTGTCATCTTTAAGATTTTAAGAACCTGAGAGTAAGCTGCAGTGGCTCTTGTATATTGCAGTTTGCTGAAAAAGAACCTCATTCACGTGGTTCATTATAGGAATTTTTTTTCTTCCCTCTGTGCAGAGGGAATTCTTGCTGAATAGTGTCACAATGGCCACCCTGCAATTCCTCTACTTAATGAGCTACTTCTCACACAAATAAATTTCAGAATAACTGGGCACAGATGTTTAGGTATCTGTGTGGTTGGTAGGTGGTTTGGGTTTTTTTTTTGTTTTGTTTTGGTGTGGTTTTTTTCCCCTTTCAGGCTTTTTTTGCCTGAAAATGATTGTCAGTCTTCATTTTCATTTCAGCTTTCAAGCCTGTTGAAACGACAGCATTCCTGTCATTGCAAACGTTATTCAGCCGTGTGAACTGTGACTCATTCTGAAAGATTACATGCATTTCACTCCCTGGTGTGCACCTACCCTCCTGCTGTTAGCTGCTTGCAGGCTGCCTTCTGCAATCAGAGGTCAGGGGTATGTGCTACTGCAGAGCTTCCTTGCTAGCTCGCTTCCAGCCTCATGCTGTGCAGAGTATAGGAGCCCGTGTTTGCCATAGGCAGGAAGTTTCAGGGTGAGAAATGCTAGTTTTATCTGCTTCTGGGGAAAAAAAAAATGTCTAAAATGTCCATTTCATCATCTCTTTACAGTAAAAAACCCAACAAAGAGTAACCCCTAAAGGAACAATAAACCTCATACAGACCTCCTGGCTCACATTCACTGTAGACTACATTTTCTTAGGCTGCAAAAATATCAATTTGTGATACCAGCTCAAGGCAAACTCCATCTAGTCTGGTGGTCCTCTTTAATAAACTTTCTTTTCTAGTTTTACCTTTTTTCCTGTGTTCCTCTCTGGCATCAGAGGATCCCCGCTGTCACTGTGCTGGCTCTTCTCCCAGTGCCACAGACCAGCCCTATCTCGTGGCTCAGCACTTCACTTCTCTGATCTGTCTTCATCCTCTGCAGCTAATTGCTGTTTCCTACATGTTTTCCAGGGCTTCTTTTGAAATAAAGTCCTGTGGGAATCCCAAATGGGGTTTCTGATTGTATTTTATTGAATGTCAATATGAACCTATGAGGGAGGAACCCCATTATGGAAGCTCAGTTAATTGAGGATGATTAAAGGGAAGCTTGATTCTACCTGCCCAGCCATAGAAGTGAGTTATGGTGCCTGAAGATGAAAAGCCATGAGGAATCAATCTTAATTTAGTACAACTTAACACCATGCTTGTATTTTTCTCTACTTGAGGGCAAGAGATGACAAGTCTAAATTTCCCAGCATGACAAAAGCAGGCAGAATTTGGAGAAGGTGGTGCAGATGGGAGCACAGAGCCCTGTTGCTCTGCAAGCACGTGTCTGAAAGACCTTTTCTGTCCTACTCTGTCCATGTGGGAAGGGTTTCTGGAAAAGCTGACAGGATCCCCGAGGTTCAGAGCTGAGGGGCCTTGTAGGGAGTACAGAAAGCACTCACTGAAGCTACTTCCTTGGGGCTACAAAAATGAGGAGTGGTAGGGCTATAGGCAGCCACACTTGTATTTTTTGAGGGGAAACAAATAATTCTGGTGTATCTCGTCTGGCAAGCATGGGAAAGGAAGAGGACTTTTCTCAAAGACCACAAGAAGCTTGCTTTTCAATAAAATCTAGATCTTAAAAAAGAAAAGAGATTGTTTGCAGAGGTTTCCTTTGGTGATTATTGTTTACAATCCAAGTTCTTCTTACAGTGGACATTCAAACAGAGATATGCAACAGATATAAAATTAAAATGATATCACTGTTTTCAGATGTTTTGCTAGGGGATTTAGTTACTCAGATCTTGGGTTTTTTTCATGTGTTTCTGCAAGCCACGGCTTTTTTGGATGTCCTGGAATAACTGGGTTGACACATGTATCCTGGATGAAGAGCCCTTTCTTTCTGAATTACCTACATCTGCTTTCAAAGCTGATCACTATAAATCATAAGTGCTCTTTAATTGTAGTTCAAACCCTACTTTATTCTGAAATGTCTTTCATGTGTAGACAAGCCTCTAAGAAACTTTTTGTTTGCAATTAAATCTCATTTTATTAGGCCTGGCATTTTATGATTGTACTGCCTTTAAGGTGTTTTTTGTTTTGATTTGTTTTACAGACTGTAAGATGGCACGTTGAACTACAACCATGGGCAAGTCCAACTCCTTCCCTCAACTACGAGGCATTGAGGTTCCTAAAGTATATTAGCACTTCTCAGGTACGTTTTTCATTTCAGTCTCCATTTAGAAGATAGTTTGCCTGCCACAGGTTGTTCTCTCTCAGTTAATGAATTAACCTTGCACCAAACTTTTTTTGAAACTGTTTTATTTCTAAAGTTGTTTAACCTAGCAGTGATGGTCAACATGAATGTAAAGGTCAAAGCACAGGTTAGAAAGAATGCATTATTTCCTTGCTTTTTATTTTTGAATGGGTTTGTGTCCTGACAGGAGCGTGGTATGACTGAAATTCTAGATGTAGTTTCTCTCCCTCTCTCTCTCTCTCTCACATACTCCCTCTCAGATACAGAAAAATACAGAGCACTCTGTATTGAGAAAACTGTGTTATTCCCCCACTCCACTTCTCAATGATAATATGATAACCAGGCTCATTTTACTTAAAAAGGATGCATTTGAGGTTCCCAGTAAAATGAGAACAAGGCATCAGACCCGAACTTGGACAAGTTGTTTCAATGATACCAGATACCAATGATACCAATGATACCTGATATTTTCGGGACAAAAATGATGACCTGGAAAGTGAGTGGGTTTATGTGATTTTTAAAATATGTCATTTCTAAATCCAGATTGTGTTGATGGTTACCTACAGCATTCAGCACATATGGAAATTGGGCCATCATGTCTTCATAGAGGCATCATTTATGCACAACAGCATTTATGCATGTATTTCCAGTAATAAAAAATGGAAAAGGTGCTAGATGCCCACAGTTCTGACAGGGCAGCTGCTTTCAGTACCCAGGTCTATCAGCAATTGACCCTTGAATACAGATTTAACAGCACCATTACTTACACTGGAGAACAGCAAAAAGCCTCAGGTGCTAATGTCACTGAAATGTCATTCACATATGAAATTCTTTGTTGATGCAGTGCTTTCAAGGCTGAGACAAGATTCATTTGAAACACATCTAAAAAGGAAGGTAGTAGAGTGTTCATGTATCCTCCAGCTAGTGGATACCCCTGGCTAAATGCTCAAGAAAATGACATCTGTGCTGCCACTCATGCCAGCACTGAGAGAGCAAGAGGCAAGGTGATGCATGGGAACAGCAAGAGATGTGTGTAGAGCTGCTTGTTTTGTTGTACAGAAATTTAGGCTGCAGCAGACATACTGAGTTTGAAAACATCCTTCATCTCAGTGACTTAATAAACAGTGGCAGATGCTGCTAAACTCCACTAGTTGGGTTAAAGCCTACAAGGACATCAATTAATAGAGAGCTTATTGCTTCTGACACACTAATCAAGAAGTTTTGTTCCCAGAGTAACTGACCTTGGTTGGGGGAACAAGCATAAGTGAAAACAAAAAATTAGAGAAATCTCTGTTTCTGACCTGGCAGATGTTACAATATTAATAACTGACGGGATAACACCATAACTGGTATGAGCACTTCTGAGAATGGGATCCTGCTTATGTAGATGAGCATGGGATCTCATATTCCTTGTTAGCTGAGCAAGTGTCTACTAATTACTGTGCCTGAGTTCAGCTCCCTGCTGATGGTGTACAATGGCTTAAACTGGTGGAGGGGAAGGTGCCATGTCAGCAGTGTCGAGGTGTGGCCAGAAAAAGCTTTTGCAGCGCTGGTGTCTGATGATCAGAAGAACTATCTTACCTGTGCTGTTGTTTGTGTGATAGCAGTGAACAGAAGCCCAGAACAGGATGTGAGCTCAGTGCATCAGGGTCTGTAAATCATGCAACAGACTGGTGATGGTGCTAAAGGCAGGTTCAGGGTTGGGTGTTTTTTTTTTTTTATTTTTGATAGCAAGAGCAATTAAGTAGCAAGAGCTGTTAAAATTGCTCCGAATTCTGACTATTGTAATTGCTCATAATGCCATGAGTCAACTAAGTGGCAGCATTGCAGAATCTTAGTTTTCTATAGAGAGTACATTATTCTTCTGTGTCTTAAATTAGTGCTTATTTTTGCAATGCCATTTATTCCTTGATTGTTATGTGACTGAAGGGAAATGAGTAGTGGGGTGCAGTGCAAATAATTGCTTAAAACTTAGTGAATCCTGAGAACAGTATGAAGAGATGCTATATTAGCTTGAATAAATTTTCTGTGGGAATTATGAGCTGAGCAGGAGCAGGGAGGTGGTGATGCAGTGTGCAGCTCTTTGAATGTAATGCTTCAGGCAATGATCTTTCAGAGCATAAGCTTCTTAAAGAATTAGGTTTTTTACTTATTATAAGGTACCTGATGGAGAGTGCCTATCACATTACAGGCTGGGATCCAGTTTTCGCTCTCACCCCTGTGTAGAGTTGTTTCATTTCTGTGGTTCCGGGTGGGACCAGAGCCATGCTTTTTCGTTTGGCTGAAACTGAGAACTGAACCTGGGCAGTCTGCTGTAGAGGAAGGAAGGAGCAAGATGAGAACAGCGTTCAGGACTGATGTTTAACCTGGTTTTGTCTCTACCACTTTCCTTCCCACCGTTTTAGTTTTTGGCTTTCTGACAGTGCCAGCTCCCATTCCTGCAGCCAGGGTTGGTGCTCGGTGCAAAGAACAACTTTCTGTTGTGATGGCTCAGCTGGGTTCCTGCAGCTCTTCTCAGTCTTTGCTTTCCTGTCTGCGTGTTAAGCAGCCTGTGCCCTCCAACCCCTGAATTTGATGGCTGGGCTGCATGTGGTTTAAAAATCCCTTCAAAACCCAGCTGTAGATGCTGATGCTGATGCAGAGTGGCACAACCTTTCTTAAGCAGAAGCAGCCACAGCTTTGGTGCTTACTTCTGCTCCCCATTACCTCCTTAACATTTGCTAAGGCAACATCTGTATGAATTGTACTGGCTCTCCATCACCTGCTGTGCTCTGGATCCTGAGTTCTGGAAAGGGTGCAGTGCTCCCCAGCTCCATGCCTGCCTTTTCCAGAGTCTGTCTGGAAGAAGAGGATGGTGCAGGGTGATGTGGCCTGGGGGTGAAATGCTGGCCCAGGCTGCTGGGGGGACAGGCAGAGCTGGTGCTGCAGGCAGGGGCTCCTCCTTAGGGTGTCATTCACAGGGCCGTGGTTTCGTTGGCTCAGACACCGCTGTGTTTTGGCTGCTGCCGGCTGCTGCTCAGCTGCCGGCAAAGCTGACTTCACACCTCAGTTAAGTGATTTTTGACACTTACAGGTTTCTGATGAATCCAGTGTGTTTTCAGTCTTTGCTTTCTTGGTCTGTACAAGGGCTTTAACTTACAGTGTTCCTCCCTGCAGGGTCTCTGTTTTTTCTTTTGCAGGGTGTTTTATCCTGGCTTTAGACTCTAGATGTCTAAGCCAGCTCAGCATAGACACACATGCTATGATTCCTCTGTTTAGTTAAGCACTTGCTTAAATCCCCTTGTTTTTGGAGAGGCCATGTGTTGGGGTAATGATTAAATCCCTTCTGGAACTGAGATCCAGGATACTCTGGATAAGGTATATGGCTTACATTGTGTGACACTGCACCTTGTGATTACAGTCTTGAATCATGACATGAATAATGGTTTTATCATTATTTGAGATGCAGAATCCATTCCAAGGTTTGAAAAAAACTCCAAAACATTTGAATGGTAAAGATGTTTTCCTTGTGGAAAAATGATTTTGGGTATAGTACTAATGCTTAATTATTTGCTTTTCGAACTGCATTGCTCTCTGTGGGATTATATAAGCCTTAAATTTCACCAAGCAGAACAGATGAACAAGGAAAAAATGATCAAATTTCTGTAGCCATGTACCAAATTGACAATCAGATTTAAATGAAACCAATTAACATTTTTCTTTTTTCCACTCTTTCCCCAGAAGGCAAATTAAAAACAAATTAAAAGTCCTATCTTAAAATGAAGCATCCTTTGATTTCAACAGATTTCATGTGAACATATGAACCTGAACAGCCTGAAAGGGTACTCTGAAACTTCAAAAAAGCCCTGGTCGATCTGTCTTGATGAGAGGTTTAGCCTCATTCACCGAATCAGAAGCAAGCAATGCCGTCTCTATTCACTTGGGTAAGTGCTCTCTTTTAAAAGGCAGGAAATTGTTTCATGAGAGGTAACTTCAAAAAGCCCTATAAATGCAACACAGGTTGCAACAAGGTTGTCTTCTAAAATATAGACTTTGTTTGCGTATGTTATGTGTTGATGTGCTTCTGTAAACTTTTTTTTTAGGGAAAAACCTTTCTCTATGAGGCTCTTTATTTTCCTTTGCTTTTAATTAATATGAAAACAAATTGCTTAATGGTGAGTTGTGGGTAGTAATTCATACAGAGGAAGATGGAAATTAAGGAGATAAACTGAGAAGCCTACAGCATCTTCTTTGAGCAGAGATGACTTGCATGTTTGCTGGGTAGTTCAGCAGCATTACTTACAAAACTTCATTAACTGCCTCTGGGACAAAATAGTACATTTCTGTATAAGGGTGTGTTTGTTCAACTCTTTAGGGGTGATATGTGGCGAAGCGATAGTAATAAAGGCAGTTGTGGCTTTACTTGAAAATGTTTGCAGTGTTTATGATATTTACAGCACTTGAGATTGAAGTTTTCACTTTGTACAGAACAAGTGCTTTCTCGGGTAGCAAAACCACATATACAGCCTGTTTCTGCACTAAGAAAACATTCTGCTTCCCACGAGGATGAGGGAGATCAGGCCTCAGAGTACATCAGGCCCCTGGCCTTTTGCATCACCCTTCAGCACACAGCTGCATTAGGAGAATGATCGCTGGAATCTGGAGCCCGTTTCACACAGATCACCGCAGAGCTGCTGCCTAATAAAACTGTCTTTGCTGTCCTGGGAGCTAGCTTTAGGTTCGAGGTGTATTGGAGCACTTCATCTCCCTTGAACCAGTGCAATTTATTTCTGTGATTTTGCTGCTGTGGGATACAAACTGTGGATAGCAGGGAATAGTGCCTGGGTGGCATTTCTCAGTGATTAGTACATGGCAGTTAACACCAGCAATTAGAGTGAAGTGGATGCAGAGAGCACTGCAGTCAAAGGGAGCATTTTGTGGTTAATTTGGGTGGGTTTATATTTGGCTTGAGTTTGTATTGAGCTGTAAAGACCTCCTTAGAGGTTGAGGGTCTCTCAGGTTTTGTTCAGCAGCACTGCTCAGTGGCAAAACAGTAACATACCCTTTAGAGGCAGATCAGGTATACAGAGAGGAGACTCCTCTTGACTACTGTTGCTTCATATTTTCTGAATGTTCTTTGCAATCCATTTCAAATTGTATTTACCTATATTAATGCAAAATATAGGTTTACATGATTTTTTTTTCTTATCAGCTTTTCATGTTCCTATGGAAGTTAGGAGAGATACTCAGTTCCAGACTTTACCTGCTTGACAGTAGTACTGACTTATTGCCTGAGGGCCCTTTCAGTAGTCAGTGGGGAGAGGCAGGCACATTCAGGTGAAAAATCAGCTAAGCTAAATAACATTCTGGAGGTAGGTCTAGGTTTCCTTTGATTATAGAGGAAGTCTGGATAACGTGTCTGCTGACTTTAGAAGTCTTGGTAAAATACTCAAAGTTCAGTGGAATTAATCTAGACCTTTCCCTTCAAGCTGCATGATCATCAGTATTAGACTTGAGCTTCTGTGTTAATGTCCCTTTTCCATGTTATGTTGTATCAAGTGTGGGTTGAGAATGGTATTTTTGTTGAACTGGCCAGTAGGTACAACGCAGAGTTGATTTTGTCTGTGTTAGGAAATGCAGATTTGGCATGAATCTGACCAGCACAGAGATATTTTACTAATGATTTTGAACAAACCTGGGCTAGTGCATGTATACCAGTGCTTTATATGTGGTGCTGTTTTGCACCAGCTCCATTCTGAGCTGAATGCCAGATTTTCTGTACTGGTGGAACAGTAGGACTTAGCAGAGATTGAAATTGATGTTGGCTCTCCCATCAGACGTCAGAGACACACATGCAATTAGTAACAAACCATGATGCATCACATGAAACAGCAAAAAAATAAAAGGGAAATACTTGAGATTAAGGAGAAGCAGTCTTCAATCCAGCTGCTTCTGCAGACTTGGAGCTCATTACTGCATAATTCTTCCCCTCAGACTCACTTCCTTTAGTTTATGACAGACAGAAAAGTAATTTTGTTCTGAGTAAGACAAAAAACCCCTTTAAACATTTTTGTTATCCCATACACTTCATGAAGAGCAAACAGGGAGCAGCTGCATCCAATGAAGAACATTCTCTGTGGAGAGGATGGATACAGGACAAATGTGAAAGTTCAGTGCGAATGTTGCTGGGAATCCTGAAATGAATCCATATATCGCTAAAACTGGAACAAAACATACTGCTTAGGCTTTGCCTCCTCAAATGCTATAGAAGAGGTCACTTGTGAGTGTGAGCGAGCACTCTCTGGAACATCTGGGCATCCCTTTAGATTAGTTATAGTTGCTTCCACTACTGGGAGACAGCAATGTTTTTGCTTTGGAGACAGGATTTCCCAGTGTGATACATAATTGCAATATGCATTAGTGAGCTCTGGTTATTAGTGCTAAATCTACTTAGATTAAGCTAAGTCAGTTACAAACACCACAGGCAGGCATTCAAGCTGGGATAACATAAATGAATAGGATTTCAGAAATTTACCAGTAGAGGTTTAAAGAGTCTCACTGCAATATAGTATAAATGCTGTTTCAGGTGCATCCTAAAGTGTAGGGGGTTTGTGATCCAGGCAGGGGGTGCTTCTTTTTTCCCTGAGCTGCAGAGCTCAGTTTTCTTCCTTTGAAAAAGAAGGGGGGGAGGGGGAGCACAGAATGGGAAAGCTGGGCCTTAACATGCATGTGTTTATAGCTCTGTCCTGTGATCGCTGTGGGAGCTGGAGTACCTGCAGTTAGACTGGATCAGCTACAGGTGCCAACTAGAGCTGTGCTGTAGAAGACAAAGCAGCTTTTGTGCCGCTTGAGCACTCGCTGCGCTCCTGGATGATTCAGGGGCTGGTGGGATGCTTTGTTCGGTGCAAGCTGCAGCACAGTGTTTATTCTGAGTGCAAGGCTCTGTGTACCGTGACCCTCTGTGAACCCTGCGAGCCGGGAACAGCCAAGGGACACTGCTCCCTGCCGTGCTGCGCTCTGTCCCGGGTCAGCGTCCCTGCCCTGCTGCCGGCGGGAAGCGATGCCAGTGAGCCCTTCCTTTGCACTCACGCACAGGCTGGGAGAGATGGTCCTGCAGGTGCTGGTTCTGCTGTTTGGAAGCCCACCTCTACCCCCACTGCAGGGGACTGCGTTTCTCTCTGTAACCGAGTGCCCTTCTCCTTTACAGTAAAAATAGGGCCAATGTCTTTGACATGTTTTATTTTGCTGTTGATGGAGGCAGCAGCTGCTCTCTCCTCATGGTGGGGAAAGGCCTCTCTAGTCTTCTGTGACCTCCACACCTTTGTTTTAAAATCAAGGTATCTTTTTAAGTAACACAAAATCTTTTTTAGGAGACCTGATTTGTTTATCTTTTGCATGCTACATTATCCCTTAGCATGATTGCATGTGAGCCAGGCATTTTGCAAACCAGTTCCTTCAGAGATGACTTTATTTTCTCCCCTAAATATCTGTTGTTGGCTAAATCTCTCTTCAGGCATGAATTTGAGCTGTTACTAGTGTGCCAGAAGATATATCAGCCTCTTCTTTACCCTCATCTGTATTTTTTTTTTCTGTTTTCCACCACTGAAACTTCCCTTTACAGTCCACACAAGTAGCAATCTGTTTGGACGCAGCCTGAGGTTTGTCTACAGCAAAGCATCCAGCCCTCTGGATTGTACCAGCTGGTACAGTTAGAAGTGTGTTATCGACACATGTGGCCATCAGATGCTGGCAGGCTCTTCACTCTAGTGCTGTAACTGCCCCCAACAATTCTCATGTTGTTCATTTTTAGCCAGTTTCTCATTCCTAAGGGATTACACTGGTCTTTGTCCATCAGTGTCCCTTCTGTAGAAAGCCACGTGCAAACAAACGTGTCGATTCACTTAGTTAACTTCTGAACTTTTTTCCTAATGTGTGTTGAATGTATTAAAAGAAAACTCTCTTTTCCTCCTACACGGCTGTACGGGTTGGAATCCTGTGAAATAGAGTTGTTCTTAAAAGCACGCTAGGCTATTTTTGCAAACACTGTCTCCTCATGCTTTACCAGGACATGCAAAAGGGAAGATGGCTGAGCAGAAGACCACCTCATAGGATATCACTACACTGTGCTTAACCAGTATTACAGCAAGTGTCGTACCATATTGGTAACTTCCAAAACATATTATCTTCTGAACGTTGTTTCATCAGTTGAATTCTTTTTAGTTTACTGGTATGTCATCTCTGTGAAACATTTAGTGCTGGCCTGATGTCATACCATAGTGTATGACGTGATTTAAAATGTATCGCGTTTTACGTATTGATTCAAATAGCCAAAATTATTTCATACTCACACCGTTTCCAAGGATTACTGTGGTGTAGTGTAGCAGGTGCTCTGACAGTACACCTGAGAGTTCTGCCCTGCAATGGTTCGTGCGTGAGAGATAAATGCCGTGCTGTTAGTACATAGTGGATGGTCTCAACTGGCACAACTGGTTCAAGTGCTATTTAAAAATCTTGATTCTCTTCTTAGCACTACACATGTGTTAGTTTTGTTAATGTGTAGCGCATGATTTGAATCACATTTGGAACAAGCTTGAAGGAGTATGAAGGAAGAGAACATCCTGTTTTACGGAGTAGAGAAGGCCTGTGGTCCAGACGTGATTCCAGTGGTAAATACCAGATATTTTTAGTTTTAGTGCACCCTGTGTGAATTAGTGGGCTGTAGGAGGTGGGAATATGGCACAGTCTTTTAAAATATGTCTTCTCCTTGCAGAGGTAGAGACTGAGACAGTCCTGCTGTACTGTGGGGCTGTTAATTTTTCTTCTTCTATGGGATCTTCACCCAATTAGCAGCAATATTTCTCTTAAGTCTATATAACAAATCTGCTACTGTTGTAAATTGGTTATTTTTAAATTTTCTTTTTTTACTTGTGTCTTCCTGTCTGCAGAGAAAGAGAGGCATTTGGTACTTGTGTCGTGTCCACGCTGGTGGTCATTGTGGCTCATCTTTGTAACACCAGATGATAGAAATGGTGTGAAATATGCCAGTTTTTTACAAAAGAGTATTGTATAAATTTTAAATATATTTGCTCTTCTGTCTATTCTTTGCTTATTGGAAGTTTGTGCAGTGGGGACTGAGAAAAGTCTTGTAAACTTGTCAAGAAAAAAGCAAATTGAAAATAGAGAAATATATATAAATATAAAATAGGAATATTGGTAATGACAGCACATAGATGCCAACATTTAATTTACTGCCTTATAAATTTTGTCAACTTCTGAATTAAGAAAATGCTCTTCAGGAAGTTTGTCAGCCTGGCTAAAAGTGGTTTAGTTCTTGACTTGAAAGGAGCCCTTTGTTCTAATCATACTGCTTTGAATTTTCTGTTTAAGCCACTTCATCCTCAGAACGTCAGCCCACTAACAGTTCTTCTTGCAGCATTAATAGTTACATGTTTTTTGGTGGTTTTTTTTTTTTTTTTTGGTAGGCTAGGCAGTGATGACAACCAGTTTGAGGTCGGCATGGCCAACAGTGGGTGTGAGGTGCATCGCTTTGACCCCAGCATCAAGTCGGCGCACATTCAGGAGGGTCGGCACCTCTGGTACCATCGCCTGTCCATTGACTGGAGGGATCCCAATCCAGCCATTGCTGCTCACAAGCTTCACAGCAACACAAAGAAGCTGGGCACAATATTGAATGAATTTGGACATCAGAAGGTAAGGACTCGGGTATCAGGTTTCTGACTGCAAGAGTATGTGTTGAGAAAGCTGCAGATCTTCCTCCTTGCTGTCTAAGGAGACCATGCACTTTCCAAGGTTTACTCCTGATAATGGGTCTTTCTTCAGCAGTACTTTAAATGCGTTTCTTGTAGGGGTGCCTTTTCTGTCTCGCTTTTTCTGTGTGCTGATAACAACCACCCTGATTTTAAATCACTAGCCATATACTAAACACCTTCTTCCTCCTCCTCCTTCCTTTTCCTTTGAACTAGCTGGTGACATTGGGTGCTAGCACTTCTAGGCCTGTGGTCTTTGCCTCAGTATGAACTCTGGAGTACTCACACAGACAAGTTTATAAAGAGAAAAAAAATATTTGCAACAATAATTAGAAGAAGTAACGGATGGATTGTTTACATTTTCAAGGTCACTGGTCCTAATTACAGTCATCAACAACAAAAACATCCTGTTTTGAAATTGGCAGCAGTCTGTGGGTTTGGTTTTTTTTAGCATTTCCCAGTTTGTTTTTAAAGAACTAGAAAGACTTCAAAAATCTTCAAGTCTCAAATAACTTTTGCCAGAATATAGTTGAAGAAGTTCCTTAGGTTGCTTTTAAGAGAGTTTTTCCTTCTGAGGATACACAAGCATGAATTCAAATGCTTGTGTACTTCATTGCCTGCAGCTAGTTCTGCTTGCCTTTGTTTTTTAAGAAATAGGCAGCCTGAGCTAAGGAGGGGCTCTTCTGTAAGACTTACAAAGCAAGCAGTGCAATGTTTGTTTGGTTTGTTATTAAAAGATGCAGGATGTCCTTTTCAGTTCACTTCTTTCTTTTCTTTAATATTTTCTTTTGGCTCAGCTCTACTGATTGAACCATTTTGAAGATGAGAGCAGAAAAAAGAAGCCTTTTACTACTTCTTAGGCATACTGTAACTATACTAGGCTGTGCATTAGCAAAACATCTGAGGAGACAGAGATGGCTTTTCCTTGATGCGTGCCTTACATTCTTTGTTTTGATTTTAGACAAATTAGTCACAGAGCAAATAATTAACGACCCGATCCAGTGCAAGTCTTGTGATATACCAGACCTGCGGGGAACAGTCAGTCTCAGGTTATCATGGTGATACGGAGTGATTGTAAGACCTTCTGCAAACAAGAAGAAGGTAGCAGTGAATTCTGAGTATGTAACTTTCTGGGTGAGAGTTAGCTGACATGAAAACATCTGGCTGGAGGGCAGCCAAGGATCATAATGCACACATAACACATGCAACCAGGCTTTCGTCTAGCTGTGTACACATGCCATGGGATTTGGTTAAGTGTTTTGATGCATTATGAACAGTGTATACAGTCGCTTGCTCTGTTAGTATTTGAGCAGCTCCCCTGTGCAAAGCTGTGGCTTAGTGAAGTTGGGAACTGACTTTCTCCTGGTGAGGATAAAGCTGTTGCACATCCTGCAACCTTCTGGTGCTATATATTTGTGAAATACCTGAATGTGCTGACTGTCCTCACATCGTTCTGTTTAGATTTTCTTGAATTTAAAAGACAGCCTGAGAACTTGCATGTTGCGTAAAGACACCAATAAGCTCAAATTTATGAAGAGAGCATCAAAGTAAATACTGTGACATTCAAGTTTTCATTCTTCCGGTGAATGTGAGTGGAATATTCCCTTGGCTGAATAAATAAGTTAATTCAAAACAGTTCCACAGAATATTTTCCAAAGCACTTTTTTTTCAATTAGAAAGTTAAAACATGCTCTTTGTCCTGTTCTTTTTAATTTAAAAAATCCTTCCACTTACCCTCAACTTTGTTCCATTCCCACTTCAAGGCAGGAATTCCGGGCAGCTGCATTTGAAGTTAATGCCTCATTTTCTCCTTGCTTTTATTCTTTAAGATTTGGGACTTGATCCAAGACCCTACAAGTGACTGAAACTATTTCCACCAATATTAGAAGATCAGGCTGATGCAAACAGCACAGACAAGGCCTCCTGGAGTGCTTGAAAACAAAACTTGCAGTTTGGGGATTTTGTGTGCAAGAGAATCAAAGGACTTGAATGGGCTTGTTTGCACACTGACTCAGATGAGAGGACACCTGCTATTCTGCAGACAGTGATAGGACCTCATCCACAGAAAGGGAAACCCATCCTGATATTTTGGCAAGAAATACAAACACTTTTTGGTGTTAAGAGTGGATGCGAGGAAAGATTAAAAGATCTCGATCTTTCTAACTTGTCTGTGTGGCATAACAGTCCTCAGTTCTCTGAGGAATGTGAACAGCCTGGGGGTAGAGGACTTATCTAGTACTATATCTAGTACTATATTAGGATGTGGCTGACAAAGGAAACATGTAGTCAGAGTATTTTGGGGAACTGTTAGAGTATGAAATCTCTTAAGCCCTGGGATAATCTCTGAAGGATGTCATGGAAGTTTTATTTCCTGGTGTACAGTTCTAAATTGAAAATTTAATAGTGTATCTTCTGAGAAGAGCAGTATTTTATTGGCCACAGGAAAGGATAAAGATGTAAAAATTGATCTTGCTCATCTTCCCTTCCCTGCCCCCCACGCTCAATTTTTTTACTCAGTGTGCATGCTCTGTATTGCATTGATAATGAACAGTGGAAAAAGGGAGAAGGCCACTGAGTGCACATGATTCTTTTTCTATTGCGGTGGCGTTCAGCTTTGTGGAAGCTTTCCCTTTCATATTTTCTGACTACCTACTGGGTTGAGGTTGCTACAATGCTGGTGTTCCCCATGGATTAGTGATCAATGGATGGGGAACTTACCTTCCTACAGAGTCATTGGATAATTCAAAACAGATGGGATCTTAAAGGGTCTATAGTTCAGTCCTCTGCTCGAAGCAAGGCCAGCTGTGAAGTCAGACCAGGTTGTTCAAGGCTATATCTTGAAAAACACTGAGTTTTTTCCAGAACAGAGACTGCCCAACTTCCCTGGGCCAGCTATTGTCCTGCTGGACTGTTCTAATTATGAAAATATTTTTCCTTATATCCAGTCTGAAAGACCCTGATTTGAGTCTATGCCTATTGTCTCTTGTCCTACTTCTAAGCACTGCTGAAGAGCCTGTCTCAGCTGTCTTGATGACCTCTTTGTAGGCTCTACAGGCTGATGTTTTTTCCCCTCAACAAAGCTGATGCTTTTTCCCTCTGCCTAGGTTGAACAAGCCCTGTTCCCACAGTCTCTCCTTGCAACCATCTTGGTGACTCCCAGCTGAGCTCTCCTCAATTTATCATTGTGTATATTGTGTTGTGGGAACCAAAACTAGATGTAGTATCTAGATGTGCTCTCACAAGTGCCATATACAGGGATATAATCACATTGCTTGTGTCACTGCAGAGAGTCCTTCCTCCCCAGGTGCAGGACTAGGTGTTTGTCCTTGTTGAATTTCATCAGGTTCCTGTCAGCCCATCCTTCCAGTCTGTCTGGGTCTAGAGCAACTCTGCCCTAGTGTGTCTTTATTGGCTGATCTCACCAATTTGGTGTCATCCATAAATATGGTAGAAGTGTCATCGAACTCCTCATCTAGGTAACTGATAAAGGAGTCGATCAGGATGAATCCAAGTATAGCCCCTGTGACACCCTACTTGTAACTGACTTCCAGGTAGAGTTCAATCCATTGTACTCATTGTTCATCGAGACTGTAATGTTCTGACTTGGATACAAGCCTACTGTGGGACACAGCCTTGAGTATATATCCTAGTGCCCTTCTAGACCAGTCACAGCTGGTTCCATGGTCTTGCAAGGGAATCACCAGATTTAATTTCAGCTACAGGGGGGCTAAGTTATCTAAATAAAGCATTCACCTAGTCCCAGCATGGACTGGTGTTATGTATGGTGTCAGTGTCTTCCTCAAAAGGTTGCTATGTAGCCCAGATTTTAGTATGGAATAAAACTTTAAGGGAAAAACCGTATTGAAACGTGAGCTCCTTCTCCCCACTCTAACATTATCCCCTCTACAAAAAATCATAATCCTTAACCAGAAATTCAAACCAAACTACTACATGTATTCTGTATTCCAAAGATTGTGCTATAAAGCAAAATTAAAAAACTTTGACAGAAAGGCCCTGAACAGCAGAAACAGGCAAGACCTCATTCTGTCCTGAATGGGCATGCATGTTCACACATGCAAACTCTTATTTCAGTAGCAATTTTCCTCTCTCTGGAGCTCTGTAGGATAAGTCCTGTGTGATGTCCTCAGTAACTGCTATGAATTTGCATTCCCTGGCAGTACAGCTCGGCAGCAGATGAAATGGCTCCTGGTAAAATAAATTAATCTGAAAAGGAGAATTCGAGAATACAAAGTAAAAGCTTCATTTAATCAGGAAGTGGGCATAGCTGTTACTTTCAGGGGACAGCAGAGTCGCATTCGCTTCCTGCCACTCAAGTAATCTTGAACAAATTCTGTAAGAGACCAAACTGTGTCATTATTTGTTATGAAAAGAAATACAAAGCAATCTTTACGTCCTGCTTTTGATTTGAAGGCTTTAATTTACACTGTCTCTTCGTGAAGATTTTTTTTCTGTGACAACTTGGCTAACAGGTATCTGCTTCATTTTATTGAATAGGCTTAGATTTAGGATTTCAAAAGGAAAAACCTCCTTCCCTTCACCTGTTATTTAATACTCAATACAACTTCAAAACACTACACCCTGAAGTCATTTTGATTAATAACATCATCTCCTCTCAGAGAAGTAATTTATCATTTGCTCCTCTCTTAAAGCAGATAATGTAGAATCTATTTTATGCTGCACTTTAAGCTTTGTGAAGACTGGTGTGAAAGAGCAAATATTAAAGAAAAGATTTCCAATTTTGGTTTAAAATTGGCTCTTTTGGCAGTAATTTAATAATATAAAAGTCCAGGGAAAATGTATCACAGCTTAGTTGTGCATGGAGATTTATTTAACAAAACAAAAACTTTACTCTTCAGGGTGGGAAACATCCATGTTCAAGTTTTGTAGCAACCAAATTCGTACAGTTACTCTTTTACTATGTATACCTCAGGACTACAGGGGCCAGAATAGGCTTATGAATTCTTGACCCTGCCTAGACAAAATCATTTAACTTTGATTATCCCCTGCAAGGGTAGACTTAGGTATTGCACAGGGAGCTGTGAGTTTGTTCGTGTGAGTTATGGGGGCTGCTGTGTCCAAGTTCAATGTGTGAGTGCCACCGGGGTTTATAGACTCAGCTCAGCTGTCATCTTAACACACAGAAGGTCCTCAGTACCAGCTGATGAGCACCTGCAGAGTGGTCTATGTCCTAGTGTGGAAGCCTGAGCTCAGGATGAGAAGCCAGGAGCTCAGAAGCCTGGGAGCTCTTGCAGGGAGGTGAGTCCTTGTCACTGTTCCTGCTGCAGCCAGGGAACAGCCCCTTTCGCCTTGCTGGAGCTGGAGGCACAAGTTCAGATCTGCTCTGCTACATGTGGCTTAGTGTCAGAAAGAACAAATGAGACAAGGTCTTTTGACTTGTTGCATCACAAATCCTTCAATAAATGTTTGGAGTTCTGTCTTGAAAGGGTTTAATTTTTTCTCTGCTTTTTATGCTTATTTGGGGCTTCTCCAAGATCTCAATTCTAGAAGGAAAAAACCCACTTTTCATCTGATTTTTAGCCTCGTTATTTTCACATCCAAGTTTTCTTGTGCAATCAGTGGTCTTTAGGCTTAAGTGACCTTTTATCTGCAGCTGTTATTTACCATTCCCATATAGCCATGAAGAACAGCCTTGGCTTTTAGAGGGTTATCATACCGGCCTTTCTAAGACTTCTCTGACATGAGAGATCCTGTATTTCCTGTAACATCTTATTAGTGTTGTGCTACCCCTCCTGCAGCTGGGACATCAGCAACTGATACTATTCAAAAGTCCCAGTGGTGTGTCTGCTAAGGCTTGGGCTGTGACCTGCCTTCTTCCCCATCCTTCCCTGGAAATGTCTGCACTGTTACTGCTTGTCATCCTATTTGCTTTTTTGTGACTCATCAGGCCATCTCCTTGTTATATCGGTTTCTGAATGGCACAGTAGAATGAGATTTGTCCCAGAACACTGGTTTTTTTTAAGTGTAAATGGCTGCTCCTGACCTATTTGTAGTAGGAGTAACTCTGCAAAGTCAAGTCCTGGATTAGCACTGGACCCTTTTGCACCAGGCAGATGCAATACTGTAGCATTTAGAGCTCGTAGTCTAAATAAATGACCTGCCAAAGAATGGAGGAACATGAAACTCACCTCCATTAACTTAAATTTCTACATTTGAGATAGCTCTTGAGTTCCGTATAAACTCAAGTGAAACTGTTAAGGTGCAGTTTGTCTCCCTCAAGGGCAGGTATTTAAAAGAGGCTGGATGATGTGGCCTGTACATCTCAAGTTGCCTTTCGGAAATTCCTGTTCTTCTCCGTGATCCTTTGTCCAAGGGAACCTGGACAACTGTTTTGGGTTTAGATGTCTAAGGCTGGATGAGGTGCATCCCATCTTGAGTGACTTGTCCACAGACTCAGCTCTGTGCTCGGCATCTGACAAATCCTGAGATCGGGACTTTAGAGTTGTGCTAACTAGTCTCATGCACCTGATTTCCAGGTTGTGCTGAAAGGGAGGGTGCAGGAGATGATGACATTGGGCAAGCTAGCCAGAATATGTAACTTTTTTTTTTATAAAAGTCATCCCATTAGAGCAAAAGCTCAGAGTGCTGGAGAACATCTTATTCTACAGTAAGCATCTGCCTCTAGATCTATAGTTTACGAGTTCTTGAGGGACTTACTGCCTGTGACACACAAATTCAGTCCCTTTGAGGGTATGTTTGTAGATCCTGGGCCAAATCCATTCTTTGTGAAATGTGACCGATTTTTTTGGAGTGACAGCAGAGCTGCAGTTTGAGCATTAACCGGTGCTGTAGTGAACCTTTTTGTTTGGGTGTGCATCAGTGAGTTGGCAAATTTTACTCCACTTGCTGAAAAGAGGCAATCAAACTGGTGCAGACATTTCCAGCTGTAGTTGGAAGTGCTGCCTTTTGTAACTTTGTAGGAGTTGCCTCTGAGTAACCTCCAAGCTCCTGACATACAGTGTTTCTCTCCTGGATGTATATATTTTTTCATTCTAGGGATAATGAAATCAAGGTGGTAATAGCTGTATATTTACTTAGTCAGCTGAGGCTGCTGCTGCCTAAAGTATTTTAATTGTAAGTGGATTGAAGAGTTTGGCTGCAAGGAGAAATGGGCTTGACATCCTCATGTTTCGGGAAGCAAAGATCCTTGGACAGTGATTTACTGCTCACCACCTCTCGCTCTCTGTGTTGTATACATGGAGCGCCTCATACACATTCCTTTAAAGGGTTTTATCTTGGTCCCTTACATATCCTTTCGCCTCATTTAAATTCTCTCCACCAGAAGCACTTCTCAAGATATTGTTAAGAATATTGGTGTTTCTAGAGAGTGGCCTGAAGGTGCTGTTTAGTATCCAATTGTCAGGCATGGAGGAAAGATACCATTTTAATGATACCATTGGCTGAATATAATGCAATCCATAGCCTTTTCTTCTCCTAGTAAAAGGGCTAGTGGAATGCCTGACTTGTAATGAAAGTATTGAAGTATTGCACTGTTGAAACAGAACTTGTGCAGGTCCTCTTAAAAAAAAAAAGGCACTTTCAGAGTATATTATTGTCTGCTAAAAATTAAAAAGCAAGGACGATTTTTTAGGGTTTTATTTTCCTTTTTTTGTTGTTGCTTTTGTTGTGGTTGTTAAGACCCTTCAGAAAAAAATCAGGTATTAAAAATCTGCTTTCCCCCAGCTCTACTAGAGGGCTGTGCAGACTGTGTTCAATTCCACCTTCTTTTCAACAGCAGCAGCAGCAGCATACCACTGTTTCAGTGTCAACCAGTTGCATCCAGAAGAGCGTGGTACTCACTGCTGGCAGTGTATTCATTGGTATTCTGCTACTGTAAGAAACCAGTCAGTCCTGGTTCCCTCCTCCCACCACAACTGGAGTTCGGCAGGAGCCTGGGGAACCTGCACTGCTTCTCGGGGTGGTACCAGATGAATATTCATGCTCCCCACTCCTGCTTAAGCCATTAACACTGCCTTAAACACAGAAGTGTGAATCTGCTGTATGGTTTTAATTTAGCCAAGGTACTGAATATTTGCTCAGGGTGGTGGTCCGTAACATGACACTGGTTTAATTAGAATTGAGAACAATGCCTTTCTTATAAGCATTGTCATTTTTCTCCACTACCCATCTTTCTCACAAATTCCAGGAAATAATTGACATTAACAAGCTCTTTAGATAAATGTCCTATCTAGAGCACTTAGGAGCTCTCTGAACAATGTACTTTTTTTCCCCCCATGTTTGTTCTTAGTAGCTCATACGTCCTCCTTTTATGGTTTACAAATTTTTGTCATTGGCATTGGACGTATCTCATTTGAATACTTTCACCTTAGTGTCTGGATCCTTTCTGATCTCACAGTTGATTTGACAGCAGTATAAGATATCCCTCCATTCTCAAAAATTTAAAATACAGAGGTCAAAGGCTCAGCAGCTCTTCTGTCCCTCCTTAGTGGCTGTCCCAGATGAAATCTGAGACGTGCAAGCATTTTTGGGTGTTTCTTATTCATGTTTTCAGGAATGTGCAGCTTTCTTCCTGTCATGGTTGCAAGCAAATAGCAAGGTGGACAAACAGCAAAACAGTAAGGAGGCAGGTTGGCACTTTGGACCAGAAATGGAGTGAAACAAATAGATTCTCATGAAGGGGTGTAGTCTTAAAGATTGCTCTGTCTAGTGCAAGTGGGAACCAAGTTCTCCACCGAATTTAATTTGAGCTACCCAGTTATACCAGGGCTGCAGATTCTCATCCTGCGAGAGATGTTCTTTAAAGTGTGGTGAACATTTTTTGAAGGTGGGACTCTGATCCCTTTCTTCAATTACTTACATTTTGAAAGCCCCCATGGGCATTAACAAGCAATTAATAAATAATAGAAGGTCTTGCAGCCAAAATGCTGTTTACTGTGTGTAACTGTTTTACAGTAGCCTAAGCCCTCTGTCCCTTGCTGCACACACACACACTCACAAGTCTTGCTCCTCAGGGTTTTCAAATCAATCTCTGCTTAACTATTTGCCTTCTGTTGCAAACCTCCTGCGCTGACTGCCCCCTTGTCCCCTTGTAATGCACTTGTCCCATTGCTGCTGGCTTTCACCTTTTGCAATACTGGGATAATGTGGCTTTATATAAGCATAGAGCTGGATCCCACTGTCCTTGCTTGGTGCTGGGGCAACATAAACAGACTGCAAATGTTTGTTCCCCTCTAATGAAGAGACTTGAGGGTCTAGCGTACACCATTTATTCTTTTGAGTAAATATCCGTTCCCACAGGCGTCCAACAGCGTCTGGCAGAGAAGATCAAAAGAATAGAAATGAAAAGGACTTTCCCCCTTTCTGGGGGGAGCAGGCAGCGGGACATCTCCTGCAAGATTAGATGGCTGAATACACTCTTTGCAAAGCAGCTCTTGCTCGGCCAGGGCTGTGCGCAGAGCAGCTGCGCTCCCAGCCTGGCCACTGGTGGAATAAGTGCAGTATCTAAAAAGTCTGTTTGCAGCATGGGCTTGGCAAGCAGAGCTTTTGCTGCTGATTAGGCTGTTAAATAACTTAAGGTCAAGGTTTCTGCAGCTCCCTTGTGGTATTTTTACCACTTTGGCAATCTAGCCATCGGATTCAAGGATCTGGCGAGGGGATGTTTTCATCTTTTAGTGTACAACAGGAGAGCTGTGCAAACTGAAAAAGGTAACACAGTGCAAATGGGAGCTGGGGCACAGTGTTCTGAGCAGAGATGCACACTTGTGAGCTGCTGCCACTGAGCAGGTGAGGAGGTCACTCTTTGGGGGCTTACGTCCTCATGGTGACTCTTCACCCTGTTTCCTCTGAGAAGGAACAAAGCTCGCCTGCACTCACTGCTGGTTTTCTGTTTCAGTGATGTGTATATCAACTGGACAGTTGCTTTTTACTGTAAAAAAAGACCAAAGACCATGTAAACACCCAACTGCACAAATCAGCTTTGTGACTTTGATGCCTTAAGCAGATACTTGAAGATGTGCCCAATCTGTCACGTTGGGAGTGAACAATCTCAAATGACACATTTGCACCAGAGTCAGTGTGAAACTGGCTGTACTGACTGCTGCAGAGAGAAGTGTCAATGTGAGCAGGAAGGAAGGGAAGTAATTAGAAGAAGTGCTGCTGTTTGGAGCTGTATATCACTGATCAGTAGTGATTGACTTTTCTCCCTGTTTCAGTATCCATGTTGCTCAGACCATGCCCACAGCAGTCCTGGTCCCTCCAGCAGATGGCTGAGAGAGAGAGACAGGATGTTTCCCCCTCCCACTGATTGCAGGGAGCGTGGGGAGAGACAGTCACAAGTTGCTGGGAGCATAATTTGCTATTAGGCTATGTGGCATCCTGTCTGCCATCAATTACAGTCTCAGCTCAGAATAAAAGGGAATGGAAGGGACTTTACATCCAAGCCATCTCCTGCTGGTGAGGAGGGGCTGTGAATGCATTTTGAGAGGAAAAGAAAGTGGGGGAAGTATTATGCTGAAAATTTGCAGATGGGAAAAGGATAAGAGGGAAGACACATTTGAAAAAAACATGCTCAAGAACCTGTTGTTACCTGCAAAGACACGTGCTATCAAAATGTGAATTAAATAGCTTTTTCTAGAGTTTTATCTACTGAAAATAGAGAATTGTACTTAGGCGGAGAGGGAAAAATCTGATGCATAAGCCAGCAGAGTTTATCTGGCTGTACAGCTGATGTCAAAATGGTAACCGGGTATCAGGAACCAGAGCAAAGGGTTAATTCTCCCAGCCTCAAATCGTGGGGGTGGCCCTGCGGTTCAGGAGGCCAGGTTGTTCTGAGCTCTGTTCCTGTGCTTGAAAGCTGTAACCAGCTCTCCTCTCCCTGCTCCCAGCTTGCACCACAGACCTGCTCCCACAGAACTGGAGGGATCCTCCTTACGTGACCTGTACAGCATTTGTTGTTTTGCCTTTCCTGGCTTTCACTTCCACATGCTGAGCTCATGGTGGAAATAATACAGCTAAATTGCTTCCTCCAGCTACTCACTCTCAATTGACTCTTCTCCATGGGGAGCTTTAAATGGTGCCCACGGGGCAGAGCAGAGCCTGAAATCCCCCTTAACCCTGGTATTTCAAAAGCGATCAAGGTGAACAGAGATCTGATCTCTGCTGTAGGAAATGATGCACAGTTGTAACAAGTCATTACCCTAAAAAGAAGAAATGAGCCTTCATACAGTATGTGTTGACCTTCACTAACTAAAACACATTTTTTTCAGCTGTTTTATATGCTTGGTTGTGCACGAGCAAGGCCCCTTTTTTTATCCAAGTGTAAGTGGTACAATGCTGCAGTGCTTTTTCAAAGGAGCTAAACTGAGAAAACATTTAAAAATCCACACTTTTTACTTTTCTGTGATAGCCTAGTTAGTTCTTGGAGGATAAAAGGATTTGTGGAAGATAAGAGGAAGCAGCTTTTGTGAGTGCTTCAAACTGACTGCCATACTTTACCTTCAGGCACTGTAGATCTTTGCCCTCTGGGATTTACTCCCAGCAGCAGACTCCAGCTGTGCTCCTGGATGAATTAGAGCTCTGGATTTATAGACATGTCCACTAATCCTTTCACTGGCACTTTGAATCAAGGCCACTGGAAGGTGGTAGTGTATTTCTTATCAGTAGTGTGCTGCTTATCACTGATGGTAAATATCTCCTGAGCTGTCTAATCATCACAAAACTTGCATTTGGTGTTAGCAGGACGCTTGTTATTTGCTCAGATCCTCTGACACAGAGCTGTTCTGCCGTTTATTTTGCACTATCTGTGGCATAAAATGGAGACTCTGGGCTGAAAGGAACACCTTGCCTGGAAGGCAGTCATAAAAGTTGGTGGGTAGAGACAGGTACCCTCCTCCCTCCAGGTCTCTGAGCAGTGCACAGCACTAAAGGCAGCAAAGAGCCTCTAGTCTGTGTGTGCAGCACATCCCCACTAGCCTTGTGTTTCTTTCCTGGTCATTTCAGTGTGTGTTTAAGCAGTTATTGTGGTAACTCACTTTCTCCTACTGAAACATTGGTTAGCAGCCACTTTTCAGATCAGTTTTGCAAATACAACACAGAGCATGAGAGTCCTGCTGAGCAGCCAGAGCAGCAGTTAGTGTCACAAAAGAAAAACAAACAAACCTGTATGATGACCGCAAATATTACCATGGAAAAAAGATGTCCTACTGTTGCCATAAAGTAAGGTCATGGGAAAACAAAAGCAAATGCGTAGAAACATTTCTTCCCCTATACACCCACCCCCCTGCTCTATCACCCAAGAATATAAAGTTCTGATTAATTTGTCTACTTTCAAAGTTACAGAAATCTCCCAGAGATAAAAGTCTTTGGTATCTTAAGTGCAGCAGTGTGTGGTCCTATGGCAATTGCACCCATGCAGAATGAACTGCCTGCAAAATTGCATTACAGGTAGAGATGTGAGTTGGTATTTGAAAAATAAATAACCTATTTAAATGTATAAAGGAAAACAAGTGAGCTCACCCATGAAGTAGGTCTCAGCTGAAATATCATGAGCAGCATCATTTACATTCAGCCTCCCATCGAACCCAGGGGAGCCTTATGTTCAACTATTTCACTGACCCACGGATGGACAAACTGACAGGCTCTTTGTTGTAGAGTCAAGTTAGGAAATACCAGAGCTGAGGTTGTCTGTGCAACCTTCCTCTCTGCTCCCCATGCGGACATGCCACAATATGGGCTTTAATTCCATAATCCCTCAGTCTTTTTCCACTGGCTCCCTGCCTCCCACAGCGTGGAGGAGGCACAATGCCGCCTTAATGAGCAGACAAGCAGTGGCTTGGCTTATTGTTATTCGGGCTGTGACCATGGACCTCATTCAAGTCCCACTCTCCCAAGTCCTGCTCTGAAAATGCAGTGTGTTATTTTCAGCTGCTTTACAGCTTGTTCTACTGAAGTCTTGCAGCCCTTCATTAGCACAACCCCTGCGCTCTGTAGAGGGTGTTCCATGGTTAATACCCTTGTTTTACAGATGGAGAACAGAATGGGCACATGTCCAGAACCTACAGACTCTTGCATCCCATGCCCATCTGTAGTGCTGGAGCACAGTGCCTGAGTAGGGCTGACATGACTGTGAGCTCTGCACCTCAGCAGATCAATCTGTTGTGTCTCCAGTCAGCCATCCAGAGAACAAGGGAAGGTAGATACCCCTTGCCACAGCCCTATGGTTTCTGGCCATGGCCCATGCAATGCAGAGCTCTGGTGGTACAGGAGACGTGCTCCCAGTACAACCCCTGCCCTGCGCCCAGGGCAGAGGGGTCTGGGAGCCAGGGCCCCAGCCAGCATGGATGGGGCATGGCATGACATCAGCGAGGCATCCTGGGATGGTGCAGCTTAGGAAAACAGTTGCCTTGGCAATGCTTTTACATTACCCGCCCAAATTTCTGGCCTGTACCTGCACAGGTGCCTTTTTCAACACTGCCATGACAGTTAAGGTGTGAGAGAGTCTGGGGGTTTTGTTTGGTTTTTGTTGTTGTTGTTTGGTTTGGGTTTTGTTGGCTTTTTTTTTTTTCAGTATTCTTGACTCTAAATTAACTCAATTTTTCACTTCAAACATATCTTGAGTGTGAGCAGATGGGCAGAAGCAGCAGCTCAGGTGGAACTGGCACAGGCGAACCCTGTATGCTCACAGTGTGGGAGTTTCCCCTGTGTGGCTCTGGGAAACACAGACCCTTGAGCTCTGCAGCTTGTGATCACTACTGCACTGCAGTCATTGTTTTCTAGCAGGTGTGAAAAGGTGATGAAATGCTCACTTTTCATTTCAGTTTACAGCTCCCCTGCACCTGCTAATCTCCAGGTGAAGTAAACCCACAGTTGTGTAGGGCTGTGAGAAGTTGGATTGCTGAACATCTCACCACAAAATTAAATAATGGTCTAAAACTAGAGCAGGGAACTTTTCTATTAGATCTGTTATTCCCTTTAAACACCTTCACAGCTTCTTTCCTGCTATGTGTTTTTCTTTGGAAAAGCTGCCCTTAAAACCATGTAATTATCTTTTGTTTTGGTCCTCCTCACTCAGCATCTGTAGTGATGCTTGCTGACCTGAGCTGCTCTCGCATTCATTTCACTTTGGCCTCCTCCTGCACTTGTGTGGAGCATGTAGCATCTGGCTCATGAGGACCCCACTCGACTGTGGTGCAAGTAATCCCTGTTAGTGTGTTTAGATCTGTCACGGAATTTTGTGACGGAGAAATAAGGAACAGTCGTGCCTTACTGTCTGTGCTTAGTTAGGTAGGTTTCTTTCTTTCATAGATGTGGTGCCACCACAAGAATTGTGAAGGAACAGTAACATGCTTTGTTTGTGGGAGGAGCTGCATCAGCACCTTGGGATACATAGTTTTTCAGACCAGGAGTTGGAGGCAGGAGGAGAAGGGCTGTGAACAGGCAAGCGTGTACTGCCCCTGTTAGTCTTCTGAGATTTTTTAATTTGTTTTTTTAATACAAAATTATTTATACATAAGAACAACTATGTATATTAAAGAATGGTCAAGCCTGGCCTCAGTTGTTTCTAACTATAATTGCAAAGTTTCTCATTTTCACACAGTAATGGTGCTTTTGTTGCAGATTGATGTCCTCAAGGCAGATGTGGAGAGTGCTGAGTGGAAAATTTTGGAAAACCTGATCCTGGAAGATGTTGTTGAGCAGATAGGACAGCTGGTCTTTGAGGTGCACATCCACTGGCCTGGATTTGAAGTTAGCGGCAATGACAGCACGGTGGTGCGGTACTGGTACAGTCTGCTCCGAGAACTGGAGCTGAAGGACTTCAGGCTTTTCTATACCTACAAAGACTTATCAAAACCACAGATGTTCCTGAAAAAGAAAGCCTTCAACGCCAGTAGCTGTTACACACTGAGCTGGGTAAACACAAGATGGAAATAGCAGACAGGAATTTATGATGTGTGACTGCGAGGCATCTGGCCCTGGAGCATTACTGAAGAGGACTTTGGCATCACTGGCTCAGGTTGCTAAATTTGTACATGGTGACTGCTAACAAAATGGCCTGGTTTTTTTATTTATATGTTGTCGAAAGACCTGGCACTAGGAGAAGATACATGGTGCAGATCTGTGTAGCAACATATTTGCCAGTGGGTACACTGTCTCAGAGGACAGAGGTTTCTGTAAAGGTTTGCCTGGGCAAGCTAATAGCAAGGCTTTTCCAGGCTGCCCTATGCTTGAGCATGCCAGCAAGGCAGGGCTGTGCTGGGAAGCTGTGCTGGCTCAGCTGTGCCAGCCCTTGGGCAGGAGAGTGCTTCTGAGGAGGTGCCTTTCTAAGAAACGGTCAAGTGTTACTTCTCTGTAAAGGAATTGTCTTTGATTTGCACCTTCTTTACTTTGGCTTTGTTTCCTATGGAACAAATTTTAGTCAAGAACAGTATGTTCTTGAACCCACTGGCAAATTTCAGCTGAATTGGGCAGAGGCAGAATTCACCACCAAACTAAATTTCTACCTATTTCGTTGAGCAGCTTCTGGGTGCTCTGACTTTGACTCTTTAAGCTAGTCTGGCTGCATGAAGCAAGTTCAACGCTCCTGACACAGGAGATGGTGGGACAGAGACACTCAGCTGCTGGAAAAGCTGCTGCCAGTGCTCTCCCTCCTCACCCTACGTAGTCTTCAGCCACAGAAGAAAGGGCTTCCCTAGTTCATCTGCTCAAAAACCAGCTTGATTTAAATTAGTCATGCAATGGCTGCAGCGAATGGCTTTTCATCTAGCAAGATACTTACGTAAAAGAGATGAAAGTGAAACCTGGTCTTTTTGTTTGTTTATTTTGAACCATTTGCTGATGACTTCTCCAGTGCTGTGCCTGAACACCTGCACCTCCTCAGCACCTCGCTGGCCCAGCTGCCTGTCCCTGGCACCAAGAGGCCAGACCCTGGATCTGCACCGATGCTGGCAGAGGTGGTGGGTCAGGCAGGTGCCCTGGTCTGCTGCTGTGCTGGGGCTCTGCAGGCTGGGATGTGGATTGTCTGCAGTGCACCTCCAAGGAGCCAGCCTTTGGCATTTCCTGGGGAGCTAAGGAATGGGGGGAGCTAAAAAATATATAGCAGATTGGGGTTTTTCTTATTTTTAAAAGAATTTTGACATTAAACTTTGCATTAAAATACAATATATCACCACTTGCATGTCTTTAATATATGGCCTTTGTAACTGCCTTTGGTTTCTGACTTCTGCAGGGCTTGTTGTCCCTCCCCTTGGTGTGCCTCAGCCCAGTGTTGTTTTTAACAAGTCTCTCCCTCTGTCCCCATGTAGTTCCTTCTCTTAATCCTGGCATTTTCTTCTTTCATACCCTCCTTTCCTTCTTCACCTCTCTGCTGCCTCACCACCCTCATCCCCTCCTTCCCAGAGCAGGAACCTGTGCTGGACCCAAGAAGTCCATAGGATCTCAGCAAGCAGCCAGAGGTAGGAGCTCTTCCTTCCAGGCAGACAAGTCAGCTTTCTTTCTGAGGCCCTGATTTGCCTCACCAGTTGATCAAGCCATTCCCCTCACCTTCCCCAGGCTTTATTCCAAGCCAGGCATCTGCTTTCCTCCTCTCCCACCTCTCTGAGGGCTCCTGCTGACCCAGGGTGGGCAGGGACCACTCTTGCCAGCAGAAACTGCTTCAACCCTTCAGGCAGCTTTCCTCCCACCACCCTTGCTTGGGGGCTGTGGGGAGCTCTGGTCCCAGCACCTGCCTCCCACCTCGACCTGAGGAGTCATTGTAGGGGTTGAAACTGCTGCAGGAAATCCGACTTCGAGCATCTATGTTGACCACAGAAGCCACAAACCTTGGATTGCTTTGGAAGATGCAGAAAACACCCCTCCCTACTTCAATTGATGAAGGACTAGCATGGGAGGGGCTAGTGGAAATGGAGGGGGTTTTAATCTCTTCAGTGAAAGCCGGCTCTGTACCCTCATGTGTTTTGGTTTGTATCAGTCTTCCTAATCACATTTGAAACTTTAACTTTTTAAACAAACTCTTTCTTTTATAACCAATGCATGCTGGTTTTCAATCTAATGCCTTTCAGTCACACTGACTGTGCTTTATGTCGTATGACATAAAGCTGAAGGACTTCAGGCTTTTCTATACCTACAAAGACTTATCAAAACCACAGATGTTCCTGAAAAAGAAAGCCTTCAATGCCAGTAGCTGTTACACACTGAGCTGGGTAAATAAAAGATGGAAATGATTTATTGCCCCCCCTTTTCATTTCACTTTTAAAAAGAAATCCCTCTACTTCTGTAGTTACAGTAGGATTTGCTGAAGTGGAGTTTAATCCTAAGGGGGGGACTTAACATGGGCTTCTGCACATCAAATGCCTCATTTAGGGAAGAAGATGGATGGTACTGCTGGATCGGGACTACTGACAGGTGATGATCCCGGCTATGCCTATGCTAGGGAATTTAGCAGTGACAGGCAGCATTCACAGGAGTGGCTACCTGGTTAACTGACAAGATCCTTGGCACAATTTTGGCTCAGGCCATCTAGGATTCTCCCAGATGATTCCTAGGCACGGCCATTAGTTAGTCCAAGCCAACGACAGCCTGGATGCAGCCACCTTGTTTGAGAAGCTGAAAGTGTTTAGTAAATGGACATGGCCAGGCCATCTTTTCCAGTTTGTCTCAAGGCTAAGGAATACCTGCTGGTGCCATTTTGCTTTCTGGTATAATTTAACAAGAGCAGGTGGCAGATTCTTCAGCTGTGAGGGGGTAATCCTGGTTATATGTACAAAGCAGGGGGATGAGACGCTGGAGAGCAGCCCTGCAGAAAGAGTTCTGGGGTCCTGATCAATGGCAAGATGAATATGAGGCAGCAGTTTACCCTGTCAGTCAAAAGGGCCAACCATATCCTAGAGTGCATCAGGCACAGCATCACCAGCTGGTCGAGGGAGGTGCTCTACTCTGCACTGCTGACCTCAAGTAGCGTGTGCAGTTTTGGATGCTGCAATATAAGGACATCAGACTATTCGAGTGTGTCCAGAGGAGCGTGACCAAGATGGTGCAAGGTCTCGAGGGCAAGACTTAAAAGGAGTGGCTGAGATCACTCGGCTTGGTCAGAGTAGAGAAGAGAAGGCTGAGGAGTGACCTCCTAAAGTGACTTCCTAAAGAGAGACAGTGGAGGGGGAGATGCTGCTCTCCTCTCTCCAGTGACAGGACATGAAGAACTGGAATGAAACTGTGTCAAGGGAAGTTCAGACAGGACACTGGGAAAAGGTTCTTCACTCAGAAGGTGGTCAGTCACTGCAACAGCCTTCCCAGGGAAGTGGTCACAGCACCAAGCCTATCAGAGTTCAGGGGGTGTCTAGTCGACTCTATTCGTTGTGTGGTTTGGTTTTAGGTAGGCCTGTGAGGAGTAGTGAGTTTGTCCCAATGATCCTTATTGAATCCTTTCCAAGTAGCTCCTGTTTCTGCTTCTGCACATCCTGCCTGGACTGGGGAGCAAGGGGCTTTGCAGTTGCCCAGAGCAGGACGCTGTGGGGGCCCACCATGTCCTCAGCTCTGCATCAAAATCAAGATGACCTGTTGCAGATGCATTGAATTCCCCATGTCCAAGAGTTGGGCAAAGGACTTTCCTCAGGGCCAAGCTGCCTATTGCCATCCCTGAGCCAGCTAATACACAATCCAAGAGATCCACGACCTTAGAAAATGAGTAGGAAATGTCTTCTGTGACAGCCATGCTTCCTATAACCCTCATACATTATGTACTGAGGTTGTTTAATGATGCAGGGCCATGAGGAGATTCATCACAATGCGAGAGGCTGCCAGCGTTTCCTAAACTAATATCTAGCTTATTGGAATGATCACGATTGGTGCACTGCAGAATGGCTCAACTCCCATTTTTCAAATAATGGGGTGGCAAAAGTCCAGCTGCAAGTCCTGATTTATTAATAAAACATAAAAATATGGGCTCTAGCACTGTACAGGTTTTTTCTCCTAACTAGTCTTAGAATATGTAGCTTAGTAGCTTATTATCATTTGTTTGAGAAACCAATAGATAGAGGGCAAAAAACAAATCACATGACTTCTCCCAGATGTTAAAATTCCAAAGCGATGCATATCTTCCATAGTTCTATTTCCCTGAAGTAAAAATGGCAATATGGAAATTACAGAAGTGGAGTAGAGGTCCATCCTGGTTTTTCTTTGGTTAGTAGGAGAGTTCAGTAAACTCTCAACTAATCTCTTGCTTGGGATTGCCAGGTAGTCAGGAACGCTTCAGGCTACATCTTCTGAAAAAAAAAGATTCCAATAACTGTGGTAATTTTTAAGAAAACCTTATCTCAAATGCAGGGTAGATAAAAGCCATCTATCATGCTGGAGGCAGTTATGTGATATTGTAGGAGAGAATGAACAGCACTTATTTAATGCACTATCTGTGCCTTGCTACTTCACATCTCTTAGAGCAGAGTTCAGCCTTTCTTTCTGAGGTCTTGCTTTTGTGCCCTTACCTCTTCTCTTTTATTGATCTCTTTTACCTAAAGGAGAGACCCTTAAATGAATTCAATTCCCATCTCCTAAGGACTGAGCTGCCAGGTACGTGCACAGTGAGAAGACAAGCCGGCGCTGGCTGAATGCCGCAGTGGACAGGCTGGTGCTGAGGGATGTTGTGTGTGGTAAGTTTCTGTCCACCCACTGCTGTACCCAGGCACAATTGCCCCCTACCTGTTTTAGGGTCCCAGCTGTACACCCTGCTTGGATGGTATCTCCAGCCTGTGCTGAGAGAGAAAGGTAGGGATCTGGGAATTCTGTCATCTGCAGGCTCATGCTGCTTCAGCCAGAGCTGAAGATGCACCAGCCAAGCCCTGCTACATGCTGTCTCTCAATCAGACCAGCTACCTCTGGGACATCTGCACATGTCTGGCATCCATGTTTGAGTTGGCCTTGTTCCTGTAGGATAGCTCTTTGCTGGGAGCATTCCACTGCCCAGGAGCAGCTCTGGAGGAGAGAGACTGTTGGAAAGACTATGAAGGTGGTGATGAGCTTGTTGAGATCATCTCCATGCAGTGACCATATGCCAGTGTTGCACTCCACATCTCTTCCCAGATCAGACCTGTGCAGAAACTACCATAGGTTCCCCCTTCTTCAGGGGCTAAGTACAGAGTGCACCATTAAAACCAGCATGAGCAGGGCATTCTGCCATTATAGCCACAGCCTGCAGACTGGTAATGGCGTGGCCATGCCCAGGCAGGAAGAAAGAGCCACTGGCTTGTCTTGGCATTGCTACAAGGCTGCCACACCTGGGCAGCACCCAGCATCTCTTGCAGAGAATGCAGTAGAGCCCATTTTTCCCTCTCATTCGTCTGAGAGAGAGGAGAGATGGCTCTTCAGAGACTTACTGCAGGGCCCTTCCCTTGGCAGCAGCTAAGGAGGAAAGTCAGACTCAGCCCCAGATCTGCTCAGCATCACTGTTATGGGTATTGCCCAGCCCTGCTGTCCCCCCAGACTCCTGGCCTACTGTCCCCAGGTGCATTGGGCATCTCCCCCTGCTCCCTGTAGGCATCCACATCAGCTCTCCAGAGCAACCAGCTCATTGCCTCCAGCCCAGGAGCCTCCTTATTGCCCACACTTCAGGTCATTCATGGTGGCCACAGCCAGTGCCAAACCCAGCTAACAAAGACACAACAACCAGGTCTCATTCCTGATGTGGAGCCATGATTGCATCAGTTGGACAACTCAACCAGGAGATGTTTCAGCTCAGTCTAAAGTGGATCTTTTCAGAGATACCCATGTGTAGGAGCAGTTTTATTTACACAGATCCTTCTGTGAGGGTATTTCTCTTTCAGAGAGGCCCACAGCGACTTATAAATCACACGGATTTGTGAAGTGGAGTTTACAGGTGCTGCCTGTGACCTAGTGAAGATGAAGAGCAGCAACAGATGTGAATCCCCCAAAATTATCACAGTTAATACTGCATCATAAGCTTTCCATAGAGAGCCCATGGCAGTAGGTTAGAACATTAACATGCTCCTCCAGAAAAAACAGCCTCTTTCTGAATGCCATGCTGGCTACCATGGAGTTTCAGAATTTTGACCAAAGAAAGGTCTGACCTCCTGCTGCACTCCAAAACCTGCCATTTATTGCATGCTTTTCTGGCCCCAGGCTTTGATCCCATCAGTGACTTGTGAAGGGTTGTTCTTCATGAGAGCCTCTCAACTGTGAAAGAACAAAGAAAGCGTAAAGGGAACATATGTCTGGCCTTTCTTGGCAGATGCCAAGACGACATATCACCCAGTAGCACACCTGAAGAAATGGCACTCATTCTCTCTGGTGAATTATTCAACAGCTGAGACCATCTGGTTCATTACAAAACTTTGATTTCATGAGCTTCATTAGCCGCTCCCTTGTCCTTGAAAGGATCCTCAGGGTTATTCAGTAGGAATCACTCGTGATTTTTTCCTGCTTGTTAATACAATGTGACATTTAATTGCAGTCAGTAGAGACCTGGTTTAGTGCTGGTGGAAGTTCAGAGCTGACCTACATTCAGGGACATTTATACCTGCTTCCCCACCTGACTTTCAGGGGCAGCATCTGCAGAACAAGCCTGGCACTTGAAGGGAACCACCTGCAAAAATGAATGGATCTCTTCCCTTAAATAGAAGTCTCTGTTCAAGGCACAGTTTGACCTGCCTGATGTAAAGAGTTTCACCTAGTTCCCAAAGAGATCTTTGCAGACAGCTCGTGTTACGTCCCTTACCCTGATAAGGCAGCACCTTACACAAGGGGGAAATGGGAGTCTGCTTTCTGCTGCCTAGAAATGATGACTCAAATGTGAATACCACTGGAACATCCCAGCTCTTTTTGGTGGATTACCACCATAGATGTTTGGTTTTAAGCAGCTTCCTGAAAGAAAGTGCACTGCCATACACAGTACAGAACTTAATGCAAGTAATGAAAATGCTTCTGTGCCTCAGCTGGTATTTCTGCCCCCATATTTGAAATTCCATTTTTGAATTGAACACAATGTGAATCCCACCCCTGTATCCACCTTCAGATATCTCGAGTGGAGCCACCACCTAGGGTACCACCACCCTTGCAGGGAGGAGGGGACGGTCTGACCTGTGTCAGACCTCTAAGGTGGCAGCAGCAGCAGCAGCAACCATGCCCTGGGAGGACCTGTGTCTCTCCATGGACACCAGCCAGGAGCAGCCAAGATGCAGAGCTAGGACTTCACCAGACCCAACACTGACCCCTCAAACTGATTTGCCAGGCCCTGAAATGCCTTTTATCTACTTCTTTATGAAGGGAAGGAAAATTGCTCCAAGAAATAGGAGAATTCAGGATCTGAAGAAATATTCAATAATATAATTCCACTTGTTTAATATTGGAGGAATAACGACAAAAAGCAAACAAAAGCCACTTGCCTGCTGCATCACGGTACTCCCAAAGGGTCAGCAGCAGGGCAGAGAAAGGAGCTTGCAGCAGGGAAGCTCTTCTGACAAAACACAACGTGGTTTTGAAAACTTCAGGGAATGGCCTTCCCTCTTTTCCCTGTAGATGTCTGGCCTGACAAATGATTTCAGAGTTTCCTTTTTGTCTCCAAAGAATATTCAAAGGGAGAATGTTTTACAGACTACAGGAAGAGGAGTTGGAGCAAAACTGTATAGGGATGCCGAAGCAAAATATAAACAATTCTTGTGGGTGAGCAAAGGCCCAGGTGTGTGTGTAAATTAGCCTGGTGCAAGCTAGAGTGTGAAGATAAATGGTTACAGATCTTCTAGAACAGGGCATTTTTGCCTTTCTTTTTTTAATATTGCTTTGCAAGAGTTCAAACTCCACAAAAAAAAAAAAAAGACTTATTCCACAATATCTGGGGAATAGGAGCAAGATACCAACTCCAGAGCAAGTACACTGGGAGAAAAGAAAGATTTCCACTGCCAGAACTGTTTGGATAACTGTCATTGGTCTTGAAGCTCCATGAAGTTCCTATTACTGAAAACAACTTCCTAGAGGATTTGTGTTGCTGTCTTCCTTTCCTAAACCAGAGAAGTAGGCTCAGTTAGTCTTGACATCTTTCAGACTAACCAAAAAGATCAAAAGCCTAATGAGAATCTCTCGCTCTATTGACCAACACAGCACATCTGCAGTAACTTGTATTTGAGCAGTCTCCCAGTGGCATGAAGCACAGCAGGACAAAAGGAGGCTCAGAAAGGCTCAGTGCTTTAGCACATAACATGTTTTAAATATTCTGTCATACAAGACAACGAACAGGTCTGAGGTCAAACTTCCAGTGTGCCTGGTGAATTTACAGGTCCATGGCCCGTTGAAAGTATTGCAACTTGTTTCGAAAGCTTTAGACTCTGCAAGCAGTTTCTGTAAACATAGCCCTGCCACAAGCAGTTTTCTCTGAGTGCTGCAAGACGGCCGTGGTGACTGTTTTGCTTACCAGCTAGCCTAACAGAAAAGACATATTTTACTGCAAAATATGAGATGTAAATTTTGAGTGTATGCTAGTGAAGTCAACCTACAGTAACAAGTCCTTAAGTAGCCTCCAGAGGAACAACCTCCCTGGCAACTGATTTTTTCTGGCGTATGGGTTCAACTGTTCACACAGTCTTCCAAGCAAAACTCCCCTCCCTCCTCCACTCTCCGCGTGTTCCCCCTCGTGCAGCCTGCTTGTCATATGGAGTCTTCCTAGCAAACGGGAGCAGGATTTTGTAATAACCAGCTGGTAGAAAGAAGGAAAGTACATCATGTTACTGGGCTGTCAGAGCTGCAAGGTTCCCTGTTTAAATCAGCTGTTAAAGACCACAGTGTTAAATGGCATATTGAACATCTGCTTGCTGCTAAAAATCGGCTTTTTACAAGACAATCTTGGACTTTTCTGGATGTACAGTAATTTTGATGTTTGTTCTTCATAATGAGGGCAAAGACTGAGCAGCCCCATCTTACTGGGGACAATTATAAACTCTGAGCAAGACAGATGCCAAGACCATCTGTTTCAAGACAGCCAGCCTCCTTACCAGCAAGATGCACGGGATATGTGGGACATTTCCCCCTCTCATATGTGAGAAAAGTCCAAGAAAAAAGCTGGCTAAAGGCCAAAAGAACTATCAAGTTTCCCAGGTAGAACTCTAAGAAGGATGGAGATAGCTGCCTGATCTGTAAGACTTCCACCATAAATGTAATCAGTATTAATAAAAGTAGCAACATATTGGCAAGTCATTTCTGAAAGTTACAGATGCGTGACCCAGGGGAACAAAACCATGATGCTGCGACAGCAGCCCTGCACTCCAGCTTGCCTGTATTCCTTCTTGGCAGTGCAACACACTTGTCTGCAGCCCTCCCAAGATGCTCTTTTCGGCTTGAATCACTATATTGCATTCTTCATCTAATGTCAGAGGAGAATAAATTGGGGGAACTCGAAATGCATGCTTTCCTTTTCTCCCAACGCTGCCTTTTCCCTAGCTCTGTCTGCTCAAGGGCCAGGTTCAGCCTAGGGAGTCTCAGACTAGACTTGCTCTGATCAACACTTAAAGCAATTTCTGGTGAAACATGAAGTGGGGAAGAGAAGGACATGATTTGAGCTGATTAGCCCAGAAAGAAATCTCTTCCCATGTGGCTGCTGGAAAGTCAAGTCTAGACTCGCACCACACTGACACACACCATCTATCCCTGTGTACGGCAAACTAGCTGACAACGCGAGCTTTGCAGTTTGCAACTCTCAAGCTGACAAGAGGGAATTATCCTCATAAAAATTCCCCCTGCAGGCTTCAATGCAGATGTGAGAAATTCCAGAAAAGATTAACGAAGTGACCAACTGTGAGGGACAAAGGATTTTATCTGAAAGTTTCTAGGGGAATTCTTATTCTGGCCTTGCTGCAAACAATTAATCCCAGTTCATCAACTCCAACAGAATTGATTGAAACATTTCTTTTTTTTTTTTTCCTCCAAAGACAACACCCAGTATATTACTACAAGTTTATACACTTATTTTTATACTTTGCATATACATATTTTTAAATGTTCTGCTGGAAGGTGACACACGGAAAAACACAGCACCAGTGACAGAGCCAAGCACTTTGTGTATTATGATTTAAATATTTTTAAGGCATTTGGGAAAGGTGTTTTTAATGTGAAAGCTAATATGTGTTCCTGTGAAAAGTTTCTCTATTTGCTCTATTCCTCCTCTCACCCCTGTTTCCCTGTACATATAAACAGTTAATAGTCAGGGCACACTGTATCTACCCAAACTACTTCAGCCCCCTTTCTTGAAGCAGCACCTGGGGGACAGCATACACCAGAGCTCTACTCCCAGCTCATGAATCAAACCTTCCCTATAAAAAGCACCCTGTTGGAAATTCGCCCTCTGTGAGACAGCAGCAGCTCTTTCCCACCCACATCCTGAAGAACAGAGAAACGGGAACAGCCTCTTCTCTCCCTGCAAAGGAGATCAGTCATCGGGACATGTTGGACCAGCTCTTTCCTCTCTCTCTCCAGGCTCTACCATTTCCTCTCTCAGTACACGGGTGCAAGGCTGGGCAAGGCCCAGTTACCACCCATACATTGCTTGTGAAAACAGTGTGTGGAGTTTTTCAGGCACACTAGGCTACTGAGATGGGAAAGTAAACAGAAACATGTAAACTTGTTGCAGTTACACACCAGCACAAACTGACAGTGGAACGACTCTGGAGCTCAGCTTTAGAGTTGGTCTAAAAATGCCTAAGCTCCATGTTCACTCACAAGGGCCTACCTCTATGAAAGACCAGAATTGTCTTGTAACCAGTCAAATAACCCAAACCCCCCAAAAAACCCAATCCATTTCCTTCTGTCTAGACCAACTGGGATTCTTTGCTTCAGCTTCTATCCTGCTGTCAATTAACACAATTACTCCTTTGCTATTGTTGATAATGGATGAGCAGTGATTGGATTTACAGTAAACAATATAATATAATTCAAAACTGTAATTAAAAGACTGATCAATGGGATAAGATTTGCTACCTGTTTTTACTTCCATTATGAGCTCAAAAAGAGAGGAGACTAGGAACTGAAAATATTTTTTCTCCTGTTACCAACTTGCATTAGTTTTGAATGAACACTGCTAGAGAATGAGTTTATCTGGTACAAATGCAAATTAAAATACCAAATGGTAGGAAATATTTTATATGGGCACTGCAAGATGGAAAAATTGAATAAAAATAAGCAGGCTTTTTATAAAAAGATTTATTAAAAATAAGTTCTTTTAAGAGAAAAAGTGTGACATGTATATACATTAAATCGTCAAAACCTTCATGGGGCTTATAATACAAGCTATTCCAAACTGAACAAGAGACATTCACTCTTTTTTTTTCTAATATGTCATGCTTACTGGAACAAAACAACATATGGGAAACAAACCCAAACACATAGCACCCAACCATTACAAGCAAAATCTTGAAAGTGAAGACTACTGGCAAAGGTGAAAGTCAGTCATCATCATGATTCTACAGACAGAAACTATGTATGAATGCAGTCTTCAGTTGATAGAGTTTACCTGACAAGTGATAGCTTCCAATTAGTTCTTCATTTCTACTCTGAATTAACAAATCTCAGTAAGTGGGTTTGTGCTTTATAAAGGCAGAAGTATTTTGGTGACAACAAAATACCACCTAAAACCAGGTAAAGAAACACATCTTTTCCAGCTCTTGAAGTAGGTACCAAAGGTTTCTTTTTTTGGAAGAAAGTTAACAATTGCTGGTTTTCTCCTTTGACTCTCCACATCTCTTGACAGCCAGACCCACAAAAATAGTTTTTCTTAAAATTATTTTATTTTACAAAGTGTTTTTCACAAGCAGTGACAGGACAAACTAACATGTGATTCTGCATGCTTCAGATGACCTCAGCTCCTCATACCCAGATGCCATATTTAGAACTATATCCTTTCAGTTGAGTCTTCTGGAGATTTCTTGGATTTTAGTGCATATATACAGCAAGCTGAGAACTGCAGTATTACACACATCTACCCATCCTTACAGCAGAATTCATTCTAATCTCAGATGGGTGCAGGACTCGCATCTTTAGGTCTTTGTAGCCTCATCTTTAGTCCCATAGTTTAATAAGACCATCCCAGCCGCATGTGATGACTTTAGATGTTTCGTGTGGATGCCACACTGCACCAATACAGACTTTATCATGTGCTTTTAATCTGCTGTAGAGTTTTGTCGTCTTCCAGTCCCAGATGTTTAGTTTGCCATCTGCATCTCCAGATATCACGTAGCTATATTAACAGAATTAAAAGTTGTATCATGTGCGAAGACAGCTTGTATTATAACACTATTACACTGAGCAACAGAAAGGAGCTTCCCCCAGTGAGTTTCCTGTCTGACAAACAAACCTACCAAAAAATTAGCATTCACGCTGCGCTCTAGAGCGCACAAGTCCTGCAGAAGGTGATTCATCAACTGTGAGGTAAACGTGCTAAGCAATGCGATTACACCATACACTGTGTTACTGGAACCAAAGAGAATACATCAGCAAAAGAGAAAGTGCCAGAAGTTCCTCTAAAATTTTTACACACTTTTTCCACCAGTTTTGCTGAGGTTATTCTCCAGTTTTTATAGCAACTGATGTCTTACGTGCATATGGTAGTAAATGTATGGACATATTACTAAGTCAACAGGAAGAAAGAGATGGTTGTCTCAACAACTAATGAGGATACCTACACCAGACCTAGAAAACTGGGAAAACAGGTACTCTAGACAATGTTGTGGGAACAGACCCTGTGCTGCAGACCAGGTGCAAAAGGAACCAGATGTGAGTCAGACATGGAAGCCTCCTGTGCTGTGCCAGGATGAGGCAAAACGAGGGGAGTCTCTGGACAGTTTAACAGTCATCTTCAGGGAATGGGGGATCTGGACTACACAGACTGTTTTCTAAATGTTTTTCAGAGCAATCCCCAAGCATAACTTAGTCCCATCATATGCTAAGAGTAAACTTTCTGTTCTACCGCTTGACTAGGGAACTCTGAGGCTGTGCTAATAGCATGGCTGTGCACACATGAATGTTGCAGAGGATTCAAAAAGAAATTTAGTGTCACTACCTGCAAGTTTTAAGACAAAGTTCATTTCCAGGAAAACTTACCTCATATCAGGTGAAAAGTCCACTTGGCAAGCGTAGCCAGCTACCATGTGACCTTTGAAAATTTTCTTTTTGTTTAATCTGAATCTGTTCTGAGCTCCAAAAATCAGAATTTGATTATCCATTGACTGGCAAGCCAACCATTTCCCTATAAATGCAATAAGAAAAGGTGATATAAGGGTGCTGCATCTGAAGAAAGAGACTTAACTAGAATGTTTTAAGAGATTTTTATAATTTTTCTTGCACAATCATTATGTAGCAGCTGATATTGCAACTGCCAAGAGTCAAAATTTTACATTTGACAAGATTTGGGATGCCCATTCCTACAAAATGCACTCAGGACTCTAGCAATGCTCTGGTTGTTACAACAATGTGCTGCACCAGTCCTGCTGACATACTCTTAAGCTTTTAAGCTACGGAGTAAGGTTGCTGGTGCATACACTCAGGTAGCTCAGATCGGGGGAAACCCCCCATCTAGCTGCAATTTATTTTATCACCTGTTTTGTGGGTACTCTAAGATAGTCATCTCTTATTTTCTTTACGGAAAAAACAAGTTTAAGGTAGACTCAGGAGTTTGAAAATACTTACATTTTTGCAACTACTTAGTATTCACTGCTTTAATAGAATGCAATTAATAAAGATATTTCAGTAAAAGTAAACATGGAGGCTTTTCTAATCTTAACTCTATCTCATTGTCCATCTTGGCAGTGCATTAACTCCTGCCTGAGAATCCAGTGAAGATGATATGTTAGAGAACACCCTAGAATAGAGACTTCTGTCCTTAACTCTGCATGTTGTCACTGCCTTTATGGTGTTTTACTCAAACAATGACAACATAAAATGTGCTGACTTGACTATACAGCTGATCACTCTTCCTGCTACTAGTTTGGAATTTGAGAATTTTCTTCAGCCTCCCAAAGAAAAAAATGACATGTGTACCCCAAGCATATTATTCTCCTCTTCCACTTTTAAAAAGGTTTGTTTCCTGCATTGCTCAGAAGAAATTAGAGTGGAGCAAGTTGTGCAATTTCAAAAATGGGTTGAAAAAGGCCAGCTTAGGAAGCTAACATTTTCAAATGCAGCTACCTCTTTCTCCAGAATCTTCCTTTTAATATTAGGAACCCACTCTGTTTGTTAAGAATAAAACATTTACACTGCAAAGCAAATACAATTTGATGCTGATAGCTGGCTGAAAACGTCAGGTGTGCAACAAGCTGATCAACCACTACTCAGCATAATGGGACTGTTAACTGCAAATCTGGCAACACTTTAATAATGGTGACACTGAAGCTATTTAAATTTGGCCAAAACAAATAACAGAGATTTGTCCTGTTAGAAGGCTTTTCAGTGATTACTTGAGCCCCTAAACCTTTCTCCTCCCTCACTATGATTCTAGTTGAAGAACATAAACCAGTGAAACATTAACATAAAGAAACATTGAGATAATTTGGGATTTCTTTTATGCAAGAGTTATTTGGCCTATATTCAGAACAGAAAGGAACAGGATCACGTACAGCATCAGTTTCTGCTTTAACAGTGGCACCACAAGGACTACTGAACTTGCTTAGTATTTTGCCACTATTGTCAGTTCCCACCATTCTTTCTCTTAATATTTCAAATACAGCAAAGAGCACATGATAGCTGTATGAAAGGAAAGAGTCCTTTTGCCCTGTCTGGATGAAGATCTAATTTTAAATGGATAGTTACCCTGATATAAACACTCATTTTGACATATGTGTTCTTCTTAAGACTTTTAAATCAAAACTAGATGCAGTCCAACCTTGGAATAACTGCACAGAGTGATTGGCAAGGGGGGTAGTGTAGGGTGACAGGGGGATGCAACACAGTAACACTACAGAGATATAATCAGTAAGACATGCCTTAGTAAATTAGGCCTAAGAAGGCAGTAAAGTGTTAACCTACCATTTGGAGACAAAGTCACAGCTGGCATGGAATGCATGCTTGGTTCAGCAATGTACTTGAAGTCTACAGGAATGTCCCTGCAAAAGGAAGAAGTATGTGCTTTATGAAGACATGGAGAACATCCAAAGAGCTGCCTCAAGTCAGCTGATTTACTTAGTGACTGAACCCTAGAGAACATATCGTGGTGTCCAAAGGAAGAATATGCAAAAGATCAAAAATACTATGGATGTCCACCTAGAGAGCTCGTGCCACACCATAACCTCCGATAACGTGAATTTAACCCCATCAAATGACCCAGAGTCTAATGCAGAATCATAATTCCAATTGTTAATACCGTGATCCTTTATTGCCTCCATTATAATTGCAGCTTGTACAGAATTCTTATATAAGTAGCAGGAATACTGCTATATGTATGCATATATCTTACTGGAATATTTTACTGACTTTTGTTTTAACTAGAATATTTCTGCCTTTTTTCCCCCCTCTTTTTTCAAAGGAAAAGAAAACAGGAGTCTCTCTCATCTCTCTGACAATGCCCTTTTCCTCCTGATCTCCCCAAATGGGATGCCAACCAATTCCAAATGTTCACAGCTGAACTGAATGGTGAACTCCCTGGGCTCAATCGCATGTATGTTAAGAACAGACACTGTCCTGTACAAAGGCCTAGGGAAAAAACAAGTACAGTCTAATCCTTGCTCTGCAGAACTGTCATTTGGTTTTTACTATATAAATTGAATTACTAACGGTTTGTGCATATTCACAGTATTCCTCATATCCTACACCAGAAGACTGGCGAAGAGAGAAGGCATGCACATGGCTTTCTCATTAAGCCAAAGAAACCTACAGCAGAAAATAGATTCGATTAATGCATTCAGCAGAAAACACATACAAAATGTTCTGTAGCAACATTAATTAATACAAAGGGGATGTTTATGACTTCATTGTCTAACTCACACAGCAGAAGGGAGCAGAGAGTGTGGGTGGCTGCCTTGTATGAGCTGCCTGAGCCTTGCTGAATGGCAACACGGTTGACACTAGCAAGGTAATTACAATCCTGTTTTATTGTGGAGTAAGTTCTTTCCCATCATCTTGCATTAAACATGAACGTGGGCAGCAGGGTGAGAAGCTGCTCTGCTGTCAAGAAGTGACACAAACGCTCCTGTGAGTTAAACGTTAAAATCATTTACCCCTCAGCATAAGAAGGGCAACCCACTTAATACACTCCATGGATAAAAGCACGTGCTTTAGGCCAGGGATAAGTGGCTTCCAAACAGGCAGACCTAAGACTACTGTTGGGCAGCAAACATGTAAAGAAGTAACAAAAAGTTCACATAATCTCTTGGGCTGACCAACACAACACCACAGGAAGTGCCACATGCCACATCCTACCCACACGGTTTCAAACCCCAATTGCAATAGGACACAAGGTTATTGCTGCAGTTAAGGCCAGGTCCTGATCAGCTCCCACCATCCAAAACTCCTGCAGACCACCAACCATCTGAAGTCCTCAATGCCAGGTAAAAACAATCCCACTGGAAACCCCATTAAGCAAAGTTTCATCACAGAAGATGCATCTCTAATGCTGAATTGTACTGCAGTCAGAAATTTAAATGCAGCACAGGTTGCTCTGCCTTTCTTCTCCACACCAGCTCTGCTTTATTCTGATACCTACCAGACACACTTAGGACAGCTGCAGGATATGCTGCATTAAACAATTAGGCAGAATAAAGAGATACATTTATGTTTCACATTTACTTCCAAATTGCTAAATAAGTATTATCAGCCTGTTCTCTTAAAAAAAACTGTTAAAAAAATTATCAAGACAAATGCTATCATGGGTGTCCAGCCTCAAATCTCATGTGATATACTGTTTGGTGAATTTTTAAAATTTAAATACTTTCAAGTCCTTTCCCCACTTCATAGCATTTCAAAGGCTGAAAAGTTTTAAATACCAAAAGTGGTATCTGCTAGCCAAGATGTAGAAGTGTTATATTTGGGGGTTCTGATACAACTTCTTCCTTAAGTGAGATAGAGAAAAATCTTTTTAATAAAAGAAGAAAGAAAAACAAACCAACTGAACTCCCCAGGTCTAACCCAATCCAGTTTTGGGACCTACACCTCATGAAGAGCTCTCTCAGGAGACTACAGTATCTTTACCAGGAATGATGGGCAGAAGAGGCCTGCTGAGGGGCATAGCTTTATAGAGGTGACAAGCCTCCAAGCCTGTCAGCACAATAGCTGTACAGTTCTTGCTTTGCTGGCTGACTTGGAGGTAAAAGAAAATAAAACCCTCCAAAGTCAACTGCCAAAATCATTTCACTGTTTATCCAAGTAGGATCAGACACATATGAAGCAAAGACAAATAACACTGCATTTCTAGAAGAGAGAACACAGAATCCATACACACATATCCATGCCAACTTTAATATCTAATCACATGAAATGCAAAACTAGAAAAATTTTCAAGTAGTCCTATTAATATTCCTGAATAAACCATTTAATCTGCAAGAGTCTGTGCTATACTTGCAGTCTGAACTTTAGGCAACCAACTAACTACAATTCAGTGCACAGCACAGTGAAACCTATGCATGGGATGAACTCCTGGGAAAAGGAGATTTAAGTTCTCAGAAGTTCCTCACTGTGATGAAGTCAGGCATACCATCCCATTACCAGCTCTGGCCAAGTCAAAGTGTTTATAAAACACACTACAAAATTCCTCTAGACAATTAAAACCAAGCAATTAGACCAGCTTTTAATTACTTGCTTTTAAGGCCATACTCAGGTCATAATTACTTCCACTTTGTTTCTGTAGGATACTGAAGAAATATTGTGCTGAAGAACATATGAAGAAAAGTGCCAATAAGTGCAGTAATCAAATCACCCAAAGTAGCAAATAATTTTCCTTATGAACTTAGGAAAAAAGGATTTGAGAAAGAATTTGCCATGGAAGTTTTCAAGCTCCAAAAGCTTTCTTAGTGAATGTATTAACTTAGTTTTAAGGCATTTAAAAAATCTGGATCTTGAAATTATAGAAATATGCCTACAGACCGATTAACATAGAACACAGCAGGTTGTGAGGAAAGGTTTTCAAGTCATGCCCAGAAAGATGGCATTACATTTACTCTTTATAAAACAAAAATCCCCAACAACTGCAATACAGAATACTGCCTACAGTTGAGTTCCCTATTATTTCAACAAGGGAGTTCTTTCTTCAGTGTACAACAAGCTCAGTACATATTTTTTTCTTCAGAAGAACAAAACTTCTGCTACTGGAACAATTGGGTTGCAATGTTCCCATGCCAGAATCTTTTTGCCTTTCCTGCTCTTCCCCACAGAGTGACTAAATCCACCCACTTCAATATTTATTTCAGCCATCAACACAAAGCTCACAAAACAAGGGCAATCCAATCTTAAGGAAATAGCAGATTTGTGCAAGCGAGATCATCCTCCCACTCACCAGAGAGAAGACATTCCTTAGCAGACATGGTATTGTAAAGATTTTTCTTTAAGGAGCTCAGTAAATGCATGGGTCTGCTTATGAAGTACTGAACAGAGGCTCTCTCGGAGTGGTAGATGGTGACAGCATTTTATGTCTAGCCTAAGCCTGAGTTCCCAGACTTTGGTCATCCCCACTGCTGCTACTGGCAATGATAGCAGCCGATCACAGACATGCTGAGGATTTAGCTGCCTGCTTGGGTAACATTCCAATACCACAGATTGGAGTCTCTTGTCTAAATTGAAAAAAAAAAAAAAAAAAAGCTGGGAAGGAACTGATTAGTCACAGAGCTGTTGAACTAGCGTTTGTATTATGCAACAGCTTTGCATGTGTGAACACCAAAAGGAAATGAATACCTAAAGATATGGGAGTGATTATTTCAAAATGAAATTTCAAATCCTAGAGAAATCTTAAATCCAAAATTGAAAATCCTAGTACCCAGAACCTTGTGGAAAACATTTCAGATAGGAGAGATCTGTTTTCTCCCCAGGTCAAATGTTAAAAACTGGAAGCCATTTAAAATATTTTTTTCTTGGACAGACTCTCACCTTTCTGTCATCTATTGTATTCATACTGTGAGTATCATTGATTGCCAAAAACACCCAAATTACCGGAAAACCAGAAATGAATCTACACTAAACTAGTTATTTCAAACATGGGCCAAATATATATAATACTATGCACATCCAAGTTCAAAGCATTCAAAACCAACACACACTAACTGTAACAAAGCAAACATTTCTTTAAAAGGTTAATTTAATGACTAATACACCCTTGGGGAAAGGAGAGAGAGCAGAGACCACTAATAGAGTGCAGCATGCTTCAGGCTGATACGGCTGTCTTAGGTTTTCTTTGGGGAAGAGGAAATCTATGAAGTGTCTCAAGCATTAGCCATAACAGGGTTTTAAAGCTCTTCCTCAGTTAGCTAGAACTCAGTACACTCCAGCGGCCTATGTGCTATGTATACCTTTAAAAATAAACTCTATTCTCAGTTTGCTCATAATATACTTGAAGTTAAAATTGAAAATTTTAAACTTACCATTCCCAGACTCTTAAACTCTTGTCATCAGATGTACTCACAAACCTTCTATTTTCATCCACAAACACAATGGTGTTGACAGCTCCCAAATGCCTATCGTATTCTTGCACAATCTCACCACTTCGAATATCCCACTGCAAGTAAAAGAGTCAGAATAAGAATTTGTTTTTTTACTAAATACCAGAACTTTTAAAGAAATAAATACTCAGTAATAAATACCTGCACAATTTTCTTATCTGACATTCCTGCAACAAAGAGATTTTGTTTATCTTCATCAGGATTGAACTTGACACAATAAGGAACCTTCCTGTTTGTGAATCTTGAAATACATTGCCCTGCAACAGAAAGCCATTCATAGTGCATCAGGTTGAAAGTTCTATGGGCTGATTGGTTGTTTGCAAATATTGATAAAAAGTACTTTACTAACAGTAGAAAATACTTGGTTTAAAGTCCTTGAGAAGATTAGAGGGTAGAATTTGCTCTGCTCTTTGATTAGACCTTCTTTCCCATTTGTACGCATACGCCGGCATAAACATGTGCACATACAAACTGTTCTGTAAGTTTACTACAGCTTTTGAAACAATGACTGCTCAGTAACCTGGATGTCAGCAGGACATATCAAGAAGATAAAGATTGGTCAGGATATCACATGCTGACCACTTGTCTTTGCAAAGCATCACCTTCTTAGGATCAGATGTCTTCTGAACAAGAGATGTAAACTCAGGCAAGAATTCCTCAAGCCTAAGCTTAGAAAAAGCTGCAAAATAAAGCCCTGACCTCCCCTCATAGCTTCAGCCAAAAATAACCTGATTACATGTTAGCCGTAACTTACAGGAGCTCATTTTAATCCAAAAGCTCTATCTAAATAACTGAGTTCAGACTCAAGACTGAAGAATCTGACTTACACCTTTTTGGCTATCATCTGTATAAGACTAGTGGCACTGCTAACCCAGAAAGCTAATGTCTTTTTCACACATGGGAACTTCCTGTCTTAGGAAGAGACTTCAGTTTAAAATAGCATTGACAAAATCTATCCTGTATTTTTTTAACTTCATAGAATCATAGAGTGGTTTGGGTTGGAGGGGACCTTAAAGATTATCTGGTTCCAACCCTGCTGCTATGGGCAGGGACACTTTAATTTAGGAAACTTAAGAAACTATTTGTAGCAGAATGTTACAGCGCATCTGGAAGGCAGTTGTGTGAAAGCATCACACCTACCCTCCAACTTCCTATACCAGCAGCCCAGTTTCCTAGTCTTATTCTTCCTATTCCTATTCTTATTCAGGAAGTGGAAGATAAAGTGAGATAATTCTTCTAAATTAAGCATATTTAGGTCTAAAGAGTAACTTTATCCCTGTAGATGTAAACATGCAATTAAATGATTTATCAAAATGTTGTCTTTTTTTCTGAAAATTGTTCTAGCATTACAAATAACTATCAAACTTCTCAAATGAAAATGTGTATGAAACACAGGTATGTAGGTCGTGTCAACTGCACCATTACAGACCACAACAAAACATGAAGGGGAAACAAGACTATTCACCCTGTCATGAAAGGCTGAACACTGAGCTACAAGACAATATTAAGGATATTTGGAAACAACCTGAATGATAATATATCTTTATATTCACTGTTAATTAACCATGGTGCCAAATAACAATGTTTACAAATACAAGCCTACCTGTTTCAGTGTCCCAGAGTTTAAGATAGCGGTCATAGGCAGCACTAAGAAACTGAGTGCCTGCATTATTAAAACAGATGTCTCGAACAGCTTTACTGTGCCCTACAAAATAGAAAAAAATGTGATGATAAACTTTCATCCATTCATGCTTAGAACTAATTTGTTGGGAGGGGGGGATTTAAACAAAAACTCTAGTTAAATGCTCCAGTCTAACAATGCAAAGAAAACAAGAAAATCATTTATTGAAGTTCTTCATGACAACTAGTAAAGAATTCATGTGAAAAAAAAACAAACAACTCCTAAAGAACAATGTGAATAAAACCCCAAAACCCCTCACACCTCTAAAGCACTGGAGAAATGAAGACATTGCACAGAGCCAACCACTGTGTGTCATAAATTGATACATAAGCAGAATTTCAGGAGAAATTTAAAACACTCTAACGAATGTCAACACTTAATGAAAAATAGGAGAGACAAACCCTACAGAAGACACATTTAAAGGAGAAACATTTGCAATTAGAAAACAGGTTAAAAATATGGGACATATTAGATCAGAAAATTAAAAATGCTTTCATCTGGTGGAAACCTTGCCACCCCTCAGGCTCAATACCTTCATCTGACCACTACATCAGACTTGTAAATCTCTTTAATTAAAATACTGGCACAGTAACTTAAATATAGCAAAATAACAGGCGAATCTGGTTGATAATAAGGACCTTTAGAGAAAAAGAATTTGACTGTTCAGTAAGAGCAGTCTATTGAGAGAGAATCTTTTTTGAGCCATCATCTTTGCCACATTCCTGTCATCAGAAATATTAGGGGAAAAAAGACTTCTTTATTGTTACTCAACATATATTCACTCAATGTTCTAGAAATGTTCCCATTTCAAAAAGAGAAGCAGCTGCTTTTGTTCTGCCTTCAAGGCTGCTAAGAAGTTTGTATTTCTCTCTCTCTCTCTCAACTATCTGCTTCAAAAAGCACCTGTTACATGAACAAAGACAGCACCTGAACCTAAAAAAAAATTTCCCATGCTTTTGCACTAGAAACTCAGCACAGAGGAAACGACCTACTTAAGGGGGGATCATCAGAGCATGAGATGCCCTCACAGTATAAATACAGAAAGCTGCTGTTTCCAGCATGAAGATGGGGCAATTTTAATTTCATGATTTTGCCTTTGGAAAGGATCTTGCAAAAACTATTGATGATTGTCATACACTAATGTTTTGTTTTAAAGGTTGTAAGATGTTACACATCAACATTGGACTGCTTGGAATAATGACAAGATTTCGTTAAAAACTTGCATCTTTTTCAATTCTTACTTGCCAAGGTCATTCCAAATACCATTTGCCTTGGATGTGTACAAGTCCTCTCTATGATAAATTATTAAGCTAACCTAAATCATATTCTTCCATGAAGTTGTTTTAAATATAAATCAGTTTAAAAGAAAAACTATTACCAATAAACGTTCGTAGACATCTTCGATCACCATATACTTCCCATAGCTTGGAAAAAGAGATGGAGAGAAAATATGTCAATTGTTAAACAATAGTGATGCTGAAATTAAGTGCAAACATATATGGCAACATCTTTTAAGAAATTAATCACAAACATATGACATCTATTGATTAGTCACAACTATCTATCCAGAAATTCACAAGAATGCTCCCACCTTCCTATTAGCAAACCCCCCTTAAAATAACTAAAAATCCCATACAATATTCCAACTTTAAAGACTTAAGGTTTTGCTACTGAAAAATCCCAACAACATCAGCTTTCTAATACGGTATATGCTGGACTAAAGTGAGATTAGTTCAAAAGCACAAATGCTTCAGTAAAACACTTCAGCAGAAACCTACTGTTAGTTATAAAACTAGGCTTCACAGAAAATGAATTAATATAACAACAAAGGCAATACCCTGAGGTACTCGTGACCTTCTAAATGCTATTACTAAACGATTAACACTGTTCTAACAGCCACAGCCTTATGTATTATTTCTATCTTTGTTCCAATGAAATTGTAATTTAAAAATCAAGTGAGAAAAATAAAAGTAACAAAGACAAAAGGTATTTGTTAGAAATACCAAATGTTTTTGTATCCTAAAATGCACTGTCTGTATTCAGAAAAATAACTCACCTTAATTTTGCAATCCATAGAGCAAGACAACAGTATATGCCCAGACAGAGGAAACAATCTAACTGCACTGACACCCTGTAAATAAGAACATAATTAAACAGATACTTCCTCAGTTCATTTGCACTCTTTTCCAAGCAAAAAGCTAAAGCTTATCTTCATAAAATATACAGATACTGTATCCTGAAAAGAAAACCTATCCACATTCCATTTTAGAACAGTGATGCATTTTGAACAATTGTTATTGGCAACAAAATGATTCACTTTAACAGCTGTACATGTAGCCTCCTTCAATATTCACACCTTTACTGCGGTAAACACGGGAAATAAATACAAACTTAGGGTTCGGGTGGCTGTTTCTGTGTAACAAACCTTTATAAGTGGGGCAGGTGAGGAACTTTTCCACAAAAAAAGTTTTTTGGCCAGCAGCTCAATTTCTTACATATACTATCAGTGGCTCCTACCTATTGAACTCAGATTCCCTGAGCACAGCATCTTCCCATCTGTCTGTATTTCAGGTACTCCTTTCAGAGGAAGTCTAAGGAACCCCCAAGTACTCATGGCTTGATGCTCCTCCTTTTCATTTCCTATCAATTACTTTATTCATACGCCATCCAGTTCCACCCTCCCACCCCTGACTGGAGTTGGGTACTTTATCCCCCCTATTACTGTCTACTTACATCCTCCAGGTTTTCTAAAATTGTCCACCTATCTTTCTTTTGCTTCTCTCATCGATTTCATCATTCATCTTGTTTGAAGGAAAAAGCTATTTTGTGCATCAGTCTGTTGTAATAGGATAATAGGCAGAGGAGTGACTAGAGCTTTGGGGAGGAGATGTTATTCTGGAAAGCCCTGATAGTTGCAGCTCTAAACTCATTGATGCCGCAATAAGTAAAGCAGATCTCAGATCTGTGACAACTAAAAAAGGGTAAAAGCTAAAAACATTTCCTGTGCCCTCCTTTCTTCTGGCTTTCAAGTATTATGGTGCTCTCTGTTGCAGTGCAGCATATTCCCCTCAAGCAATACTGAAAATTAGTGACAAAAGAAGCAGCAAATTGAGTATAAGCTTTACAAGTATAAGCCTGGTCAGTGAAACACTCTTTTAATACCAAAAGTATGTATACAATCTCTTGCACAAGAAGAAACTGTGGATATTAAGTAGTATCAAAGAAAACTCTTAACAAGACACACATCTCAAAGGTAATAGCTGATGCATCATAATAAAAAAAATCATGTAATTTTTTTTAAGTTGGATACAAAATAGCCCTTAAGTACTTTTACTATTAAAAAAACACTGCCCCCCCAAATTCTCATGAATCTCTAGATTTAGCTTTATAGTTATTCACATGGTAGTTCAGGAAATAACTCCAAATCCCACAGAACTCACTGGATAATACTCTTCCCCTTAAGGGAAAACCACTATGTTGACAGAAAAGCATATGCAGCTAGACAACTGCACTTGAGCAGCCAAACACCTTGTATGAACATGTAATGCATATGTAATGCAATTACATGCATAATGTGGTAAAGATGAAAAAACTCTTTCCTTCTACTGAAGCTTCAGTTTTATAGAAATTACTAGCTGCAGACACAAAATTAAGTGGGTTTTTATGATGTATGCTCACAGACATTCCTACCTTTGTATGTCCCGACCACACATGGATTTGTTTCTTTGGAAGATAGCACTTCTCAGGTGGCACTGTAGAACGAAGATTAACTCCAACATCTTGCGGGACATGAAGATAAGATCTCCCCTGATAGTCATACATTTCCTTAACTGAAAAGACAAACATAGAATTCTGAGAATCCAAGAATCTATATTTTAAGAGGTTATAATCTTTGGAAGGTTGAACAACACACACAATTAAACTTTTTCTCAACACAGCTGCTCTGCTGTGAAGTGGAGAGAGAGGTGAGAGGCAGGGGTAAGAAAAACCCACTTCAGAGGATACAGACATGGAATCTTATTTGACATCAGTTAAGATCAAATTAAGTCACTTCAGCAAAGTCTGCTTGGAATCTGATAATCTGAACATTAAGACAATCTCTCATACACATCTTACTGATCATTAAATGGCATGAGAGTTCCCCCGACCAACAAGGGTTTGCTTACACTAACTCTTCATAGATTAGAATGTGGAACCCTAACCCTGGCATTTGTTTGCAAATCTCATACTGGCCAGCTCTGTGCTGTGTCAGTCATGACAACAGAATTGCAAATCAAGGAAAAAAAGATTCATTTGGCCAGCATGAACCAATGTTGGTCAGCAATAGCCAACAACTGCTCTTGAACTAGATTTAAGAAGTGATTGGACAGTCAGACATACAGGGCTGGACTGCGCATGGAAATGGTTATTTCAGAGCAGACATGCTGCATAGCCATGACATTAAGCTGTGCACTGATTAAATTAATTTCTCAGTTTGGAATGTTGCTATGGTAGTTTTGATTGTACAAGTGACCTCCTGCACAGTGTCCACATTTACATTGTGTCGTGTTTATATTTACATTAGATGTCTATGAAATGGCATATTTCTGGAACGTTTGTGTGTGAGAAAATTAAAGTTTATATTGCAAGGTCTTTCACTGTGAAACTTCAGGTACGGAGCATGAGAAGTTGGATACAAGATAATTACTCTACAGGAAGCTCAATGGTTAAAATTTCATGTTTGTATGCGCAACACTGTTCAGTAAATATTCTCATGATCTGCTATGATCTACTATGATCTATATAAACAGAATGAGTACTGATGTCAGCAATGCTGATCTCACAGCCACCACTTCTTCTTTAACGCTCGTAAGAAGGGATGCTCACAGCTTGTGCGTGTGAGCCTGGTTGTAGGAATGGGTAAGCAAGGAGAGACTCTGTTTACCTAACTATCTGCACCAAGCAATATGAGGCAGGGCTGTTTTGTATGGAGTTGAAGTTACAGTTTCAAAAAATTACTTTATTTTACTTATTCACCAAACCATTTTCTTTGAAGGTACCACATACTATAGGTTTCCATAGGGTAATTAATTGGCAGCAAGTACACTTACATTAACAACTGAGGAAGTATAAAGTCCAAGTGATTTTCTAAGTTGTGTATAAGCCATAACTCAAAGCACTATATGCTAATGAGAATACTGACACATAAAACTACAGTAATTTTGAAGCTGAAACTAAGCCAAACTCATAACTTCATTATGTTTGCTCTGTAAAATAGGAAAGGGATATATGCATCTAGTAACATTAAAAATAAATAAATAAAGCCAGAACCCTGAAAAACAACATATCCATGCTGCTCTTCACAGTATGAAGTGGAATTAGTCCAAGTTTATTTCTTTTCCTGTCCTTTATGCCTATGCCCGTGAGTGCTATTATCTCCAATACAGAAACATCAAGGTGCCTCAGCAAAACTGAGGCTGTCTGCCATCCTTACTAATTAACACAGCAGGCAAGAAAACACAGCGAGCTAGAAAATGAGAACAGGCAGGAAGATGCCATTACCATGTAATATAGTCTTCTCCTCTCCAGGTTTATCATCTTCTAGTTTTCCTCTCTTCTGCCTCTTAGCTGTTATTTCATCCAACTCCTTCTGCTCTTCCTGGAAAAAATAAAACATGATCTTTTTAAAAGACAGCATTCAGAATCACATAGCAAAATCTAGAACTGTAGTGCTGTTTACTCACTGCTAGGAACACATTTATTTGCTAAATGAGATTAGAAATATTTCTAAGCATCAAGAAAGAGAATACCTTTATCAAAACAATAGCTTAAAAAGCTATGTACACTGAAAAGAATCATCATCTTTTTATTCACAGACTACAGCTAAATACTGACTGAACAAGAACTATGTCTGTTGGTTGGAGGGTTCAGGGGAGGGTGTATTGTTGGGGCTTTTTGTTTGGTTGTTTTTTTCTTTTTTAATAAAGTTTTACTTTTTTTTTCAAGCTGCTTCTGTCTATAAACACCTTTTAATCAGACTCTACATACTACACACAGATACAACAAATATTGTTTCCAATCAGTCATGCAAATAATAGAATGAAGAATATTTGGAATACCTTATTTAGACATGTCACCTTAAATGTTCCTATCACCTGAAAGCATAGTATGGATTTTCTGCTTGGACAAACTACTAGTGCAGATGGATCTCTGTTAAAACCACTGCAATTTCGTACTAAAAATTTGTGCCTATTGTGTTAAAGCAGTACTTACTTCTGATGGTTTGGCTACTTCTTTTTCATCAACATACTTTGCCCATGGTCCCAGAAAACCATCAATATTAGATGCATCATTCTCCTTGAATTTCTTTCTTTTCTCAATTTTCCTCTGTCCTGTTTCGAACACTGTTAAACCTGAAGAAGGAAACAATACACTGCCTAACTGCTAACACAAAATACATCATCACAGGTCACACTACAGTAATTTTAAAAGAAAAAGCCACCACCATCTCTCCTTTCAATACAAACAGAAAAACGGAAAAACCATTTGAGCAAAAGGGGCCAAATCATTGCCCACTTTTCCAGCTATGGACACCGCTAACTACGCACAGTAACAGAGGAACCACTTTAACTGCTGTCATTGTTTGTTAGTGTATTTAACCATGCATGTACCCATTAATTTTTAACAATAAGTCTGCAGACTGTAAGAATACATCCCTTTTCCTACTTTCATTAGTGCAGTTTTTGACAGTAGAGTCCACAAGTGGCTTCTAATCACCCTCAATCCTCACACTTTCAAAAAACCCCTACCTCAAAATGAAAATAAGACAAGTCTCCCCAAACCTCAACCAAAACTGTGCATTTTGATTTAGTAAAAATTCATAGAATCATAGAATGGTTTGGGTTGGAAGTGACCTTTAAAAGTCACCTAATTCAACTACCTTACAATGAGCAGGGACATCTTCAATTAGATCAGGTTGCTCATAGCCCCATCCAACCTGGCCTTGAATGTTTCCACAGATGGGGCATCCACCGCCTCTCTGGGCAAACTGTTTCCCCACTTTCATTGCAAAAAAATTTCTTCCTTATAACTAGTCTGAATCTACCCTCTTTTAGCTTAAGATCATTACCCTTGGCCTGTTGCTGCAGGTCCTTTTAAAAAGTATGTCGCTATTGACAGTCACCTGACTCCAAACATTTTCCTGTTCTTTCATATAAACGTCAGCTTTTCACAAATGTTGTGCTCTCAGAATTTCATTTGTCAAAGCCATTAAACAATTTAGATATGGCAGAAAAAGTAAACTTTAAGTCATTAATATCTCTTAAGTTTTTCAAAAGGTTGTATATACAACTATGTGCAATTTTCAAACGATGTCTTTCTAGAGCAGCAGTAATACTCATTTAGTGCAAAAGAGACAAAAAGAGCTTGAGGTAAACAAGGGGAAAATAGGCAATGTAAAAACTGAAGCAGTGATCATATGAAGGAATCGTACATTAATCAAGAGTTTTCTTAAAATGAATTACTAAATTCCATTATGAAAAGGTTAATTTTTAATTTTTTTATATGATTTAATCTTAGTAGTTTCTTTCTTTGGAAGGAAAGAGTGAAATAACCTTGGATATATTCTAGGAAAAGGACATAGAAATAAAGAACCTTTGTATATATATGTGAATAGGATGTTTGAAAAAGATATGCAAGGGAAAGCATAACCATGAAGTTTACACAGCTACAGTCTTCCAAGTCAAACAAGTCACTTAAAATGTTAAAATATCTTGTATCAAAGTATTAATTACAAACCCCAAGCTTCTGGTATCAATCTTCCCAGTGGCATGCCATGCCTTTACTCTTTGGCAACCTTCCAATGGTTTTTCTTTTCCAAATAACCCAAAGAGCTTAACTCCACTAAGCAGAGATAATATGCAGCTCCCAACAGGAGTGCTAAAGGTTGCAGACAGAGTGATCACTTTGCTCCTGAGTAGCACAGTTACGGTGATCAGCCCAACATACAGGTATCCTAATGCAAGACACATGACACCTTAGCCAGGACAGAATTTAAGAGGACCACAAAGCTGATTCAAATATACAGATAAATTCTATTTGTGCAACTACACATTGCAAATCCTATTTGAAATTTGTCAAGACAGGCTGAAATGTTTGCTACTTCAAGAAAACAAAACACTCCAGTATCTCTCTATCCTCTTTCCATTGCAACACATCTTTCTTTATTGTATCTTTGGACATGGGTACATCTCCCATAATTCTTTCCTTTGCTAATACCTATTCCATTTCTTAGTAAAGAAGAAATGAAAACAGTGATCAGCTACAAGTCATTTATATGAGATTCTGAATTAATTACCTTGATTTTTTTCAGCTTCTTCTACAGAACCAATATACTTGGTAGCAACTTCAGGGTTATCTATGGAGGGATCTAATGCATAACCTAGAACAAGAGGGAAAAAAAATACTGTTATTTCAAGCTTTTCAGTTTAGTATGACTTTCGTTACTCTGCCCCCCCCGTCGACTCTGAATGAGCTTGGTATGAGGAAGAATTGATACTTCGGAATCCCATTCATTTTTCACTGGGCCTGAGTATAAAGATTACTGTGAAGTAGTACCTTGAAGCCCTTGAGTACATATTGCTATCAGAAAGCTTGTATTTGCACAATATTGAGAAACAAATAAATATAATAGGCAATGGTTAAAATGAGATACGAAGTGAGGGTAGTCACAAGAAGCAAAGTCACAGAATCCTTCTGGTGGGAAGGGACCTCAGGAGGCCCCTGCAGAGCCCAACACCCTGCTCCAAGCAAGGTCATCTCTGAATTCAGACCAGTTTGCTGTACAAACATTAGACTTTGAAGTGCCATAGCAACCTCTTCTTGTTGTAACATGGCATAAGGAAAAGATAGCTCAAAATCTTGTGTTAGTGACATAAGATGTTAAACAGATTCTGCTTTAGTTCAGGGCACTGTTCCTTGGTTTGCAAAGCCAGTGAGTCACATGGAAACCAGCCTGTGGCTGCTGCACGCAGACAACCCTCCAGCTTCAGCAGCAGCCTCTGGCCCTGAAGCCCTCTGCCCTGCTCACCACCTCTGCAGGGTCAAATGGAGTGCTACTCATCTCTGACAGTCCTGGCGATGGCAGCAGCTGGAAGGAAGAGGACAGAGACGGGGAAAAAATAAAAGCAAATGAAGTTTTCCAGGGCTTTGTGTGTATTCTGTCTCCACCAGCAAAAATTTAGTCCTCCTCCTGCCAGCGTTGTGAAAGCTTGTTCCTTCAACTTGAAAGCAGTTGCTTTACCTAATGTGGATGGTACTAGAAGCAGTAGTGATGCCCTTTAATTTTTAAAAGAATTAAGTATTCACATCTCCATTTCCTGATTACAGCTATTGAGTCTCAATAAAAAAAAACAAACAAAACCAAAACCAACAAAAAACCCCAAAAAAACTCCAAGCAAAATAAAATCTGCTGCATTTACACTTATAAATAATTTATAAAATGTACCAGCATTTCATATATATTCAGGATATTTACAATTTTTGAAACTGAGGTTGTCATTTTAATACACATCTTACATTTTTTCTCCATTTCTCCTGAAGTGGATAGCATGATCTTACGAGAATAAGATAGACAAATAAATTCATCTGGTTTCCAAGGAACAGGTGCATTGAACAGTTACTGACCACTGTGGCTTTTTTTTTGGGAAAGACTGCACCCTGGTGGACGTAACACTAATTTTTATTAAATATTAAAGTGACAAAATGTCCCTTGAGGACCCAATGAGAATTTCTCTGTATCAGGGAGGGGAAAAAAAGCAATAAAGATATTAAACCACTGGCAAACACAAAACCAATGAAATCCAACAGCATACAATCCAATTCCTGTATTTTTCTTGATTCACAGAGAGAATCAAGAACAGTGGAAGATTAGCCAGTCCACCCCAGAGACCAACGGCCCACAAAACCACTTGGGTGCATACAAAGAGACAACCTATCAATACCATCCCAATAGCCAAAGGAGATTGTCTCCCCAAACATTTCTCAGAAAGACTACTGTCCCAGAAGATGGCCCAGTTAATTTCTTTTTTAGATGCTGGGAAAAAAAACATATTATGGAAATTAGCAGAAGAGCCATTCCAAGAACACAGCAGGTATTCCCATCCAAATGGAGCAATCTACCTGTTGACCAGCTCTTGAGTTTCAAACCTGGTAAGAGCCAGCCACAGAACACTATATGCCCAGATGTTCAATGAATATGATATAGGGAGAGAAATATATACCAATGCCCTCTTAGGAAGTATACATTCTCTCTTTGTTCTAGACTCTTACTAGGATTTATTTCTATGGGTAACCAAACTGAGCAGACACTGAAATTAGACTTTCACTAAGCCACTATTCCAATGAGTTCTCTTCCAAGCTATAAGGTTTCTATTAACAGTGGAGAGATATTACTTTGGATTTATGTCAAAATCAATACAGTGGTTTACTTGTCCTCCAACTGTATTGACACTGTCTCCGGGACTCTATTTGCTTGGTACTTGTAAAAGAGGGACAGTATTCCAATGAATAGGGCCCCTGGGCCAAGCACAGCTTCCCGTGGAAGCGGAGACTCCTTATAGCTGAGTTGAATTTGGTCCAGCATCATTCTCATAGAAAAGCTCTGAACAATTTCTACTTTCTAGTGAATGTGTGAAAGAGAATCTTTTCTTTCTGGTTGGGACTCCTGAGCGCAGCTGCAAAAGACAGCTTGCTTTTATCCTACTCAGCTGGTATCCCACATAATGTGCCCTGACTTCTATGTCTCCTTCAGTTTTATTTAGGAGGCAGTTATTTCATGCAACATTTTAGCAATGAAAGGTACAATTCCACCTACATCCATAATTTCAATGCACCTGAAATGGTTGGTTAAATAATCAGACTTTGATGTGCATTCCAGAAAGACAGCTAATTAAAGCATGTTTACACTGTACTGTGCAATGCAGCATACAGAGACCCAAGGTAGCTCAGGTGTGTGGAAAAATACAGCTGGACTAACCCACTCTGACTGCACTGGCACCTCTGCAGAATCGAAGTAATCAGAGAATAAAGTGCCTATAATTGTAAGAGGTAATAGTGACTGTAGGTGTTGCATGCAACATGAGTAGCTGGGGAAAAAAAATAAAAAAAAAAAATCACAGTGTTATTTCCAAGTCAGTCATCTTAAGCTCTTAAAATATCAATGTTAGTGATGAAGTAATCCTGCTATAACCAAGTTACTGAGTACTCATAAAGAGCTTGGAGATTCATGGACAAAGGCTGTTTCTTATTAAAAAGGACATTAATGTCTTGTGAAGAAGAGATTTTAAAATACTAAATGCTGCATGAATGAAGCAGTCCACTTCTAGGATGATCACTGATGCTGAAATAGCTACGAAATGACTTTTCTAACATATTCATGAACAGTTGGTGTCCTGCATGTAAAAAATAATCTCTATTTCTGCTTCTGAAAATGTATATATGCTAATATAATTAAGGAGAGTATACTGACTTTTTTAAACTACACTCAGAAGAGAATTTTGAAGAAAAGAGACTGCTTCTGCTGAGAGCACAGATACAGAAGAATAAACAAGTGCTTGTATTTTAGGACTCCCTAGTCTTTTCTGCCATGCTCCAAGGACTACATCATTGGGAAAATAATGCTAGTTAAGCTTTTGGCATTTTACATTATAATGGTTTGTGAAGAGGAATTTGTTTTTAGAGAAAGATAGCCTTTTCTTAATGGCAGAAATTAAACTAAGTTACATCAATGGAATCAAAATGGGGTAGATTACCTATGACTGCAGATGCAAAACTAGTTACCAATTTAAAAAAGTCAGGACTCCCTCAGACCAATTATTAATGGTTTTCCATTAAACTGGGAGAGGATCTTATATGGAGTCTTATACAGGATATAAAATGGCCTACCTGGACTATTTTACTCAATATTTCTATGGATTATGCCATTGGCATACTCCCTTGAGGTAGTTGTAGAAAGCAATGAGGTCTTCCCCACAGCCCAGGTCTCCTTTTCTCCAGGCTACACAATCCCAGCTCCCTCAGCCACTGCAGATCTTAACCATAATGTGGAAAACATCTTCAGTGCCTGTGTCAATTTTACCTCCTCAAACTCCTGGAATGAAGGGAACCTTACTGAGATGGGTAGGTCTCATCTACACTAAAAAGCTATTGGTACTGAGAAGGTTCAGAGAGTGCTTTTTGATAAAATATTTGAGGATGGCAAATACTTCAAGAAAAATAAGCAATTTGCAATGATACACAATCTTCAGAGAACAATATCATCAAGGAAAAGGTAGCACACAAATCTGAAACCTCAGATAATAGGGATAGTAATAAGCACAGAATCCTATTTAAACTGAGGGCAGGGAAATGGAAAACCCAAGCATGCATGCAAAATGGTAGAAGTTAAAAACAATACATAGTAAAATTGGAAAATCTTGTTTTAAAATAATAAACTAACATAATTGGTAGGACAGTACTGACATAATTGGGTAGAATATATGCTTTACCAGGTGGAAGGAATACAGAAATAAGATGGTCACACCAGAGGGGAAAAACATACTATATACCACAGAAGGCTTAAAGACAAATCAGATTAACAAGTTAATAGTGTTAACAAGCATTAAAGGATCCTTTGGATTGAAATTCCAGGTTTAAGTAGTGGTGGGTACAGTTGATAGGACTCTGTTACTAACCATTCAGACAGAAGATGCAATAACCATGAAATGGTAACAGAGACTAAACAACAGGTGCCAGGGAAAGAAGTACAGCAATAATGACATATTTTAGTCACCTCCTTGTAGCAGCCTGTGCAAATTTCACACCAAGATATGATGAAAACAGCATTTTTACACAATGTACTTGTACCATGAAGCAGTCATGTTAGAGATTCATGTGAAAAAAAGCCAACTGAGCAGTGCAGGAAACTTGATTTTAAGACAGTCTTTCTAAGGATACACATTTTGACAATGACCATAATGGGGTATAAAAATCAACATTGTTGACTAAGCAAAGAAAGCCATAAAAACATTTACAACAGTGATCTCAGTCTCAAAACAGGAGGGCTATATTAAGAAAAAAGGTTTTAAAAAGGAACAGAAAGTGAGTACCAAAGGGTAAAGCCTTTTTCAAAGGCAGGGGCACTTCGAAAACACCATGTAGGTGAAAAAGAACTACTGCCTGCCAGCTATTAAAAGACAATTTCAAAGCGACCAGAAGGAAGTGAGCCCAGCTGAATAGTACATAAAGAGAAACTATCAGAAATAAGAAACTATTCTTCAAAGAGCTGAAGTTGCATCCAGATGTGGCAAATACAAAAGACCAACCAGAAGACAAAATTAACACTACAGTAAGGCAGCCTCCTCCCAAAAGTGAGGGTCAAATCACAAAAGGTATAAAAACTAACACCTATCCTTGGTCAAAACCTGCAGGGGCAGAAACCATACCAGACAGCATGCAGGTCAACAGATGATCAAGGAATGAAAAGAGAGCATGAGTGAGGCTTTTTTTTAAACACATGTTCAATATGGAGGAGCTTGGGTAGGCTCCTGTGCCAGAACTTTTCTTTATGGGTAACATGATATAGTATCTATCTCAAAGTGAGGACATTAAAGAATCAAGTAAGTGGTAACAAAACACCAGGACGAGATGGCAGTCACCCAAGAGATCTAAACTCAAACCACAGTGCAAAGACTCTCACCTAATATCACCTGAAATGACAGAAAAAGAATGTCTCAATATAATGCCATCTTTCAAAAGAGATATGGGGATTATGGGTAGACATTTGTATATTTAAAAGATTGAAGGAGAAGAAACTATAGTAAAGAAGATGACTATGCACTTGGGTGAGTATTATATATTGCAGCAGAGAAGACATAGTTTTCTGTACAGGTAAATTACAATGACAAAACCTCCAGAATATTTCTGAGGTGACAACCCTGTGAATGAGCAAAGTTTGGATGATGTTGGACACCTTTACGATACCAAGTTAGACTGATCAGACAGTGCCTCGAAGACATTTAAAAAGTCCATATGTCTTTATATGGCCAGTTGATGAAAAGTTATTAAAACACTGGCAAAAATAAATGGTTGGTTTGCACAGCACAGGAAAGTTGCTGACAGATTCATGCTCTCGACCATGATCTTCAACATACTGATAAATGATCTGGAAAAAAGTAGCAAGTAGCTTTGAGCAAGTTATTGAAACTTCTAGAGAAAAATGGAGTGTTAAGAATTCTCAGCAATTGAAAAGGAAAAGCCTCTCCCTTTATTAAGCCACAGAACAAATACACAGTGAGACTAACATGTAAACTTTGTGCACAGCTTTGCTCTTCATCTTGAGGAACAATACAGTGGAACTAGCAGACAAATGGAAGAGAAACAAGGATAGCCATAGGCATGAAAAGCCTGGAAGGGAGGAAAAAGAAGATTGATCAGACCTTTTCAAGTGAAAAAACTCAGACTGAGAAGTAGTTATGGCCAAGATCTATAAAATAAGGAATGACACAGAAATGGGGAATAAGAAATGACTGCTCGTTTTGTCTTCCAGTACAAGAGGCTAGGGGATATCAAGTCAAACAAGAAAGCTGTTAAGTTGGACAAGTTTCAAAAGAGAGATACATCCTTATACAAGGTAAGCTGCAGAGCTGCCTGCAAGAGATTACTACATACAAAGAAGAATTATATGGGTTCCAGAAGGAGCTTAACAAGTCTGTCAAAAAGAAAAAAACAAACAAACACAATGAACTCACTGCAAATTAATAAATATATAAGCATTGTCTTTAGTTGAGAGACTGAATATTGAAAAAAAAGTATTTGGATGTATCACTACTGGCTTGCTTCTTCTACACCTCATTAGGGATCCATTGCTGCCTATCTGTCTAATAGAATAAAGGGTTGGAAGGACCGTCAGTCAATGGTAGCATGGATGTTCTCAGCTATCTAAGCATCATAAGGAAAATGTACTTTTAACAGTAAATATTTACTGTAAAAGAAGCAGATATGAAAAACTAGTTGCCAAAAAATACTTGTTGGGGTTTTTTGGAGGTTAATAAATAGTTTCTCACTGAATATGTACTAAGTTTTAGGTTGACATATAATATAAAGTTGTCTTTTTTTGGTGAAAGACACTCAGGCAGTTGAGCTGTTTTGGATACATGATCTCATTTACCACCCCTTGTCCTTCATTTATAGTCAATGTTTATTTACATGCCAGCTATTGCAGATTTGAGATCTCCTGCCTTAGTGCAATGGTACTAAACAGAGTAACAGAGGTTAGAGGTTTCAGGATCTGCAGGTTTTAAAAGAGAGGTTTATTCTCTGTTCTTGCAGCATGTTATGACTTAGCCATTAAAAACATGTATGGTTTAGGTTTATGCCTATCAATTATAATTACGTTTTTACACTTCGTGTTTTCTGAGAAGATAATAATTACATCTTTCCAAATGGAAAAAGAGAATATTGCATTTTCTAATAGATAACTTTTTGACAACTTAAAGGAGTGCTGTTTTGAACAGACCTACTGAGCCAGAATATCATGCTCATTTACTGCATCTTCTATCTTGAACTTCAGCTTCTCAGTGCTTGTTCTTGCCATTTAAATTGCCTGTATCTCAGCCTTTTCATAGTTCCATTTTCACTGTACCCAGATCATTATCTATTGAACATTTCTAGAAAGCTGAATATGATAGCTGCACAGTTGCCAATGTTACAAGTCTTAAAAATACATTTTTATACTCACTTGTAATACAGCTTTCAAGGCAGTTGCTACACAGTGATTATATAAACCAGTAGCAGGAGTTTTGAGTAGACTTGCCAGTTCTACCTTCCCCCAAACTAAACTTCACAAACAAAAAAAACCCCAAACCAAACACTATATGCCTACAGACTCCTTTATTCCAGTATCTATTTTACACACAAAAATGCCCAACCCACACAATGCTACATTTAATTTCACAGAACAAAATCTAATCTGTCTATTCGGATCCTGAAGAGGCTCCTATCTGTCAAGTTCTAACATCAAAATTACAGTCAAGTTAAGTTAAAATTATGCTATGGAACTAGATATCCATTTCTTAATATTGGCATTTTGCTTATATTCCACATCCTAACAACACAATGAAAAGTACCTAATAGCTAAAACTATATAAAAGAAAAACACTGTCATAAATATATTTCAGTTTTTAACTTTCACAAGAAAATCTCTAATAAAAACACAAAGAAAACTTGAGGATGTGATAATCTCTAATTTTGGGCAACTTTTTTCACTGTATTACCTAGCTCCCAGAGATGTTAGCAATAAAGTCCCAATCTCATCCATCAGAGAACGCAGTAAGTGAATTCATACATGCATAAAGCCCTAATGAATTTAAGGGGACTCATGTTTAGGGAGGTGATTTTTGAGGCAAGAGAGTTTCCAAGGAGTAGCATTTTGAATGTAAATATGAATAAAGATGCAAATATGTTGTGCAAAAAGTTCAGTGTTGTGATATTTTAAGTTTACACAGGAAGCATCAGAACTTGCCTAATAAACTGAATTTGAAGAATATAAAGTGATACTTCAACTGAGCAAGAACTTGCAATCAAGCTTAAAACAGAAATGAAAGTTTACAATGAAACACAAGAAAAATTAACCACTGTTATATACAAACACATGGCAGTTCTGTTCTTTCAAACATGTCCAAAAGGATGCTTAGAATCCCTAGTCTTTTGACATTTTTCCTATTTAAAAAAAAATCAATTTTTCTTACAATTCCTAAAAAGTTTGTTTGAATCTCAAGCTTCTCGAAGACTCATATGTTTTATTTTTCAAATGCAAGTATTTACAAGTGAAAAGACTATTCAAGGTAAGAAAGTAGCTACTACAGTGACCACCAACACAGAATTCTCTGGGTCTGTCTTTGCCAAGACTATTATAGTAATGTATTCCCATTTTCTGCAAATCCAGTTCATTTAGTCTGTATCTATAGAAAACCTGAAAACTCAGAAAGGTATCCTTTTGGTTTTAAGAGAGTTACCTTTAATTAGAATCACATGAAAGAATCTATTTGCATAACAGATCTACAGTTAGTCTTGTTAAAAATGCGAAATTTTGATTTGTGTTTTTTACACTTGATGCAACTAATGAAAGGATCAATTAAGAGGGGCTTGCTAGGAGATCATACACTGGATTACAGTTTCAAAGAGAATTAAAAAATGCGTTTGCCCCAATAAATACTATTATCTCCAGTCATATGGATTCTCATTCAAAGACCTTTTCCCATTTTACTAAGTCTGATAAAAAGCAATTTACAGAAGTTGCAGTCCTATTAACTGTTCTATCGAGAACAACTTAATTTGTCCAACATGGGCATAAGAAAGATAGAGTTGAATTTCACTGTTAAATACTTACCATAGGTTGCAAATGTTCTTCTTTGTTGTTCAAACATGAAATCATTGATGTGGGCTGGTTCTGCATATCCAGAAAGCATATTTCTAGGTGCAGCCATTTGTTGAGTCCTAAATGGGTTTTCTGGTCCAAACTACATCAAAAAATATTAAAACAAAGTATAGCAGAATTAGTAATTTCTTATTTTTGTGTATGTAGGTTTTCAGAAAAAAAACAACACAGAAAAAAAAAGATTTGTCTTTCAAAAATTGTAATGCAAAATCACTTTGTATTTGATTACGACTACTGAATAAGTTTCTTAGTCTGTTATTTTACACAGTAATTGCACAGTTGCTTTGAATAGTTAGTGATTGAACTTTCTGCCTGTATTATAGAAGACAAATATCAACTACTTGACTTGCTGATACTCGACAGTATCAACACATACGGTCATTCAGTATGTGACCAGTAGAAGCATTCAGAAGACAAAACCACAGTGTACTGTCCCTTCTAAGGGGGAGGACATCAAAAAAGATGTATCAGGTCCTACTAAACTCATGTGATTAATACAGAAATTACATTGCTAACAATATTTTTCTGCATTTAAAAAGCAACTAAGGACTTGCTATATTATTCCAGGAAAACAACTAATGAAACCCTGCCTTTCTTTTCTTCTTGCAAGATGACAAATGCCAGTTTTCCTGGTTATCATGGTTAGGAAGAGAACAGTGACTACAAATAAAGGCAGTACACTGAGACTAATATCACACTAACTTTAATTGTAACCCCTATGCTTGTCAGCCATACTAAACACCTGACACTCCCACAATAGGTTTCCCTCACTAAAACATTTACACACAGCAGCACTTTTATATCAGTACTTTTGCTCACACACATCATGGCTTTGAGAAAATGCAAGTTTGCTATGAAAAGGCCAATTTATGTGGTTCCACAAAATGTTTTCTAAACATAAAGCATAACTAATATAGAAATCTGAGATTGCTGCAGCATTTGTCTACCTAGAATACTAACTCCTGGTCTTACAGAAGACAAACTGTACAAAGAAGTTAAATACTGGAAATAGTGAAATGCTCGAACAGCTATTTTTATCTTTCCGATAGCCTGTCAATTATAATAAAATGGAAAGTGGTTCACATGGCACCAAGCAGTCTAAATTCAGCCTAAAACAGTTTTTCGCTATACACATTTAGCACAGCTCAAGTTACTAATATTCTTAATACTGATGTGAATAATTAAACTGAAAGTGCTTTGATTTTAATTTTAAATCCTCTTCTTAGAAGTGTTATATCTGCAATAACGTTATATCTTAAAAGTGTTATAACTGTTCATTTTGCTCTAATGACCACAATGAGTAAATACCAAAAATGTGAAAATAGTCAGAGACCACTTTAATGCAGTTCGTGTTTTGCTCAACATCTTTATAATGCTATTTTCCCAGCTTAATTTTTAATTTCCATAGCTATAATTCTGATAAAGACTTCAGGAATCTTCTTAGAAGAGCTTTATACAGAATATTAAAATTCAAGCATTAAAAATACCAACACAGCTGTGTAGAATCTATTTTTTAAATTTGTCAAAACTAGATCCCAAAAAGCAGCAAGCATCCAAAGAAGTTGTCTTATAGGAAATTCACATTAAATTTATAGAACCTCTGCCCTCTAAGCCAAAGGCTTTTCCGCTCTGAAGATCAATATTGCTTCTTACCTCAGGTGCAAACATAGTTTCATAAGTGGGATTGTATTGAACTTCCTTGATAGCAGGATCAAGGTGGACTCCTGTTTCCACATCTTCCTGAAATAAAACAGACATATTAATAAACCATTTTTCACACGTAGACTTTTAAATACATGACATTAACTTCTTTCAGTCCAAATTAGGGCTGTGGTTCAAGGTGACACTTTTAGCATTATGAAAGTAAAAGAGTACCCTGGCCAAAGTTTCTATTTTTAAAACATATTGACTGCAAAACCAGTGTCAGTCCATCACTGAGAAATTCATCTAAGACATGTGCAGAATTTCGCATGTGAATTACTGCTTTTTTTTAAAGACTTCATGCACACAGTGTAAAAAGAGCAGCAAGATTAGAGAGAAAAGCTTTTTTTTTTGAGGATGTTTGAAAACCAGCCTTGTAAAGACAAATCAATTAAAATGGTCACCAATACAATATAAAGGTATGAAAGAGAGTTCTACAAAAGGTAGAAGGCAGAAGTCGCAAGTAAATGTTCTGAAAGACAGTTGTGAAAAAAATGTTACCCATCAGCACAAACATTAAGTATAACAATGATTTTCAAAGAATCTAACAGTTCCTTACCTCTAAGTTTTTACGTAAAGGAATAAATGCAATTCAACTTTAGTACTTAAACATATTTCCAAGTCCATAGTGACAAAAATTTAACTTGATAGATGAAGGGGCAAGAAAGAAGGACTAACCAAAAAAATAACTTAAAGCAACTCAAGGGGAAAAACTCAGAAGGGCACATGCAGCTGAAACAGAAGACAGAGAAGTTGATAAAGAAAAATACTGATAAGGTAGTAGCGCTCGAAAAGACCTGGTTTCACAAAACTCTACGAAGGCTCACTTACATTGGTTCTAAATTGACAGTACCTCCCCCCTATCAAGAGCTCAGTTAATGAAGGAGAACATTATTTTTCAGAATTATTACTTGCTTCCTGTACCTTTATTCTAGTACAATAGTATTTCAAAAGGACTCAAAGGTATGTTGATAACATCCCTAGTAATTATACTGAAAAAACTACCTTAAGCATCAGTGTTTAATCAGTGCTTACCTACAACAGGATCCAAAAGCATTTGCGACTCACGGAAAGAAGTGGCACAACAGAGGATCAAATTTTAGCAGTCACTTCATTAACAGAAAATTACCTCAAAGAAACTCAGTCTTGCTTTGTATTACAGTATCTTGAAAGAGCAAAGTGGCACATTCTTTACTTGTTTATTATTGTTAGCTATTCTCTGACATGCTGTGGCTAGAAGCTTTTTTTCTCCCCAGTTCAACAGCAGGTCAATTACAAATTTGCTCATGCATGCAAGACTCTAAAAGATTTTAAAACCTGGTTTTCTAGAACGCTGAAAAGAAAATCTGTACCTAAAGATCTTTGGCTTGTTAATTCAACATATTTGATTAATACTGCTCAAAAAAAAAGGGAAAAAAAAAAGGATATTAAAGGAAAAAAAAAAGGCATGACATCAGCAATCCTGTCAATTGTTTTTCTGCTAAGGCCACTGTCTTAGTAGAATTAAGTCCAACCACAAAGCTTTACTCTCACCATGTATCAGTTATTTTACCAAGCAGGTACAGCCATTGCACTGATCTTGTTTGAACCCTTAGCACTGCCAGTTCTTGGCCTGACCCCTTTTTTCTCATCACACAACCTTTTAAATTCACTGGGCTTGGATGACAATGGCTACCAGTACATTCAGAGCCCTGACTGTCATACACTATGAACTTGCCTGGAAACAGCACAGCAGGCCTAATCCAGTCATTCACCAACAAAACCAGACATTCCCAGCTAGAATAGGAGCATATAAAAAACCAGTTCCTAACCTGTATTACCTAAACACTTAGATTTCCTTTCATAGCTCCATGTGCTGAGGACATTTTCCACAGACAACTTCAAGTCACATCCTACAGCTCAGTCTGCTAACTAGACCTCACATCTTGTCCACAAAACTTATAATTTGAGAAAATAAAAATTAATATAATTGATAATAAGGTAAAATGTATCTGATCAATGGTTAGTGACATTTAAACAGTGATCAGTTTACTTGAAATTAAGATGCAGGTTTTTTCCTGCTCTTTAATCTGAAAAAGTGAGAAAAATCCGGTTTTGCAAAAACACCAAGAATTTTTCAGTTCTGCTATTTTTCCTCCGCCTTTCTTTCTGTTAAGTTCTATTATATGCTGCTTAGCAATTGAGAAAAGAAACAGATTGTGCCATGAAAGCTGATCCTCTGCTGGACGATTATAGTAATTCTGGTTCTACTTCACTGCTGGTGGAACAGTGCTGAGTCACTTGGAAGCCATACAATATGTTCACTCCTAGACCACCACAGGCACAGTCTTACTGTGTGAAAATCATCGAGCCTTGAAACTAAAGCACATGTTACATTTATCAGAGCCACACTCCTCAAGACCTCTGGTCTTACTCATGTTTTCATAATTTGGGGCATCAAATGATGCTCTGATAATATGCTACTGAAACATACAATGGTTACCTTTTCATTATGCCACTTTGCCTTAAACTATATAATTTGAACATGTTCCAACTCCCCACTTTACCTTCTAAGTTATTTTAAAGAATTGAAATCTTGATAGGAATATAAAGTATTGACACAACATATTCTGACATATTAGTCTATGGCAGAAGTTCAAATTGCAGCAGACAAATAATCCTTTGATCAACATCTGACAAATGCTATTTTGTACGGCATTACAAGACTCTGATGGGTAGCAGAAACATTAAAAATATTAACCTAGCCCATCAATCATTTCCCAAACTGCCAAGCTACCTGCATCAGTGTGTTCTGGCTGGTTTTTTTTTTTTTAATGAGAGAAAAGAACTCATCAGCAACCTCTGCACATGGTGCAGATCTCTGGGTACAATTGCATGCATTGCCAGAAGACTATTTCAGCAGAACTCATCTTTCTGAGACCCAGAAAGCAAAAAAGGTAAATACAGGTCTTCGGACTCTGTCCTTTATGCTCACAACAGCCTTAACTGCATGCATTCTAGATGCATTTGCCATAGCTACAGTTCGCAGGGAAGGGATCACAGGAGCAGCAGTCTGGCAGAGCTGTGACTGAGATAAGGTATCTAAGGCATCTCGTCTCTCTACAGTGCTGTAGCTTTTCCTTTTCACACAAATATCTTGATTTATCTAAAAGCCTAAGGTGAGCAATTCATCATGTAGCTTATGTGCCAAGTGTGACAAGTGGCTCTGTGGGATGGAAGACGATCAGCAGCTCGGCTGAAAGAGGAGGGCATCTGTGAATTCAGTGATGGGCCAAGTATTACCCTAGATCACTTTCCACCCTCAAAGGCACAGGAATCATCAAAAGAGGAGTCAAAGAGCTGTCAACTTAAACAGATACAGTGTTCCTCCAGAGAAAGATAAAAGTTCAGCTGTAGGACTGGCAGAAAAGCAGCTTGTGTTTGCTGCCACTCAGAAATTGTGTAAATATGGTCTTAATGGCATTCTGTAATATCATTAAAGGTGGTACACCACGTATAACCTGCGAGAGAAGAATGAAGGTGTTAGGAAGTTATATTTTACTGAATATGGCTATCTTGAAAGACATAATACAATGGAGCTGCAAACTGCAGCTCTATGTGTGACCTCTCTGCTTTTCTCACACTGGTAACAAGCGCCCCACTGAAATACAGTAGCCACATTGGGCACCACATATCAGGTAAGGCATGTGCTACTGAAAAGGATCCAAAGGAGAAAAATCAGCTATGATTTGATGAGGTAAAAAAATTCTTGATACCAAAATGCTCTCCTTTTGCCTCTTTTGTTCTACAACACAGCATCACACTGTTATAGGGGAATGGCACTCAGGGCTGTACTCTGGAGTATTAGCAGGATAGATTCCTTGCTTAAGGAATCTATCTTGAGACAGAAAGAAGCTTTCGATGCTAAGTGTAGACAAGCAGGTGCTTCATTACAACTCCCCAGAGACCACAGAATGTCTAGCTCCTTCAAAGGCATGCTCCTTTAGCCCCACCATAAGGGCCCTTCTGCCACTTAAGAAAGAGCACAGAAAATAGACGGGATTTTAGACTACAAATACAGTAAATCACATTAACTTTCATTCTTAACAGGTTTCTTAAACATGCCACAGTCTTGTTTTTCTTCAGAAAAACCCTACCTGAATGCCATAAACAAATACTGTTACTTTCTGTGAAAAGTACTTGATTTACAGACTACAAAATAGTTCAATAATAAAACAAATTCACTCAAAAAAAGCTTGCTAGAAGTTTCTTTCTATATGCAAGACATACAGAAAGACATACAATATGTAGGCAAGACAAATTTTTTTTAATTAAACAGAAGCGAAATCCCTGTAATAGGTAACAAAGTAAAGCCTTAAATAAAAAAACCCAAGCTGCAGTACATACTGCAACACTGGATGGTAATTCTGTTCCTTACAATGACTATAATGTTGATTATGCTTTCCCATTTCATCTCATGCAAGCAGAGAGTTTTGATGTCTATGTTGGGGTTTTTTCTTTTTTTTTCTGGACATTTCAGATAATAAACCTACCATGTTCCATTCTCCCCAGGTAAATTCATTACTAATTAGTCAAACAGCTAAAAAGGGCAGACTGCTCTGCATAATATTTAATTAGTTTTAATTATCGACTAAATTAAAATGTGGTAAATTAAGACCACATCCCATGAGCCACGGAGGCTTAAGCAGTTTGTCACTCTCCAGTTCTTGCATCAACCACTTGGGCTGTCAAATACACATTATCTCATCCTAAAGATTTTCAAATTTATTACCTAGAGACAAACAGCATTTGCAGTGAAGCTCCAACATTAAGATATGGCTGTTATCAGCTTTTATTCTTTCTACCCATTCATACACTCTTAACAATAAACAACCACCCCACTACCTTCAACAGAATAAAAATAAACCAGCAAGAGAAGCATATGCTAAACTGTTTTGTTGGGATTCCTGGCATTTTGCAGGAGGACCAAACTATCCTTGTAACAGTGCAAACTTCTTGCACACCCAGTACTTCCTGGCGTGGGAATAAGCCCTACTACGTGTTGCGTGAAGAGTTGCATCCTTTTGTTTGTTTTGAACCTAGCTCGTACTAGTTAGCTTAGAGTTGCTGTACAGTGAGTGCTCAACCCCCTCTCCATGCCATTTAATGACTTTGTAGGTCCCTGTCAATACTTTTCACCTCAGTCATCTCTTTCTCAGTTTTGGCCTCCTCAATAATTCCTCACACAGAAGCAAGACACCTCTTTAGCCCTGCTGCCCTTCCCTGAACACCATCAGTTACAACGTATCCTTTTCTGTATGAAGGGACCAGAAGCACACCTTTTCATCCTCTGTTGCCTTCCCCCAGGTGCTGTAACGTTTTCAGCAATTTAGTGGTGCTAAAAACAGTAGTAGAAACATGCAATTTCCATCTAGTTGGTTTCCCAACTTATAATGAAAAAAGTAGGATTACCAGCTTGGAGTAACCAATAATTATAAGTCAATGTTATCTGTTATGAGTAATTTAACATCAAGATCAACAATAAGCCTATTTTAACAAGCAGACTGTAAGAAGAGAGTTTAGCAAAAGTCATCCCCTCACACTTTTAAAAGACAGTTAGAAATCTTTAGTACAGCTTTCAATTATAGAAGAATTATTTTCACAGAAATATGATTTTATATAACTATGATGTAGGACTCAGCAGATTTCTTATAGAATAACAAAATACATCTCAGGGCTATATTTGCTATGCACAGTTAAGTAACCCAAATGGTGTTAGCTGAATGTGCTAACAACTATGTCTTGCTAATAAAGAGAGCGAGGACCTATTCCTCTTTAAAGTACATGTAAGTCTAATGTCTCTGCCAGTTAACAGGCCAAAATTCTACAATTAGAACTAGGATGCAGAACACCAACCACTTAAGATTTGCATTCTCAACTGCCAAAAATGCACTTGTGTGCAGCCATTGTTTATATTTATTGTACGACTAACCCTTGTAACCTCCCTTCTTACCCCCATTTTTGCTTATCCATTCCTGGTCCTTTGTACAAAACATATCCATGCTCCTAAGAGTAACTGATCCTTACTCGTGTCAAAACAATATTAGCACAAGTGAAGTGATACTAATGAACTGTAACTTCACTTTCCTACTCGCTCAGCTTGCCATTTTTCCAGGGCTGTACTTAAAGAACACTTGTGACTTACACTCAAACATCATGTATTTCGCATTTGTTTAGTAAGGGCTTTCTAATTCTAAAGAATTGGGGCAAATTCCTGAGGAGGTGACTGGTAAGCTTCCACTGATGGGTGGGATGTTATCATTTTTAGACCTGGAAGGTGTTGAGAACGTGTTGTCTACGAGACCTGCACTTACTTCTTGAACCCAAAAAGAAAGCCTAATATCACTATAAAAAAATTATCTGTTACTCCTCAAAGAAGGTTGTGGTGCTAAAAGAAGCTGCAGAATGGTATGTTCTGAAAGCCTTAGCTTGACATTGTTGGTCTTCTCAGTTATATGTACCTCATCTATGAGCTCAAATAAAAATTATAGTCATTTTAATAGAGTGTTTTGATACTCAGAAACCTCACTCCCTTTTTATCTTAGTTAGCATTATGCCTGACACAGAGGCAGTCCTAGATATGCTGGTGGACACCCCTTCCAGGGCACAGCCCAGCAAATAGCTTTGAACTGAACGTGCTGCTGCCATCCAACTTTTTCTTCCAGCTGCTTGTTTCTGCACTGGCACTAGAGATTTCACTGTGCTGGCACTGCATTTGTGCAAACAAGATCAAGGAATGGATCCAAGGACAAATAACACTGCTAAAGTTTTGGGGTTTTTTTACAATTCAGATCATTTCCCTGATGTCAGCCACTGAACAGCTACATAAGCCCTTCTGCTGCATGGCACAGGGAAAACCCATGGCTACAGCCCTAAGAGTGGTGAAAAGCACAGACAACGCTACTTGCAACTTGTAATCATTCACATTCAGGCAATATTACGGCTGTTAATTAGCTTTCCTTTTGAAGCTTCTACAAGACAACCTGCCAGACACTGCAATTTAAGAAATCAGATTTCCAAGACCCTAAGGGATGAAAAAATAGTCACTATATACAATATAACACATACACACAAATATGATCAGTTGCAGCAGTGTATGAATTAACTAATGACCACAAAGTGAAAGATTCCATCCACCCCTTGCTCACGAAGTAGGAAACTTTTCAGAACAACTAGGAGCAACACAATAACATAGTGACAGTCATCATGGTGAGATGCTTGCTTTTGATTAGATATTAGTTGCCAGTACTTTCAGAGCCAACAGGAGCACCACAGACATGGTGTTTGTTCTCAGACAACTGCAAGAGAAGCGTAGGGAACAGAACAAAGGACTCTATGTAACCTTTGTTGATTTCACCAAGGCTTTCGATACTGTGAGCAGAAAAGGTCTGTGGCAGATTTTGGAACGTTTAGGATGTCTCCCGAAGTTCCTTAAAATGATCATCTCACTCCATGAGGATCAGCACGGCCAAGTCAGATATGGCAATGCACTTTCTGAGCCCTTTCTAATAACCAGTGATGTGAAACAAGGTTGTGTTCTTGCACCAACCCTATTCACAGTCTTTCAGCATGATGCTCCAAAGGGCCACAGCAGACCTTGATGATCAGGATGGTATCTACATTTGATACCGTACTGATAGAAGCTTTTTCAAC